>NC_088216.1:59316924-59636924 GCF_036934945.1 Oncorhynchus masou masou | reverse complement strand
ATCAGTATAAAAGACACCTGTCCACAACCTCAAACAGTCACACTCCAAACTCCACTATGGCCAGGACCAAAGAGCTGTCAAAGGACACCAGAAACAAAATTGTAGACCTGCACCAGGCTGGGAAGACTGAATCTGCAATAGGTAAGCAGCTTGGTTTGAAGAAATCAACTGTGGGAGCAATTATTAGGAAATGGAAGACATACAAGACCACTGATAATCTGCCTCGATCTGAGGCTCCACGCAAGATCTCACCCCGTGAGGTCAAAATGATCACAAGAACGGTGAGCAAAAATCTCAGAGCCACACGGGGGGACCTAGTGAATGACCTGCAGAGAGCTGGGACGCCGCCAGGGACTCAAATCCTGCAGTGCCAGACGTGTCCCCCTGCTTAAGCCAGTACATGTCCAGGCCCGTCTGAAGTTTGCTAGAGAGCATTTGGATGATCCACAAGAAGGTTGGGAGAATGTCATATGGTCAGATGAAACCAAAATATAACTTTTTGGTAAAAACTCAACTCGTCGTGTTTGGAGGACAAAGAATGCTGAGTTGCATCCAAAGAACACCATACCTACTGTGGAGCATGGGGGTGGAAACATCATGCTTTGGGGCTGTTTTTCTGCAAAGGGACCATGACGACTGATCTGTGTAAAGGAAAGAATGAATGGGGCCATGTATCATGAGATTTTGAGTGAAAACCTCCTTCCATCAGCAAGGGCATTGAAGATGAAACGTGGCTGGGTCTTTCAGCATGACAATGATCCCAAACACATTGCCCGGGCAATTAAGGAGCGAACGAATACTTATTTTCCACCATAATTTGCAAATAAATTCATAAAAAATCCTACAATGTGATTATCTGGATTCTTTTTCTCATTTTGTCTGTCATAGTTGGAAGTGTACCTATGATGAAAATGACAAGCCTCTCTCACATTTTTAAGTGGGAGAACTTGCACAATTGGTGGCTGACTAAATACTTTTTTGCCCCACTGTACCTCCTGATTCGCTGTCATAAGCATGCTGCTGTCTTTTGGTGGCAGGTCATTCAATGTTATGCCACCAGTACTGCGGAAGTCTCTAACACAAGATATTAGGACTATAGAGAGAACCTATTTTAAATAATAATACATTTAAAAAACGCTTTTTTGTTTCTCTTTGTTCATCTCTGACTTATCTTAGCCTCTTAATCCGTTCTGGTGTGTTGTGGTTTTATCTTTTATTTTTATTATTATTATTATTTTTCAGCGTTTATTTGTCCTCTGCTAATATTTCACTCTTAGCTTGAGGAAAAATGTATTTACTATGACTGTGATATGTGGTTGTCGGTTAAATGACGAAGTATGCTTGTCCTGCTACTACTTAAAACAACACATTTCACAAAACCTATCCCAGTCACGTTCTGACCTTAATTCCTTTATTAATTCTATGTGTTAGTTTGGTCAGGGCGTGAGTTGGGGTGGGTAGTCTATGTTCTTTTTTCTATGTTGCATTTCTGTGTTTGGCCTGGTATGGTTCTCAATCAGAGGCAGCTGTCGATCGCTGTCTCTGATTGAGAACCATACTTCGGTAGCCTGTTTTCCCCATGTTGGTTGTGGGTGACTATTTTCCCTGTCTGTGTTTGGCCTGGTATGTTTCTCAATCAGAGGCAGCTGTCGATCGTTGTCTCTGATTGAGAATCATACTTAGGTAGCCTGTTTTCCCCATGTTGGTTGTGGGGGATTATTTTCCGTGTCTGTGTTTGCTCCATACGGGACTGGGTCGGTTTCCATTTATTCTCTTATTCTTTTGTTTTCTGTTCAGTGATATTTCATTAAAATTGTATTATGGACACTTAACACGCTGCACATTGGTCCGATCCTTCCTACTCCTCCTCAGAAGAGGAGGACGAAAACCGTCACAATCCCATGTATGTGACAATAAAACCTATATTTACTTTTAACCTTTTGTAATATTTGTTCTTTAAACTTTTTTGGGGATATTGTGTGTTGTGTTTACATTGTTCATTCTATTGTGACAGGTGTCCTTGGGTTTGGTTAAGGTGCTCCGTAAATAAGACTGACAGTCAGTCATCATTATTATCATTGTCTGTCTCAGCTGGGTAAATTAAAGGTGCTCACTCACTGAAACACCATTCTGCACCATCATCATCATCATCACAATGCCCTCTGTAGCCTAACATCACATCTCAGCAGCCAATTTGTCACTGTGTGTGTACGTGTGTCTGGGTGTGTGTGCGTGCATGAGTGATTGAGTGTGCACGTGAGTGCATATGCACGTGGGAGACAGAAAGAGAAAGGTTAGATGTATGGATACGAGTACTTTGTACATGTGTACTGTACTGTATGTATGTATGTTTGTATGTCTAAAAAACATTTGCAATTTCTGTAGAAGTAGGATGTTGTGTGGGAGAATATCAACGTTTAATTCATTAACCCTTTGACATGTACGAGCACACGTGTGTGTGATCGTTCTACAGTGGTCCCTGCAGCGGAGGCTTAAACCTGTGTGATTAGAACACTCCTGTGTGATTAGCACACTCCTGTGTGATTAGCACACTCCTGTGTGATTAGAACACTCCTGTGTGATTAGCACACTCCTGTGTGATTAGAACACTCCTGTGTGATTAGCACACTCCTGTGTGATTAGCACACTCCTGTGTGATTAGCACACTCCTGTGTGATTAGCACACTCCTGTGTGATTAGCACACTCCTTTGTGATTAGAACACTCCTGTGTGATTAGCACACTCCTGTGTGATTAGCACACTCCTGTGTGATTAGCACACTCCTGTGTGATTAGAACACTCCTGTGTGATTAGAACACTTAGATTAGAACACTCCTGTGTGATTAGCACACTCCTGTGTGATTAGAACACTCCTGTGTTAGATTAGCACACTCCTGTGTGATTAGCGTGTGATTAGAACACTCACACACACTCCTGTGTGATTAGAACACTCCTGTGTGATTAGAACACTCCTGTGTTAGAACACTTGTGTGATTAGAACACACACACTCCTGTGTGATTAGAACACTCCTGTGTGATTAGCACTCCTGTGTGATTAGCACACTCCTGTGTGATTAGCACACTCCTGTGTGATTAGAACACTCCTGTGTGATTAGAACACTACTGTGTGATTAGCATACTCCTGTGTGATTAGAACACTCCTGTGTGATTAACACACTCCTGTGTGATTAGCACACTCCTGTGTGATTAGAACACTTCTGTGTGATTAGAACACTCCTGTGTGATTAGCACACTCCTGTGTGATTAGAACACTCCTGTGTGATTAGAACACTCCTGTGTGATTAGAACACTCCTGTGTGATTAACACACTCCTGTGTGATTAGAACACTCCTGTGTGATTAGAACACTCCTGTGTGATTAGCACACTCCTGTGTGATTAGAACACTCCTGTGTGATTAGCACACTCCTGTGTGATTAGAACACTCCTGTGTGATTAGAACACTCCTGTGTGATTAGCACACTCCTGTGTGATTAGAACACTCCTGTGTGATTAGCACACTCCTGTGTGATTAGAACACTCCTGTGTGATTAGAACACTCCTGTGTGATTAGCACACTCCTGTGTGATTAGAACAGTCAGCGTTTTTGAGCTGGCTACACTGTTTTGTCACAGAAACATTTAGCAAAAACACAGTCTTTACAACTATCTGTCCTGGATGTGAGAAGTTCATGTTTGGATGCAGATGTTCAGACATTCACAGAAGTAGCAACCGCATAAAACAATTCTCATCCAAATTTAAAAATGTAGACTACATTAGCCCTAGCACTACCCGAGGAAAGAGTGAGTTAATACAAGCAGTCATATTTAGTTAACTCTCGGCTGACAGAAACCATAATATGAATTAGCTAATAGTAATTACTATTTACAATTTATCACATGAAGGGTGAGCTCACCAGTGAACTAAATTATTTAGTAAATCTCTTTCTAAATGTCAAAAGTAATCCGACAGTGGGTAGAGCTTGTGTCGCCGCCATGTTTGTTTATCCGCGTCAACCAAAGACGAGGTGACAAGATGAGTTGGGTCTGTTGAATTCAAAGGGGGTGTGTCGCCTACTATCATTTACTCTCCATCATTCACTTCCGTTAGTTTACTCGAAGATGAGTGAACCATCCCTTCACCTCGTTTGCTATAACATCTATAACATTGTTGACAACTGTAGCATTGTAGCTAAGCCTACCCTTTTCCTAACCTTAACTTTATTCTCTTAACCTCCTATGTTAATTAGCCTAACCTGCTGTGTTAGAGTTCTCCTAACCTACCACGTTAATTCACCTAACCTGCCACGTTAATTGTTCTAACCTGCTATGTAAACAAACCATCTGTGGGGACAAATCATCAGTATCACCACACTGGCAGCCAATCACATCCCCCTGACACTCACTTGGAGCCATTCAGTGTTGTTGTTTATGTATGTAGCTAGTGGCCTAAGCTGTAGCATTAGCAATGTCTTTCAAAAGACAACTCACAAATGTGGAAATTTTAGGAAATTCAAGTCTGAGTGTGAAAGTGAGGAATTAGATGCTGACAGTGACAGTGATGAGATGCTCTCCAGCCTTGTAGACATTGAGAACCCTGAAAGTGAGAACCCCTTGCCAACCGACAAAGTCCCAGGTCCCTCTGAAGATGCTGGTGGTGATGGAGGCAGACCAACAGTGGGTGAAGTACGGAGGGTCTGAGGTAGCTGGAAAGCAAAGCAGCCGTTTCACCCCTCCTGGCCTTGTTGTTGGTTTTGATGAGTCCCAGTCTGGAGTGCAAAGCCCCTTGCCATTTCCATCTGAGGCAGAGTGCTTCAAGTGGTTTCTGACAGAGGAGCTGGTGGGAGACATAATGGAAGAGACCAATCATTATGCCTTGGAGCTACAGGACAAATGAAAGCCACAGGGAAGGTGGTTCACCTGACGGGAGAGAGAAAGATCAAACCAGACTGTGTGCTTGACTATAATCGCAAAATGGAGGCAGTGGATAAGGCGGACATGATTTACAGCTTTGTGACATGCACTCAGAAAAGCACCAAGTGGTATAAGAATATATTTTTCCATCTGATCAACACTGCTGTCCACAATGGCCACATAGTTCACCGCCAGCTAACAAGTGAAATCATTACTGAACAAGTTTTTTTTTTAAAATTGAACATACAGTTCACATACAAATCAAATACAGTTCCATTATGCAATTATGTTGACATTATCTCACCCACCTCCCCACTACCTCATCATCCTCTCCACTCCCTTATCCGCCCCACTCCCTCTTCCAACAGTATGTAGCTAGCATACAACAGCTGTCTTCAATTTTCAGCAAGGAAGATGTCCAATTCCAGTTATGATGTCAAATTAGGTTAAATTCTCTTTGTGTTTGGTTTCTGAAAGTACAAAATAAAGAGGAATTATTAGCAATTATAATACAAGATCAGGATAAAGTAATGAAACAATACTACAATGAAGTGACATAACTACACTGCTATAAAAACAACATGTCTCATTGACAACATGACAATTATGAATGATATAAGAAACAATAACAGAAGGGCTCCACAAGGGCTCCACAAGGAGGCAGGGCAGAGCTATGCTAAACAGGCCAAATGAATACACAGGCCAATGCAATGGTCATGCTAAGGCCAGTGCAATGTCAAAGCATACAACACAAGCCAATAGTTCTCTGACACCATTAGCATTGCTTTACAGAACTTATAGAAGAATATAGCTATGTTTAAACACCATAAAGGTTATGCAATTAGTACCTTGCGTGTCCGCGGTTATAAAGGAATACACACAGAACACATTATGCTCCATACATTGAATTGTCACATGCCCCGAATACAACAGGTGTCGACCTTACAGTGAAATGCTTACTTACAAGCCCTTAACTAACAATGCAGTTTTGAGAAGAAATAAGTGTTAAGAAAGTATTTACTAAATAAACTGAAGTAAACAATAAATAAATACAAATAAAAATGAAAAAAATTTGAAAATATAAAAAACAACAAATATTTAAAGAGCAACAATAAAATAACACAATGTACATATGGTGTGGTACAGCAGAAATTACATATCACAATATACAGAAACTGCATTATGATAAGGTAATAAGGCAATTATTTTGATAGGAATCTCATTGAAGAGAAAAGTTTGTCCGGCTCATGTAGCTAATCCTCACCTTACAATAGCATATCATGCCTCAAACGTAAATTGTCCGCCATTGTGAAATGTGCTACTTCTATGTGAATTAATGAGGAAGCAGAACGCATCTCATTTCAGACTGCTATTTGAAAATCAAACTGTTATTTGAGAAAGTTTAAACATAAATACATATATAAATAGTGGGCAGCGTGCCTTCGTTTGAGGGAAGCACGGGTTAACTGCACTTTTGCTTAACAATCACATTTTTTTTTTACCTTTATTTTACCAGGTAGGCCTGTTGAGAACAAGCTCTCATTTACAACTGTGACCTGGCCAAGATAAAGCAAAGTAGTGCGACACAAACACAACACAGAGTTACACATGGAATAAACAAACGTACAGTCAATAACACAATATAAAAGTCTATATACAGTGTGTGCAAATGCAGTAAGATTAGGGAGGTAAGGCAATAAATAGGCCATAGTGGCAAAATAATTTCATTTTAGCAATTAAACACAGGAGTGATAGATGTGCAGAAGATGAATGTGCAAGTAGAAATACTGGGGTGCAAAGGAGCAAAAAAAAAAGAACAATATGGGGATGAGGTAGTTTGGTGGGCTATTTGCAGATGGGCTATGTACAGGTGCAATGATCTGTAAGCTGCTCTGACAGCTGATGCTTAAAGTTAGTGAGGGAGATATGAGTCTCCAGCTTCAGTGATTTTTGCAGTTCATTCCAGTCATTGGCAGCAGAGAACTGGAAGGAAAGGCAGCCAAAGTAGGAATTGGCTTTGGGAGTGACCAGTGAAATATACCTGCTGGAGAGCATTCTACGGGTGGGTGCTGCTATGGTGACCAGTGAGCTGAGATAAGGCGGGGCTTTACCTAGCAAGGACTTATAGATGACCTGGAGCCAGTGGGTTTGGCGATGAATATGAAGCGAGGGCCAGCCAACGAGAGCATACAGGCCAGTGTTGGGTAGTGTATGGTGCTTTGGTGACAAAACGGATGGCACTGTGATAGACCGCATTACATCGCCGAAGTCAAGGATCGGTAGGATAGTCAGTTTCACGAGGGTGTGTTTGGCAGCATGAGGGAAAGATGCTTTGTTGCAAAATAGGAAGCCGATTCTAGATTTAATATTGGATTGGAGATGCTTAATGTGAGTCTAGAAGAGTTCACAGTCTAACCAGACACCTAGGTATTTGTAGTTGTCCACAAATTCTAGGTCAGAACCGTCCAGAGTAGTGATGCTAGACAGGCGTGCAGGTGCTGGCAGTGATCGGTTGAAGAGCATGCATTTAGTTTTACTTGCATTTAAGAGCAGTTGTAGGCCATGGAAGGAGTGTTGTATGGCATTGAAGCTCATCTGGAGGTTAGTTAACACAGTGTCCAAAGAAGGGCCAGAAGTATACAGAATGGATCAGAGAATCACCAGCAGCAAGAGCGACATCATTGATGTATACAGAGAAGAGAGTCGGCCCGAGAATTGAGCCCTGTGACACCCCCTTAGAGGCTGCCAGAGGTCCGGACAACAAGCCCTCCGATTTGACACACTGAACTCTGTCATTGAAGTAGTTGGTGAACCCGGCGAGGCAGTCATTTGAGTAATTTTGGAACAGTAGCCATGTTTTCATCCAACAATTTTATGCAAGTAAAGTACATGTCGGATAAAACATGTCACGAAACCACACATTTGTCAGTAAACTTTCTAAATATCTCCAAAACAAAATAGGCTAGACAAGGTGGGATCTTTTTGTGTTTGTAAAATCAATTATACGAGAAATGGCTGTGGAAAACGTTTATGCTAAAATATTGATATAACAACCATCATATCGAAGCAAACTTGGAGTCAAGCGATGACATGTTGTGTGGTCCTCCCACTACGACTCGGGATACCTTGCAGTTTTTTAGGCTACAGATAAAATAAGTAAGACGATTCTGGTGACATAATAATCGATACTTGGCTACCATTTGACAAATAAAAATAATCTCATGTAGGCTATACCTGCACTGTATCTGTGAGCTGTTGGTTAGAGCGCATATGCCAATACCAGAGTTTGCACATTCGTTATATGGGGACAAAACCATCAGTAGAGATGAGAATGCGATGGAAACCTGTTTAAGTAGTATTTCTTTATGCAGTACATGGGAATTTATCAGCAACAAGTCAATTTGATGGATCCATATCTCTGGTGGGAAAATGTGCATATTGTTTTTATGCAGATTTTAGAATATTCCCATGAAAATCTTTCACCAATTGGAATGAAACCGAGCTAGTAAGTGTATTCTGACATCACATGTGTAAAACAAGGTTAAACAGTGTCTTGTAAATAACTACAGAGGAGTCTGATGGGGCAGAGCATAGTTGTATTCACTACTGGAGACATAATGGCTGCCACCATCACTGGATACACACACGCAGTCACACGCACAAGTACTGTAAAAAATATATATTGAGAATCATTCAAAATTACTTGTTTTATATATCTAAGTCAACTAAATTAGTCAACTCACTCAAATTGTCTTAACCTATGAAATTAAATTGAATCAGCTAAAGACTACGTGTTTACTCAATTTAGAAATTCACAACCATGAAGTGAAATCTACTGAAGCAACATAATAGTTGTGCTGAATAAAAAAATATGTTTTTTTGGGGGGGGGCAGCGCTCATTAGAAATATATCCAGCATTCTTTGCAACCGTAAATTTTTTACATTTACATTTTAGTAATTTAGCAGACTCTTTAATCCAGAGTGACGGATTACCAGGACATGTGCTCTGGGCACGTGCTGACCAACTGGCAGGTGTCTTCATTGACATTTTCAACATGTCCCTAATTAAGTCCGTAATACCAACATGTTTCAAGCAGACCACCATAGTCCCTGTGCCTAACAACACAAAGTCAACCTGCCTAAATGACTACAGACCCGTAGCACTCACGTCTGTAGCCATGAAGTGCTTTGAAAGGCTGGTAATGGCTCACATCAACACCATCATCCCAGACCCCAACCCTAGACCCACTCCAATTTGCATACCGCACAACCAGATCCACAGATGATGCAATCTCTATTGTACCCTCAAAGCTCATCACTTAGCTAAGGATCCTGGGACTAAACACCTACCTCTGCAACTTGATCGTGGACTTCCTGACGGGGCACCCCAGGTGATGAGGGTAGGTAGCAACACATCTGCCACGCTGATCCTCAACGCTGGAGCCCACCAGGCATGCGTGCTCAGTCCCCTCCTGTACTCCCTGTTCACCCACGACTGCATGGCCGGGCATGAGTCCACCGCCATCATTAAGTTTGCAGACGAGACAACAGTGGTAGGCCTGATCACCGACAACGACGAGACAGCCTATAGGGAGGAGGTCAGAGACCTGGCCGGGTGGTGCCAGAATAACAACCTATCCCTCAATGTAACCAAGCCTAAGGAGATAATTGTGGACTACAGGAAAAGGAGGACCGAGCACGCCCCCATTCTCATCGATGGGGCTGTAGTGGAGCAGGTTGAGAGCTTCAAGTTCCTTAGTGTCCACATCAACAACAAACTAGAATGGTCCAAACACACCAAGACAGTCGTGAAGAGGGCACGACAAAGCCTATTCCCCCTCAGGAAACTAAAAATATTTGGCATGGGTCCTGAGATCCTCAATAGGTTCTACAGCTGCAACATCGAGAGCATCCTGACTGGTTGCATCACTGACTGGTACGGCAATTGCATAGGCCTCTGACCGCAAGGCACTACAGAGGGTAGTGCGTAAGGCCCAGTACATCACTGGGGCTAAGCTGCCTGCCATCCAGGACCTCTACACCAGGCAGTGTCAGAGGAAGGCATTAAAAATTGTCAAAGACACCAGCCACCCCAGTCATAGACTGTTCTCTCTACTACCGCATGGCAAGCAGTACCGGAGTGCCAAGTCTAGGACAAAAAGACTTCTCAACAGTTTTTACCCCCAAGCCATAAGACTCCTGAACAGGTAACCAAATGGTTACCCGGACTATTTGCATTGTGTGCCCCCCCAACCCCTATTCTTATGCTGCTGCTACTCTCTGTTTATCAGATGTGCATAGTCACTTTAACTATACATTCATGTACATACTACCTCAATTGGGCCGACCAACCAGTTCTCCCGCACATTGACTAACCGGGCTATCTGCATTGTGTCCCTCCACCCCCCACCTGCCAACCCCTCTTTAATGCTACTGCTACTCTCTGTTCATCATATATGGATAGTCACTTTAACCATATCTACATACAACCTCAATCAGCCTGACTAACTGGTGTCTGTATGTAGCCTCACTACTTTTATTGCCTCGCTACTGTATATATCCTGTCTTTTTACTGTTGTTTTATTTCTTTACTTACCTATTGTTCACCTAATACTTTTTATGCAATATTGCTTAGAGCTTGTAAGTAAACATTTCACTGTTGTATTCAGAGCACGTGACAAATAAACTTTGATTTGATTTGATTTGACCTAAGTCAATGCCTTCAACAAAGGTAGATAAACAACCGTTTATAAAGTAACAAGTAAAACGTTTCAGTTACCGTTTTCTGAAAATGTCGTTGAAGTTAAAGTGGCTTGTTGGTGAAATGAAAAAGACAATTATTAAAAATAAAATAAAATGCATGAGCAGGAGACAGATGGGAGCATGATGTTCGCTACTGAAAGCTCTATTATATCATGGTTAGGGTTGTTTAGTCAATATATAGTCTACTTAACTGGACAGTTAGCTTTATTGAAAATAGGGAAGCTAGCTATCTCTGCTTAAACTTAAACTGATTCAACTATAAGCAGTAGGTTATGCTGACAAATGGTGCAGTTGCCTTACCTATCTTGTATTAGTCAAAGTAAATGTGGTGTAAGTTGGAGAGCTTGAAAAAGCCCATGCAACTTTATGACTGGAAATAATATGTTGAAACAACAAATATGTTTTTACAGTGAGCACTCAAACAAACATTCAGTGACATACCATATTTACATACACACACTCTCTGTAACACGCACACTGTCTGCAGACAGTGCAGAATTATTATTTTTTAGACTTCTTCTCACTTATACATTTCGAAATCCCTGACAGTTTCCACAAACTCTAGCTCTAACACACACATTCTTCCCTATACACACAGAGTGCACTTGTCAAAGTTCCCAGCAAACTCTGAGGTAGCGTTTAAACCTGGCACTGAGGTGCAGAGCATCTATCATTAAAGCCAGATGAAGGCTGAAGTGAACAATGTGTTCTCCCTCACCTCCTCTATGCCTCTCTCTCTCTGTGTGATGCTGAGCTCACCTTCTGAGGAAGAAGTAATAGATCATTATGTGAATGAGTGTCAGGCCTGTGAGGTTATATGACAGGAACACATTGTGCCCTGGTAGTTATTGTGTCTATTAAGAATTAACTTCTGATGATGCTGTAATTATCATTTGGGACTGGGAGAGAGATAACGAGAGAACATACTCGGCTCTGACTGAATAAATCTGCCTAATTTAGGCATGTACTTATTTCAAATGACAACTATTGCAATTCATAAGTGTGTGTGTGTGTGTGCCCTGTGTGTGTGTTTCTCTTATAAAGTTCCCATTCGCCCTCTGAAAAAGTCATTAAGAACAAATGTCTGTGACTTCAGCTAATTACACTCCCCATGGATTCTAAATCAATATCTGTATTATGTGTGTGTAGGATGCTTGTGTGTGTGTGCTTGCACATGTTCTTGCAAGCTTGCATGTGTGTTGATATTTGTGTGTTTGTGTTTGCGTGCATGTGCATGGTTTTGTATATGCTTTTGTGTGTGTGTGTGTGTGTGTGTGTGTGCCCCCTGCGTAGGTCAAAATAGCTGCCTTTGGCTGGAGGGTAAGCTAAGCTGCAGTAAATACAATTTCATGCCCAGGTCAATCCTTCACAGTGGCAGAATGCGACACAGAGAGAGGAGCATCTTTACCCTGCATAAAAACATTAGCACTGTGGTTCTGTGAATGACACGACATACAGTAGAGAACATTTACACAACATTTACACAACTGAACCTATAATGTATGATTATAAAATGAGAGCCTCAATATATGTGATGATGTGACAAGCTTTTGCGAAAAAAAGACTTTCCTGGGCAGCATTTTGGCTGCAGAGCAACAGAGGATTAAATAACAATCCATCTCTGTAACTGATGCGGTGTGCGATTGATTGCCCTGATAATAATTGTAATCATTTATCTCCCGAATTGCTGTCAGTGCAGAGTAAGTCACCTTGTCACCTCACAATGGCCAGAACAAATCCAGCAGATCCAGTGGATAAGGGATCTCACATCAAATCAAATCAAATTTTATTTGTCACATACACATGATTAGCAGATGTTAATGCGAGTGTAGCGAAATGCTAGTGCTTCTAGTTCCGACAATGCAGTAATAACCAACAAGTAATCTAGCTAACAATTCCAAAACTACTCCCTTATAGACACAGGTGTAAGGGGATAAAGAATATGTACATAAAGATATATGAATGAGTGATGGTACAGAGCGGCATAGGCAAGATACAGTAGATGGTATTGAGTACAGTATATACATATGAGATGAGTATGTAAACAAAGTGGCATAGTTAAAGTGGCTAGTGATACATGTATTACATAAAGATGCAGTAGATGATATAGAGCACAGTATATACATATACATATGAGATGAATAATGTAGGGTATGTAAACATTATATTAGGTAGCATTGTTTAAAGTGGCTAGTGATATATTTTACATAATTTCCCATCAATTCCCATTATTAAAGTGGCTGGAGTTGAGGCAGTGTGTTGGCAGCAGCCACTCAATGTTAGTGGTGGCTGTTTAACAGTCTGATGGCCTTGAGATAGAAGCTGTTGTTCAGTCTCTCAGTCCCAGCTTTGATGCACCTGTACTGACCTCGCCTTCTGGATGATAGCGGGGTGAACAGGCAGTGGCTCGGGTGGTTGTTGTCCTTGATGATCTTTATGGCCATCCTGTGACATCGGGTGGTGTAGGTGTCCTGGAGGGCAGGTAGTTTGTCCCTGGTGACGCGTTGTGCAGACCTCACTACCCTCTGGAGAGCCTTATGGTTGTGGGTGGAGCAGTTGCCGTACCAGGCGGTGATACAGCCCAACAGGATGCTCTCAATTGTGCATTTGTAGAAGTTTGTGAGTGCTTTTGGTGACAAGCCGAATTTCTTCAGCCTCCTGAGGTTGAAGAGGCGCTGCTGAGCCTTCTTCACGATGCTGTCTGTGTAGGTGGACCAATTCAGTTTGTCTGTGATGTGTACACCGAGGAACTTAAAACTTACTACCCTCTCCACTACTGTTCCATCGATGTGGATAGGGGGGGGTGTTCCCTCTGCTGTTTCCTGAAGTCCACAATAATCTCCTTAGTTTTGTTGACGTTGAGTGTGAGGTTATTTTCCTGACACCACACTCCAAGGGCCCTCACCTCCTCCCTGTAGGCCGTCTCGTCGTTGTTGGTAATCAAGCCTACCACTGTTGTGTCGTCCGCAAACTTGATGATTGAGTTGGAGGCGTGCGTGGCCATGCAGTCGTGGGTGAACAGGGAGTACAGGAGAGGGCTCAGAACGCACCCTTGTGGGGCCCCAGTGTTGAGGATCAGCGGGTGGAGATGTTGTGGCCTACCCTCACCACCTGGGGGTGGCCCGTCAGAAAGTCCAGTACCCAGCTGCACAGGGCGGGGTCGAGACCCAGGGTCTCGAGCTTGATGACGAGCTTGGAGGGCACTATGGTGGGTCTGCAGTTGGTCCAGAATTGTCTTATGCTACAGTTTCATCCCAGCCTTCCCCTCCTGGCTGCCTGCTCTCTGGCAGCAGTTAAACTGCCTTTTGTCAGGAGCTTCTGGTTAATCCAGTACAGTAGCTAGTTAGCTTGTCTCTCAGCCGGCTATGCAACAGCAGCCCCATTGACATGCAGATGTGGCAGAGTGGCATCATCATGTGTTTAGCCTAGTGTTAAACTAATCCACAGTGTGTGGGTGTGAGTGTGTGTGCGTGTGAAGCGTTGGCTTCAATGCAGTGGTTTTATATGGACCCTGCGGCGTTGCCTCTTATCAGGTTTTCATTGGGGGAGGTGGTGGCAAGATAACACATCAGTAGAAGCCCTGGTTCCCCTGAGCGGAGTGAGATCGAGACAGAGATAGAGATAGAGATAGAGATAGAGACAGGCAGGGAATACTGAGAGGCTCCACTACATCACTGACTTTGACATTACCTCTGTGATCATTAAGTCTGAATTGGTTAAATGAATTGCCAATTTCAGCAGCCTTAGGCACAGCTGGGTATGTGCATGGGGGTGGGGGGCTGGGTGACGGTGTGTGTGTGTGTGTGTGTGTGTGTGTGTGTGTGTGTGTGTGTGTGTGTGTGTGTGTGTGTGTGTGTGTGTGTGTGTGTGTGTGTGTGTGTGTGTGTGTGTGTGTGTGTGTGTGTCCGTATACCTGTGAGCCATGTGCTCTTGCTAGACTGTTGGGGGTGACTGGGAATTCATGGAGGGCAGACATTGTGTCAAGGTCAAACCAATACATATAGATTACCATTACCATAAGCAGTAATGCAGCACTCCTATAATGATATATTTACTTGTATATAATTTCTATAGGTAAAAAATGTTCATATATATTTTATATACACTACCGTTCAAAAGTTTGGGGTCACTTAGAAATGTCCTTGTTTTTGAAGGAAAAGCACTTTTTTTGTCCATTAAAATAACATCAAATTGATCAGAAATACAGTGTAGACATTGATAATGTTGTAAATGACTATTGTAGCTGGAAATGACAAATTTTTAATGGAATATCTACAAAGGAGTACAGAGGCCCATTATCAGCAACCATCACTCCTGTGTTCCAATGGCACTTTGTGATAGCTAATCCAAGTTTATCATTTTAAAAGGCTAATTGATCATTAGAAAACTCTTTCGCAATTATGCAATTATGAAAACTGTTGTTCTGATTAAAGAAGCTATAAAACTGACCTTTTTAGACTAGTTGATTATCTGCAGCATCAGCATTTGTGGATTTGATTACAGGCTCAAAATGGCCAGAAACAAAGACCTTTCTTCTGAAACTCATTAGTCTATTCTTGTTCTGAGAAATTAAGGCTATTCCATGTGAGAAATTGCCAAGAAATTGAAGATCTCATACAATGCTGTGTACTACTCCCTTCACAGAACAGCGCAAACTGTCTCTAACCAGTTAGAGAAGAGGAGTGGGATGCCCCGGTGCACAACTGAGCAAGAGGACAAGTACATCAGAGTGTCGAGTTTGAGAAACAGACGCCTCACAAGTCCTCAATTGGCAGCTTCATTAAATAGTACCCACAAAACACCAGTCTCAACGTCAACAGTGAAGAGTCGACTCCGGGATGCTGGCCTTCTAGGCAGAGTTGCAAAGAAAAAGCCATATCTCAGACTGGCCAATAAAGATTCAAAATTAAGATGGGCAAAATAACACAAACACAGAGGAACTCTGCTTAGAAGGCCAGCCTCCACAGTGGATATTAACATGATCATGTATTCACAGCTCAGCTGTTATTACAGACAAAGAGTGTCTGTGTCTGCTAAATTGTCAAATCACATTTCTTATGTGACAGTACAACATTATCTCAAGGTTCACTATCTTCATCAACTCATCAATTCATTATACCAGGATGATGTTTGTATGGTAGGGAGAAAGTATTGGTGGAGGAAGAGGTAAAAATATCAATCCACATGTCAACCTACACACAGTCTTTCCCTCTGTCTCATAATCTCTCTCACTTCATCTCATTTCCTGCATCTCTCTCTCCCTCAATCTCTTTCTCTCTCATTCTCTATCTCCATGTCTCTCTCCTCCATCTCTCTCCTAACCCCTGTACAATCCAATAAGCTATTACGCTACCATTGATCTTCTCCTCAGCCAGACATTTGCATTTGGGGCAGAAAAGTGATAAGCATAGGGGATAGGAGAGGACAGACAGAACAGGGCTGTCTTAAAGGAGAGAAGGAGAGAGAGATGGAGATATATAGAGTTTGGCAGGAGTTTAACACTTTAGCACCACTCCGACCATGTCAGATCAATGCTGTCTCTCTCCTTTGTAGCTGGAAAAGTGTGTGTGTGTGTGTGTGTGTGTGTGTGTGTTCACTGATCTGATGCCTTGTAAATCTCTCAGTAAGACAGGGTGGAAGGCTGTGCTGCTGTCCAGCCACTGTCTGCTTGGCTCAGACTGCATCTTTTCAGGTAGATGCAGGATATCATGCCCAGAAAATGATCACGTGTTAAATCAACACTGTCAGTGTTAAATTTAACATTGGGCCAGTGTCTATATGGGTCCACACTTTTGAGTGTTAAATGAACACTATGCTTAGTGCTGACGTTGTTACACTTGATCAGTGTTAGGGAATTAACACTTTCATTGTTCATTGCAATAACATCTTATATTGTATTTCTAACCATTACACCAAGAGGTATCTCTTGACAACTCAGTGTTGAGTTAAGGACAATACAACAATATTTACCAGTCTTTATTGCCACATGCTCTTATGTAAGCATTTACAAAGACTTCAGAATTGGCAGCCGACATGCTCAAATTGTAATTAACATAACCATAGACCCCTTAAACTGGTACAACACTTCCAGTCGCAGGTGGCCAAAAATAAATATTTGAACGTAACGCACCCACTAACGAATCGAATATAATTTCCCAGTGTGCGTTGACTTTTCGAGTGATTTGCAGTTACCACCCATGACTGTATTTGTTATTGACAAAGACATGGCTGTTGAATTCGTTTCAGTCCTGTGGACTTCACCAAGTGTTCCTGCTGTAGGTGAATGTTATTATTAAAATTAAACTGTTTATGACAATACGTGACATATATCATAAGGCTTTACTTTGATGGCCAAGTTTTACCCTAACCCAATGGTGTTAGGCACCTCCTGGTTTACAGGCCACATCAGGCCTGCAAGTCACATTATACTGGCTTACAAAGTGATGTGTAATTCCTATTGGAATCGAGCCAGAGTTAGGACATCCAATAATTGGAATTTTTATTCACCCGCAACCTGCATTCACAATTACTGTCAGGGTTTGGAGACTGCCATTTAAAAAATCAACACTAGTTAACACTGGCCAATTTGCTGTTTATGTCTATATGTCTATGTGTTCATGCACTAGTACTACATGGGTGTAATATGTTTTTATGTGTGTGTAGTGTGTAATGTGTTACATGTATATGTAATGAGCCTGTTGAGTAAATGTATGTTCATGATATGGTAGCACATGGTTTGACCTATAGATATTAATACCATGTAACCTGAAATGATGGTTTGCCAATGCACACTGAGGCAGAACAGTACAGAAGCACGAGAAGTGAATAGTGAGTTGAGATAAGAGAAGCGAAACAGAGGGTTCTAGTATCATTAAGTCATTTCATCCACTTCTTTGATTATGTAATTAATCCCTACACCGCATCATCATCTCCTTCAGTCCTCTTTTCTCTCATTCTCCCACTTCCCTCTGTGAGAATGATGGTGTTTATGGTAGGTGTGTAGTTACAGATGGTTCTGAAACAAGTCAGAGGTAGTAACAGACAATTCTTGACTGCGGTCAGTTTAGGAGAGGTGATGACGACCATGACGTGAGCTGCCGACCCCCCCATCCTTCTCTCTCTCTCCCCCTTTCCATCATATTTTCTATTTCTTACTTTTCCAGGAGATCTGTCTCTCTCTGTTTCCCTCCCTCACTACAGAGACTTGGAGGCATGTCAGGACCAGCAGCCACACAGACCGGTTGCAGCTGAGCTTAAGCTGTGACAGCCTTTTAGCTTCTGGGGAGAGAGAGAGAGAGAGAGAGAGAGAGAGAGAGAGAGAGAGAGAGAGAGAGAGAGAGAGCTAGAGAAACTCTAATACTGACGGCTCATTGAAGATCCTCTTCAAGTCTCTCCTATTCAAAGGATCTTCCTCTCTCACAACTAAAATAGCTCCTGCTCATAGCGTTTCGGATTTGTAACCAGTTTTCCAAATGTAGCAAATTGTTAGTAGCTACAGTCACAATGGCACCCGCAATAAAAGGCAACAATGAAAGATGATCTTAAAAAAACTAAACAAATTCTGATTGTACACTAAAAAGAGGGATAATGGTGGAGAGGAGGAGATGGGGAGAGGAATGAGGGGGAGGGAGGGAGGGAGGGGGAGGGAGGGAGTGAGGGAGGGAGGGAGGGAGGGAGGGAGGGAGGGAGGGAGGGAGGGAGGGAGGGAGGGAGGGAGGGAGGGAGGGAGGGAGGGGGAGGGAGGGAGGGAGGGAGGGAGGGAGGGAATAGGAATGCCAGCAGGAGAGTCATGGAGTAAGGGAGGGTAGAGGGTTACAGAGCACAGAGGCAGAAAAAAGAGAGTTTGAAATGGGGAGAGGAAGTGGTGCACAGAGTGAGGGAGGGAGAGAGAGAGAGAGAGTGAGAGAGGAATACGGGGGAGCTAGGTTGATATCTGCAGCGCTCCAGCTGTGAGCTTAGCCTCCCCCGTCACAGTAGACTCAAGTGCAAGCTTTCACCACTGCTTAACCGCCAGAGAGAACGCAGGGGGAGGGAGGGATGGATAGAGAGAAGGTTTGAGGGAGAGAGAGCACAGGAGAAGAGAAGGGGAGAGGAAAGGGATGATGCAGAGTGGATGTCTGTGTTTATTCTGTCTCTCAGAGGAGCTGGGCTCAGAGGGAATGGCTGATTAGAGGAGAGGTGGATGTCAAGTGTAGAGCTAGTCTTTACCCCTCCATCTCTCTCTCTCTCTTTCTCATTCTCCCTCTTTCACTCTCAATCTAGTCTGAGATACTGTTAGTTAGTGATTGAGGAGAGGGGGGATTGAGCAGAGTACTGAGTGAGTCCTTCTATAGGTGTCTGTCTTTGTGTGTGTGTGTGTGTGTGTGTGTGTGTGTGTGTGTGTGTGTGTGTGTGTGTGTGTGTGTGTGTGTGTGTGTGTGTGTGTGTGTGTGTGTGTGTGTGTGTGTGTGTGTGTGTGTGTGTGTGTGTGTGTGTGTGTGTGTGTGTGTGTGTGCCTTTTACACTACAGATCATCACCCCAGTACCACACTGCTGAACATTTATGGACAACATTTATGGACATCACTTTGTCTCGTGAAGTGAAGGAGTACATTCTGTTACATTGACAAACAGTAGAAAATACCACTGACTGTTTAGATATATTCTGAATAAACCATCTCTCTCCCTCTGTCTGTCTCTCTCCAGGCAGCATGAACCGTCCGGGGGCGGTCCCTGCCTTCCTCAGGACCCCCACGGTGATCCCGCCCCCACTGGACATGAAGCAGTACCTCCAGTTCCCCATGGACACAGCTCTACCACAACACAGCATGGGCCTGTTCCACAACTTCAACACCAACAGTTACTCAACAGTGAGTAAACGGACTCCATACACACATGCAGGCACGCACCACACGCACAGGCACACACACACACACACACACACACACACACACACACACACACACACACACACACACACACACACACACACACACACACACACACACACACACACACACACACACACACACACCTCATACTAACACATCATAGACACAGACTAACACAGCATACACACACATGTAGACTCCCCATCCCCCTCTTTTACAACTTCAGCACTGTGGTTGAGTGGACAGCAGCAGGCAGGCACACATACACAGGGTCACCTCTCCACTTGGCCGGGTTCCCAAGAGCACGCAAATAAAGCATACACAATGAGTTTCCACCCTGACTGTACATTCAGAGGTCATACACTCTGTTCTAGCAGGGGAAAGCCTACTGTTTACTGTAAAAATACATCTATACACTGTCCGTGTGTGTTGCCAACTTCCTATTCTGCCTTATGCAGTACATTGTGAATAGTCAATGCTATCTATCTAATGGAGTGTCACTGACTAGTCAGACCAAGGGGAAGATTTCACACATCAACCCTAATGTCTCAACACATCAAACAGATTAGCATTCCACAGAACATCCAGCTGCATGGTTGTTTCAATGTGTATGTTTCCATTGAAAAGCATATACACAAAAACAGTCATATTCAAAACAACATGGTCATGTTCACAACAACACAGGACAGAATGCAGCAGAGAGATATGGTAAATGACTAGCCTATAACTTGAAATATACCACTAGTGCAGTCTTGATGCAGGCTGTCTGACAGAATATTATGGTGCAGTCTTGTACCTGTAGCACTCTGTCTGACAGACTATTAATCGTAATTGGCTTTGGTTTCACATAATATTCCTGGATAGAGGACAGTGGGATGAACGTGCCTGTCATTTAGAGGTGTCTTCTCATGAATGAAGACAGGGGATGTATTCTAATGAAGTGGTGTGGTTTTATAGGATGGCCCTCGATAATCAGCAGACAAGTGATTACAACTTCCTGTGGCAGCATGAGGCTCTGCATATACACAAAATGCCCAGGCAAGCGTTTTACTGCAATACAATAAGTTATGGCTAATCAATTTTATAAGTGTCACTGCCAGTGTTCCACATAGTCAGCGTTTTTAGACAAGGCCCCATTCAGTTCATTTCCAGATTGGGTTTCAAGTGAAGGTCAGTGACAAACAGTGGTGCACACGCACGCCTGAGAATGGCACACACACAGATGGGCACACACACACACTTTCACGCACACACACATACACATGCAGCAGACCCTCCCATAAACTAAGTTTAAAGTTCATCCGATAAAAATGTAATGGAAACAGCAAATTTGTCGGTAACCTTCCAAATGTCGGCAAAACCAAATACGCTAGACAAGGTGGGATCTTTTTTTGTCTGTAAAATTAATTACGCCAGAAATGGCGGTGGAAACGCTATTATGTCCAAATGTTGATATAATAACCATCATATGGAAGTAAAGTCAAGAGTAGAGTCAAGAGTAGAGTCAAGCGATGACATGTTGTGTGGTCCCTCCCACTACGATTCAGGAAGGAACTTCACAGGCTGGTGAAATTGCAAGGTGATGAGCTTGATGCTCCTTTCCAATAAAAATCAAGGGTCTTATTATTCTGATGACATGATGATTACTTGGTGTTACCGTAGATTGTAAACTCTCATGGTCAAAACATAGAAGGTGAGTTTCACCAACATGGTTTAAATTAATCTAGGATTGGAGCTAATCTAGGTTTGTAAATCTAGGTTTTAAATTAATCAGAGATGTGTTGCTCCACTTCATTTTAAATCTGGATCAGTAAATCTATGATTAACGGTTTTAAACTATGATTAGTGACATGTTACACCAAGATATGATGTATTTCGTGAGTTGAAACGAAGTAGCTAGCCTACTTGACAAATGAGGCCACAAAGTTAAACGAATTGGTTAGCTGACATTAGCTACTGTAGCTAGCTAGTTTATAAACCAAGCTAGCTAACATACACTATTATTTATTATTGTCATTACTTAAGGTTATTTAGACACGTATTATTTGTCCGCTAGCCACCTCATCATAGCATGTCAAAGAAGTTCAAAATTCTTCATTTATGAAAATAAACTATTGTTGGAGCTGATGGAGGAATTTAGTAATGTACTGGAGGATAAAAAGACAGACAACACGACTGTCAAAAAGAGGGAAAGACCTGGGCCATTTTATGCGACAAATGCAATAGATCGACATGGATTAAATAGAAGAGCGTGCTGAATTTTATATTACAGTAAGCAAAAGCCAAAAAGGATGTGGCAGACGAGAGGCGGGGTGTCACGACTTCTACCGAAGTCGTTGCCTCTCCTTGTTCGGCGGTGCTCGGCATTCGACGTCACCGGTCTTCTAGCCATCATTGATCCATTTTTCATTTTCCATTGGTTTTGTCTTGTCTTCCCACACACCTGTTTTCAATCCCATTCATTACCTGTTGTGTATTTAACCCTCTGTTTCCCCTCATGTCTTTGTCAGAGATTGTTTATTGTCAGTGTAGTGTTTTTTTTGTATAGGTCAGCAGGAGAGGACACCTCATGGAGGTGGAGGAACGCGTTCGGGAACAAGCTGAGGAGATTGACTGTTTAAGCTCTGTCATGGATCGCATTGTCCAGAATATGGATCGCTGGGAGAGACAGGGAGTTTCTCCAGCGCCACCACCACCACAACCGGAATCTCCCTTGAACGCTTTTTCCTCTCCGGAACCGAAGATCCATTTATCCCTACCCACGGGATACAACGGAGATACTGCCGGCTGCCAGGGTTTCCTCCTTAAGCTGAACTTGTATCTGGCCACGGCCTCCCCAGTACTATCTGACCGTGAGAGGAGTTACGCCCTCGTCTCATGCCTCACCGGGAAAGCCCTGGAATGGGCCAGCGCTGTGTGTAGAAGGGAGGATGCGGCGTTGGACCATTTTGAGGAGTTCACCCGCCAATTCCGGATAGTATTCGACCATCCACCTGAACACAAAGCAGCGGGTGAGCTCCTCTATCATCTGTGTGTGGATCAATGATGGCTAGAAGACCGGTGACGTCGAACGCCGAGCACCGCCCGAACAAGGAGAGGCAGCGACTTCGGCAGAAGTCGTGACAGTACCCCCCCCCTGATGCGCGGCTCCAGCTGCGCGCCGACACCGGCCTCGGGGACGACCCGGAGGGCGAGGTGCAGGGCAATCCGGATGGAGACGGTGGAATTCTGATAACATGGAAGTATCTAACACGTCCTCCACCGGAACCCAGCATCTCTCCTCCGGCCCGTAACCCTCCCAGTCCACGAGGTACTGAAGGCCCCTCGCCCGACGTCTCGAATCCAAAATGTATCGAACAGAGTACGCCGGGACCCCCTCGTTGTCTAGAGGAGGTGGAGGAACATCACGCACTTCATCCTCCTGGAGCATGCCAGCCACCACCGGCCTGAGGAGAGACACATGGAACGAGGGATTAATACGGTAATTAGTGGGCAGTTGTAACCTATAACATACCTTGTTCACTCTCCTCAGGACTTTAAACGGCCCCACAAACCGCGTACCCAGCTTCCGGCAGAGCAGGCGGAGGGGCAGGTTTCGGGTCGAGAGCCAGACCCTGTCCCCTGGTGCTTACACTGGGGCCTCACTGTGGCGATGGTCTGCGCCAATTTTCTGGCGCCTTATGGCACGCAGAAGGTGGACGTGGGCTGCCTCCCAGGTTTCCTCAGCGCGCCGAAACCAATTGTCCACCGCAGGGGCCTCGGTCTGGCCAGAACCGGGCTGATACCCTAATACACATTGCAAGGGAGTAAGGTTAGTGGAGGAGTGACATAGCAAGTTCTGAGCCATCTCTGCCCAGGGCACGAACTTCACCCACTCCCCGGCCGATCCTGGCAATAAGACCGCAGAAACCTACCCACATCCTGGTTAACTCTCTCCACCTGCCCATTACTCTCAGGGTGAAAACCTGAGGTAAGACTAACCGTGATCCCCAGACGCTCCATGAACGCCTTCCAGACCCTTGATGTGAACTGGGGACCCCGACCAGACACTATATCCTCAGGCACCCCATAGTGCCGGAAAACGTGTGTAAACAGGGCCTCTGCAGTTTGTAAGGCCGTAGGGAGACCGGGCAAAGGGAGGAGACGACAGGACTTCGAAAACCGATCCACAATGACCAGGATCGTGGTGTAACCCTGTGAAGGTGGAAGATCAGTCAAAAAATCCACAGACAGGTGCGACCACGGCCGTTGAGGAACGGGTAGAGGTTGTAGCTTACCTCTGGGCAGGTGTCTAGGAGCCTTGCACTGGGCGCACACCGAGCAGGAAGAAACATAAATCCTCACGTCCTTAGCTAAAGTGGGCCACCAGTACCTCCCATCAAGACAGCGCATCGTCCGACCTATCCCAGGATGACCAGAGGAGGGTGACGTGTGAGCCCAATAGATCAATCGGTCGAGGACAGCAGACGGAACGTACAGATGACCAGCTGGACACTCAGGGGGAGAGGGCTCTGCACGTGACGCCCGCTCAATGTCCGCGTCCAGCTCCCACACTACAGGCGCCACCAGACACGAAGCTGGGAGTATGGGAGTGGGATCCATGGATCGCTCCTTTGTGTCATACAGCCGAGACAATGCGTCTGCCTTAACGTTCTGGGAGCCTGGTCTGTAAGAAAGAGTAAACACAAAACGAGTGAAAAACATGGCCCACCTTGCCTGGCGAGGATTCAATCTCTTCGCCTGCCAGATGTACTCCAGATTGCAGTGGTCAGTCCAGATGAGAAAAGGGTGTTTAGCCCCCTCAAGCCAATGCCTCCACTCCTCTATTATCATTCGTACCAAGGCTGGGCATATCATATACCCCAATTCAATTGTTGTACAAAATGGGCACGTAAATAGCCTACTAATAATGAGTTGATTATCATAAAACTCAACAGGATTCAACCTGTATCTAATTATTCTCTGAGGACCTCGATTTGGTCTCTCCACAGTAGATATGCTGCCATTTGATCAGTTAAACCACCTCAAGTGACAGTTTAGAGTTAATATCCAATCTAAGTTTATATATTTTTTAATTAATTGAACAACAGGCTTAAAATTAATCTAGGTTTAAAGTGAAAACTAAACATAGATTAGAGGAATGATTTCATTTAAGGATACATTTAAAACTAGGTTTAAAATTTGGTGCAACAAGATGAATAGATAAACCTTGATTTAACCCAGTTTAAGAGTTCATCCATGTTGGTGCACCCCCCCCCCCCCATAGACTGAATGGTTGTAAAGATGGGCAGAGGTCTGTAAGTAATAAAGAGATGCTCTGTTTTGTTGACGCCACTCCACCAATCTCTAGTTTTGTCTTATCTTGATTATTGTCCAGTCATATGGTCAAGTGCTGCAAAGAAAGACCTAGTTAAGCTGCAGCTGGTTGAGAACAAAGCGGAGCGTCTTGTTCTTCGTTGTAATCAGAGGGCTAATTTGAATGCTATGCATGCCAGTCTCTCTTGGTTAAGGGTTGAGGAAAGACTGACTGCATCACTTCTTATTTTTATAGGAAACATTAATGTGTTGGACATTCCAAGTTGTTTGCATAGTCAACGTACACACAACACTGACACACACACACCTACCCCACCAGACATGTCACCAGGGGTCTTTTCACAGTCCCCAGGTCCAGAACAAATTCAAGGAAATGTACAGTACAGTATTATACAGAGCCATGAGTGCATGGAACTCCCTTCCATCTTATATGGCAAAAAGCAAGTGAACAGCAAACCTGGTTTCAAAAAAACAATTAAAGCAACACCTCACGGCACAATGCCTCTCCCCCATGTGACCTACTTGTTCTGTGTATGTACTGACATGCATGTGTAATGCACACACACACACACACACACACACACACACACACACACACACACACACACACACACACACACACACACACACACACACACACACACACACACACACACACACACACACACACACACACACACACACACACACACACACACACAAGAATGGTTTTAAATGCATGTATATTTTTAGGTATTTTGTCTGTAATGTCTTTTTCGTTGCATGTTGGACCCCAGTAAGACTAGCTATCGCCATTGGCATCGGCTAATGGGATCCTAATAAATCTAATGCTTGGCTGCCGTTTGACAAATTAAAATAATCTTTCTCTTTTTATTAGAGTTTTTCATAATAATCTCATCATGTAGGCTATACCCACACTGCAGTCTGACTACGAGCTGTTGGCTAGAGGCTCATGTGCCAATACCAGAGTGGACACATTCGCTATTAAAGCACATTTTTTTGTGACATACCCATCAGTAGAGTTGAAAATGCAATGGAAACCCATTTAACTTGTATTGTTTATTCGGTACATGGGGATTAAACCGCAAAATGTATTTTATTTGCACTACGTCATCACATACAGCCTTTATCCGCATCCAGTCAATTTTATGGAAACACATCTGTGGTGGGAACATGTGCATACTGTTTTTATTGGGATTTTAGAATATTTGCATACAAATGTGTTGTCAATTGGATGGAAACCTAGCTAGTGAGACTGAGTATGACAGAACATATTTACCCTGATAACCTCTAGAGGGTGCTAAAACAGAGGCTGAAAGTACACCAGACAGAGCAGACACAAGAATTTGATAGAAACTTCACAGACATTGATAAGTAATGTATGACATTGAGAGAACCACTAAAGTTTCCTAGTGACATTCTGATGAGGACCTGATATTGTGACGGTCTGTGCTTAAAGTCCACCTTGGGTCGTTGGACAAGCCTATTTGGAAATTAATCAAGTATGGGTAAATGAGAATGAAGAAGCTTAATCTTTCCCCAGTTGCCTCAGCTATAAAAAATCAAATTATCTCGTACCCCTGCACACTGAGTCAGTACTGGTACTCCTTGTATATACAGTCTTCAGATAGGGGTTGCTCAGGTTGCTCAGGTTGCTCAGCTCGGACACCAATAACATAGTCAAAAAAGGGGAATTGTAGTCAACATAACCTTCACTCCAAATCAAAACTTCAAACCTACAACCTGATTTTAGACAAAATTACCTGGAGCAATACCTACTACCAAACCAACGACCAGCAAAAGAAACAGAAACCTGAAAACACTATTCAACCTGAAACTGAGTGAGTAATGTTTAGTCTGATGCTACTTTTAAAGCCAAGAAGAAAAATCAATTACAATAATATATTTTTACTATAAGGACTGAATTCTAAGTTAAGGCTACCCAGCTTGCTAGGTCAGAACTTATCTGGCTGCAACTTCAATTAGTACTGAGGTGTGAAGTGAGAGGTGAGAGGTGTCAACAATGGTAGGAGAGTTTCACAGCCTCCCCCACCCAAATGCAAAGGCCTTTGAAGCCCCCTCCCTCTGTGCAGTGGTCATTACAGTAAAGTACCCTCTGGAATCATCTCTATTTTGAACTGATATGCAGCCAGGATACTTCAATTGTAAATTACCTTAATAAGATACAAGATTGTTGCTTTGATTACATCAGAAGAAATACTCCAGAAGGAATGCCTTGATGTCGCAATCTCCAAAATACAGCAGCCACAGGTCAACTTTGTATGGGCATCATGAAGGAGCATTCGCCAAAACTGAAGAGATATAGCTAGCTAAAAACCTCCTTTTACCCGTGAAAAAAAAACAGTGGACAGAGACTTGCTAGATACGTTAACTAGCTAGCTGGGACCCCGCCCTGTGCAACTGGGTACTGGACTACCTGACGGGCCGCCCCCAGGTGGTGAGGGTAGGCAACAACATCTCCTCCCCGCTGATCCTCAACACTGGGGCCCCACAAGGGTGCGTTCTGAGCCCTCTCCTGTACTCCCTGTTCACCCACGACTGCGTGGCCACGCACGCCTCCAACTCAATCATCAAGTTTGCGGACGACACAACAGTGGTAGGCTTGATTACCAACAACGACGAGACGGCCTACAGGGAGGAGGTGAGGGCCCTCGGAGTGTGGTGTCAGGAAAATAACCTCACACTCAACGTCAACGAAACTAAGGAGATGATTGTGGACTTCAGGAAACAGCAGAGGGAACACCCCCCTATCCACATCGATGGAACAGTAGTGGAGAGGTTAGCAAGTTTTAAGTTCCTCGGCATACACATCACAGACAAACTGAATTGGTCCACTCACACAGACAGCATCGTGAAGAAGGCGCAGCAGCGCCTCTTCAACCTCAGGAGGCTGAAGAAATTCGGCTTGTCACCAAAAGCACTCACAAACTTCTACAGATGCACAATCGAGAGCATCCTGGCGGGCTGTATCACCGCCTGGTACGGCAACTGCTCCGCCCTCAACCGTAAGGCTCTCCAGAGGGTAGTGAGGTCGGGGGCAAACTACCTGCCCTCCAGGACACCTACACCACCCGATGTTACAGGAAGGCCATAAAGATCATCAGGGACATCAACCACCCGAGCCACTGCCTGTTCACCCCGCTATCATCCAGAAGGCGAGGTCAGTACAGGTGCATCAAAGCTGGGACCGAGAGACTGAAAAACAGCTTCTATCTCAAGGCCATCAGACTGTTAAACAGCCACCACTAACATTGAGTGGCTGCTGCCAACACACTGACACTGATTCAACTCCAGCCACTTTAATAATGGGAAATGATGTAAATATATCACTAGCCACTTTAAACAATGCTACCTTATATAATGTTACTTACCCTACATTATTCATCTCATATGCATACGTATATACTGTACTCTATATCATCGACTGCATCCTTATGTAATACATGTATCACTAGTCACTTTAACTATGCCACTTACTGCTTACATACTCATCTTATATGTATATACTGTACTCGATACCATCTACTGTATCTTGCCTATGCTGCTCTGTACCATCACTCATTCATATATCCTTTTGTACATATTCTTTATCCCCTTACACTGTGTATAAGACAGTAGTTTAGGAATTGTTAGTTAGATTACTTGTTGGTTATTACGGCATTGTCGGAACTAGAAGCACAAGCATTTCGCTACACTCGCATTAACATCTGCTAACCATGTGTATGTGACAAATAAAATTTGATTTGTTTTAAAAGGAATCTGCCTCCCGGAAAAATAAAAAAGCTTCTAACAAGTGGGTGTGACACCTATTCCTGTTGCCTGCTGTGCAGCTGCTTGGATTCCACCTGGCGATCTGTTCAACGTCTGCCCTGGTCTGTCTCCCCTTGTCTGGTATAGGTACCCCCGCCACACTCCCCCTTCTCTCCTGAGCTTTCACTCGCCTCCAGCACACTTGCACTTACACACACACCGCAGACTTTGGACTGATCAGAATTTTAGGTAGGCTAATTAACTTGTGAAGCTTATTATGTGAGCTTACTCAGAAACACTTTAATTAACTATTATAGGCCTACTATTTTTTTATTTCGTTATTTTATCTCATACTCTTATAGCCTACTGGACTCATAGAGAGCTACTCTCTCAAGTTATCTTGTTGGGGCGAGTGACTCTTTGAACTAACAACGATTAGCCCAAAGTCGTCATATTTCTTTCTTGTGCTTTATGCTATTTGCCTCATGACACCTGCGTGCTTTGTTGACTATGAACTTGCTTGTTTACCCAACCATGGGACAGAATATGTTTGTTCCCAAACACGGGACTCTGACTCTCTATTGGTTACACGGACTCTTGGCCTCCCGTCCTATTCTAACTACCTCTCTCTGCAATATGATCTTGTTGCCATCTGATGCACATTCAAATGTCATAAAAAAATCTACACTGCAGAGTTCTCCCTGTCCTCTGCCGTGCCCTGATTATATTACTGCTGATGATATCTGGAAATGTGCATATACACCCTAGTCCATCTACTGTTGCTAGCCTCAATTCTGATTTGTGCTCTGATATCTGTTTCACTGATTTCTGCTCTCATAAAAGCCTTGGTTTTCTGCACGTTAACACTAGAAGCTTAGAACATAAAGTGTATCTATTGAAGGTGTGGGTTCACAGCTCCAATCCAGATGTGCTGGTCATTACTGAAACGTGGTTAAGAAAGTGTGTTTTGAACACTGATATTAACCTTTCTATATGGTGTCAGGACCCAGTTACGAACCTGGGTCTCCGGAGTAAGAAACAGTCACTTAACCAACTGAGCCACGAATAGTCAGCAGAACCCAGAAGATGAGGCAGACACAGCAGTACTTAAGACGGTGTATTTAATAAAGTAAAAAAAGTCCTTCAAATACAAAAATGGCAAATCCAAAAGGTGGAAGGTAAAGCACAAAAAAGCCTCAAGAGATACTCACAAAAAATAAACAAAAACAAAAAACAGAATTCCACAAGAGCGTCACCCGGAATCGACAAGAGCACACAGAACACTAGGGCTGGGTGCTAACATACAAACACAGAGCACAGAACTGAGGGAAACTAAGGGTTTAAATATAATCAGGGGAAACGAGGCACAGGTGCAAATAATAATGGGGATCAACAATAATAATGGGGATCAAGGGAAAAAACATAAGGTCAAAAAGCACAATGGGGGCATCTAGTGAAAAAATCCGGAACAACCCTGGCCAAATCCTGACATATGGAAGACGCATCTTCCATAAGGTGGTGGAGTGGCAATCTTTACACGGAACCCCTTCAGTGCTTGAATGTCTCCAGAAAATCTGTCCCCAAACAATTTGATTTGCTGGTTTTAAGCATTAAACTTTTAAATAACTCTTTATTGACTGTTGCTGGGTGTTATTGTCCACCATCAGCACCGACCTTACCTGCTTTAAGCTCTCTCCGGGCCCCTTACACTAAGTCTGAATTTGTCCTGATAGGTCACCTAAACTGGGACATGCTTAAACCACCTGACCAAGTCTGAAAGCAATGGGACTCCCTAATTCTTTCTCAGATTATTACCAATCCCACAAGGGATTGGCTCCGAACACCCAGAAAAGGCTACTATCCTTGATGTTATCCTCACAAAAATCCTGATAGGTATCAGTCTGGTGTTTTCTGTAATTTTCTGACCTTAGTGATCACTGTTTTACAGCCTGTGTTTGTAATGGCTGCTGAGTGAAATGACCTCTCCTGTTTTGTCATAGACGCTTGCTAAAAAACTTTAATGAGCAAGCCTTCCTTCATGACCTGGCCTCTGTAAATTGGTAAAGAATCAGCTTGAGCCCATCTGTCAATGATGCTTGGACCTTATTTTTTGATATTGTGATCTGACAGAGTTACTCCACCTCAAGAATTCCATTTGGCGAATGGCTCAGCACACGCATACTCAGACTGACTGGCTCTCGTTCAGGCAAATGAGAAATAAGTGCACTCAAGCTACCCGTAAGGCCAAAGTCAGTTACTTTAAGGAGCAGTTCTCTCTGTGGGTCTAACGCCAAGAAGTTCTGTAAAATGGTTTAAAGACCTAGAGAATAAACCCTTCTCCTCACAGCTGCCCAAGTCCATTAATGTTGATGATGTGGTTGGTACTGACAAGGAGCACATGGCTGTGCTGTTTAATCACCACTTCATTAAGTCAGGATTCCTTTTTGACTCAGCCTTACCTTATTGCCTGTCCAAAATTTCCTCATCTCCCACCCCTTCTAATGCGAGTAGCCCCGATGCTCCTCCCTCTCTTCCCCCTGCCCCACTACAAAGTCCCTCTCTTCCCCCTGCCCCACTACTGAGTCTGAGGTGCTAAAGGAGCTCATTAAACTTGACCCCCCAATAAACATCTGGGTCAGATGGTTTAGGTACTATCTTCTTTAGGTTGCAGCCCCTATCATCGCCAAGTCTATCTCTGACCTTTTTAACCTGTATCTCCTCTCTAGGGAGGTTCCCATTGCTTGGAATGCAGCCACGGTGCATCCTTTATTTATAGGGGGAAATCAAACAGATCCTAACTGTTATTGGCCAATTTATGTTTTGCCCTGTTTATCAGAAGTGTTGGAAAAACTTGTCAAATAATCAATTGAGTGGATTTGTTGATGTCTATTGTATTCTCTCTGGTTCGCAATCTGCTTTCTGCTCAGGTTATGGATGTGTCACTGCAACCTTAAAGGTCCTAACTGATGTCACCATTGCCGTTGATTCTAAGCAATGATGTGCTTCTATTTTTATTGACTTTGCCAAAGCTTTTGACACGGTAGACCATTCCATTCTTGTGGGCCGGGTAAGGAGTATTGGTGTTTCTGAGGGGTCTTTGGCCCCTCAGAGACACTTGGCGCACTTCAGGTGGGTGGTTGGGTTGGTGGGAAGTGGTAGGTGGGGGGCTCTGGAATTGAATATCCTTATAACACATCAGGAGAGAGAGAAGAGAAAGAGAGAAAGAGAGAGATAAAGGGAGAGGGAGAGTGAGAGTGAGCACTGAAGTGCGTTGTGATTAAGGGAACAAAGAAAACTCCAGGTTAAAGATGAGGAGTATAAATATAGCCAGGAACTGTTATTAAACCACTTACATATGGGAGTATAATTACACCTTTGCATGGTGTTTGGAAGTTGAACGTGAAAATAGACTCTCATTTTGCAGCGTAATTTCACAGCAGCAGTCAGTGATTAGAAGTTGAGTAAAACCCCAACGTGCTTTTGGCTGCAGAGTGTAGAAACACCCAGCCTGGGTTGTGGTTACCTAGCAGAGTGGCCAGAACCCTAGCTGGGGGGGGTCTTGCTGGGGTCTTCCATCTAGGGTGTGGTAAAAGTATGTGAACCCTTTGGAAATACCTGGATTTATGTATAAATTAGTAGTACAATTTGATCTGATCTTCATCTAGGTCACAACAATAGACAAACACAGTCTGCTTAAACTAATAAAACACAAAAAATTGACATTTTCATGTCTTTATTGAACACACCGTGTAAACATTCACAGTGCAGGGTGGAAAAAGTATGTGAACCCCTGGATTTAATAACTGGTTGACCGTCCTTAACCTCAACCAAACATTTGCTGTAGTTGTGGATCAGACCTGCACAACGGTCAGGAGGATTTTTGGACCATTCCTCTTTACAATACTGTTTCAGTTCAGCAGTATTCTTGGGATGTCTGGTGTGAACTGCTCTCTTGAGGTCAGGCCACAGCATCTCAATCGGGTTGAGGTCAGGACTCTGACTGGGCCACTCCAGAAGGCGTATTTTCTTCTGTTGAAGCCATTCTGTTGTTGATTTACTTCTGTGTTTTGGGTTGTTGTCCTGTTGCATTACCCAACTTCTGTTGTTCTTCAATTGGCGTACAGATAGCCAAACATTCTCCTGCAAAATGTCTTGATAAACTTGGGAATTCATTTTCCGTCGATGATAGCAAGCTGCCGAGGCCCTGAGGCAGCAAAGCAGCCCCAAACCATGATGCTCCCTCCACCATACTTTACAGTTGGGATGAGGATTTGATGTTGGTGTGCTGTGTCTTCTTTTCTCCACAGATAGTGTTGCGTGTTCCTTCCAAACAACTCAACTGTCGTTTCATCTGTTCACATAATATTTGTCCAGTAGTGCTGTAGAACATACAGTTGCATTTTTGCAAACTTCAGACGTGCAGCAATGTTTATTTTGGACACCAGTGGCATCTTCCGTGGTGTCCTCACATGAACACCATTCTTGTTTAGTGTTTTAATTATCGTAGACTCGTCAACAGAGATGTTAGCATGTTCCAGAGATTTCTGTAAGTCTTTAGCTGACACACTAGGATTGTTCTTAACCTCATTGAGCATGTTGTGCTGTGCTCTTGCAGTCATCTTTGCAGGACGGCCACTCCTAGGGAGAGTAGCAACAGTGCTGAACTTTCTCCATTTATAGACAACTGGTCTTACCATGGACTGATGAACATCAAGGCTTTTAGAGATACTTTTGTAACCATTCTAGCTTTATGCAAGTCAACAATTCTTAATCTTAGGTCTTCTGAGATCTCTTTTGTTCGAGGCATGGTTCACATCAGGCAATGATTCTTGTGAATAGCAAAGTCATATTTTGTTAGTGTTTTTTATAGGGAAAGGCAGCTCTAACCAACATCTCCAATCTCGTCTCATTGATTGGACTCCAGGTTAGCTGACTTCTGAATTAGCTTTTGGAGTCATTAGCCTAGGTGTTCACATACCTTTTCCAACCTACACTGTGAATGTTTAAGTTATGTATTCAATAAAGACAAGAAAAATGAAATAATGTGTGTGTTATTAATTTAAGCACACTATGTTTGTCAATTGTTGTGACTTGGATGAAGATCAGATCAAATGTGATGACTAATTTATGCAGAAATCCAGGTAATTCCAAAGGGTTGACATATAGATAGATCTATCTATATATATATATATATATATTTAGTACATGACCAAAAGAATGTGGACACTTGCTCGTCGAATCATGGGCACCTATATATATATACTGTGGAAAGAAAAATCATGTCAACCCTTTGGAATTACCTGGATTTCTGCATAAATTAGTCATCACATTTGATCTGATCTTCATCTAAGTCACAACAATTGACAAACATAGTGTGCTTAAATTAATAACACACACATTATTGTTATTATTATTATTATTATTATTATATATACCCATTGTATGATTTTTAAGTAATTAATTTGCATTTTATTGAGTTTTTAGGTGCGTTTTGGCAAACTCTAAGCAGGCTTTCATGTGCCTTTTACTGAGGTGTGGCTTCTGTCTGGTCACTCTACCATAAAGGCCTGATTGGTGGAGGGCTGCAGAGATGGTTGTCCTTCTGGAAGGTTCTCCCATCTCTACAGAAGAACTCTGGAGTGCTGTGAGAGTGACCATCAGGTTCATGGTAACCTCCCTGACCTTTACGAATGATGGCCACCACTGTGTTCTTGGGGACCTTCAATGCAGCAGAAATGTTTTGGTACCCTTCCCCAGATCTGTGCCTCGAAACAATCCTGTCTCGGAGCTCTAAGGACAATTCCTTCGACCTCTTGGCTTGGTTTTTGATCTGACATGCACTGTCAACTGTGGAACCTTATAATAGACTGGTGTGTGCCTTTCCAAATCATGTCCAATCAATTGAATTTACCACAGGTGGACTCCAATCAAGTTGTAGAAACATCTCAAGGATTATCAATGGAAACAGGATGCACCTGAGCTCAATTTCTAGTCTCAAAGCAAAGGGTCTGAATACTTACTGTATGTAAATAACGTTTTTCTGTTTTTATATTTAATAAACATTCAAACATTTCTAAAAGCCTGTTTTTACTTTGTCATTATGTGGTATTGTGTTTAGATTGATGAGAAAAAATAACATTTAATCTCTTTTAGAATAACGCTGTTACGTAACAAAATGTGGAAAAAGTCAAGTGGATTGAATACTTTCTGAATGCACTATATTTTTTTGTTTTGATACAGTGGCGGTTGGTGATATTTAAGATGAGGGAGGACTATTTCTACTTTTCATGAACATGGCCTTAATTCTATTACATTATATTGGATGACTGTCATCCCTTTTCCATTCACCCATTCACCCAGTTCAATGTTACAGCGATAGGTTTAGGCTACTACATGATTCTTGAATGTTCCCTATACCCATCATGAGGTTGCTACATCCTAGCCTACAGTTTGCAATGTAGGTGCACAGAGGTTGATAAAAAATGTGAAACATGAACAGACAGTGATACATTCAATGCCGCCAAGGAACACTGTTGCCTGTATCTAGCTGATCTAGGGTGTAATTATTAGTCCAACAGTTGCAAACAAGAGTTCCTATTAGAACAATTCAGGTATGTTTATCTCTGTTTTGTTTTGTTTGCTTCCGTTTAAGAAAAATTACTTCCCGCATCTACTGTATGTGCTCTCCTCCTCTCACCTTTTCCCTTCAATTGGCCCGACCAACCAGTGCTCCCACACATTGGCTAACCGGGCTATCTGCATTGTGTCCTACCACCCGCCAACCCCTCTGAGGAGCCTCCAATGGTACACGAAAGCCCAAAAACAAAGTGATAATTTATGTAGGATGGGGAGTCTGTAATCAGGGCCCGCTGTCTGTAATTGGGGCCCACCCAAGACCCAAGTCATAGACAGGTCCAGCAGCTACTGTTGAACAAAACACACTCTCCTGTCATTATCAATCAAGGCTCTCTCCGTTTCTCTAACTCGCTCTCCTTTTCATTCATTCACCCCTCTCTCTCTCTCTCTCTCTCTCTCTCTACCAATTTTCCTGCAATAGGGGCTTTACTCAAAATGTTTCATCAGATAGCCTAACTCTGCTACCAGCCCACCACCATGGCACAGTAATCTAATATGTTTATCTGCTCCCCTACTCAGAGTAATTAGATTTTCTATATAATCTCTCTCCCCTCTGCCCCCCCCCTTTCCCTCCAGATGGACCCGGTACAGAAGGCAGTGATGAACCACACCTTCGGCCCCCCCATGATGAAGACCAAACGACCCATCATCTCCTGCAACGTCTGCCAGATCCGCTTCAACTCAGAGGTAAGCCAGAAAGGCACTATCCATTCATCTATCCATCCCTCCATCCACATATTTACCAGTCCTTCTATCTTAGTATTCCACACATCCATCTATGGACTACATCATAGCCTGACGTAATGTCAGTGATTGACTGTACTGCTGGAGCAGGTGTCAGGTCAGAACTGTGTCTGTGATTTCTAGGCTCCACTTTTAGCCTTTGGGCAGCCCTGCTTATCTTACATTTTGCTGGCACTTCCCAGAAAGGAGTTCTGAATATTATGCAACTGTGTTCTGGGGGGCTAGGGAACAAGAGACCAGGGGCCTGAGATGTTGAGGTTGGATGGGGTGAGTGAGTAACTGTGGGAATGTCTTAGAGAGGAAACACACTAGAACAACGGCTGGCCGAGTGCTTCTGATCGGATAGAAAACAATAGAACAGTGCATCATGGGGAGGGTCATGATAGAGGGCTTGTGAAGGGTAAGTGAGGGTGAATTACATAAAGCACATTCCAGCATATCAGTCTTGGGACAGGGCACCAACCCAAAAATAGGATGACTGAGGGAGCATAACTAAAGAATGAAGTGGTTCAATTGAAGGGGGGGTTTAAGTGTCCCCATAAATCTGCCAGCGGTGTTTACTGATACTTTCACAGTTGAAAAACAAATAAATCATAAGATATACATCCACAACAGTTCTTTGGCTCCAGGGCTGGGCTAATTAGCATGACACAACCATGGTGTGTGTGTGTGTGTGTGTGTGTGTGTGTGTGTGTGTGTGTGTGTGTGTGTGTGTGTGTGTGTGTGTGTGTGTGTGTGTGTGTGTGTGTGTGTGTGTGTGTGTGTGTGTGTGTGTGTGTGTGTGTGTATGTGTGTGTGTGTGTGTTCGTGTGTGTGCGCGCGTGTGTGTGTGGCCCTTGTGAGATTACTCTGAGCTGTTTGTTCCATCGGCATGGAAAAGTGATTAGGATCTTGGATGGTTCTGCACACATTCCAATAGAGAGAGGGGGGTCTGACAGATGATAGGTGCTTTTGACACTGATTGCCTTCTGAAACGTACAGTCATGAAGACAGAAGCTCTCAGCTCTGTAAACAATTTAATGTGAAGTCCTCACATTATCCACTGCTCAGTTTGATTGCATGTCTTTATGTGTATTGTACTGTAACCACATATAAATATCGCCTCCTCTTCCTTTCTATATGATCCTCTCACCTTGCTTCTGTGTGTGTATTACAACACAAACTTAATGTAAACAGATGTGGAGATATGGTCATATCTGAGGCTGAGTCAAACGCCTGATTTTCTCTTTATATACCCCTTCCCCGACCCCTTCCCCTTCCCCTTCCCCGTCCCCTTCCGTCCCCTTCCCCGTCCCCTTCCCCGTCCCCTTCCCCTTCCCCGTCCCCGTCCCCGTCCCCGTCCCCTTCCCCTTCCCTTCCTCTCCCCCCGTCCCCTTCCCCTTCCTCTTCCCCTTCCCCTTCCCCTTCCCCTTCCTCTTCATCTTCCCCTTCCCGTCCCCCCTTCCCCTTCCCCTTCCCCTTCCTCTTCCCCCCCCGTCCCCTTCCCCTCCCCTTCCCCTTCCTCTTCCCCCCCTTCCTCCCTGTCCCCTTCCCCCCCCCCTTCCTCTGCCCCTTCCCCATCCCCTTCCCCCCTTCCCCTTCCCCTTCCCCTTCCCCCCCTTCCCCCTTCCCCGTCCCCTTCCCCTTCCCCTTCCCCGTCCCCGTCCCCTTCCTCTTCCCTCTTCCCCTTCCCCTTCCCCTTCCCCCCCCCCTTCCCCCCTTCCCCCCCTTCCCTTCCCCTTCCCCTTCCCCTTCCCCTTCCCCTTCCCCTTCCCCTTCCCCTTCCTCTCCCCTTCCCTTCCCCTTCCCTTCCCCTTCCCCCCCTTCCCCTTCCCCTTCCCCCATCCCCTTCCCTCCCTTCCCCTTCCCCTTCCCCTTCCCCCTTTCCCCTTCCCCTTCCCCTCCCCTGTCCCCCCCTCCCCTTCCCTTCCCCTTCCCCTTCCCTTCCAATTCCCCCTTCCCCCCCTTCCCCTTCCCCGTCCCCTTCCCCCCTTCCCCATTCCCCTCCCCTTCCCCGTCCCCTTCCCCTTCATCTTCCCCTTCCCCTTCCCCTTCCCCTTCCCTTTCCCCATCTCCCCTTCCCCTTCCCCGTCCCCTCTCCCCTTCCCCTTCCTTTTCCCCGTCCCTTCCCCTTCCCCCCTTCCCTTCCCTTCCCCTTCCCTTCCTCTTCCCCTTCCCCTTCCCCTTCCCCTTCCCCCCCTTCCCTTCCCCTTCCCCCTTCCCCTTCCTCTTCCCCTTCCCCTTCCCCTTCCCCCCTTCCCCTTCATCTTCCCCTTCCCCTTCCTCTTCCCCTTCCCCTTCCTCTTCCCCTTCCCCTTCCTCTTCCCCTTCCCCGTCCCCTTCCTCTTCCCCACACAGATGTGAACGTTTGTTCGCCATTAAGATGATTATTAAGTAGTAAGAACTGTTTTCCTGACATAAACTGCATAAAGGTTATTATAGTTTTCTGTTTTTCTATTTGTTTTTTTTTCATTTTCTTGTTTATTTGAGTTTGTTTTGGTGTCAAAGATACCATATTTTTGTTTTTCAAATGGGTTTATTAATTATTTCAGTCAAAAGAAATGATCTATATTAATTTTGTTTTTGTTTCAGATTTATTTTACTATAATAACCTTGGACTGCATTGAGTACAACTATTTCACTGTGGGAGGCTTAGGCAATTTGGGGATCTATACAATCCATATCGCTGAAACGTTACAGATTTCACAATAGGAATTTAAAGGTAATTTCCGATTGAGCCGACATATGCAGAGTTTACTGTGAGTTTCCAGTAGCATGAGTGATGGGTATATCCCCTAAACATAAAAGTCTCTTGCTCAGGGAAATCCAGTGTTTATGGCTGCTGCTGTCACCTCTAAGCCAAACACAAGTTTGTACACACAAACATGGCAACAAATATTGACACATGCCAATGAATAAAGCACTAAATACTTTTCGGGAAAGGCCTCGGGTAGTGGATGCAGAGACAGGGGCTTCTCAGACTCCATAACAGCTGCACCACTGTGGGGAGGGGCTCTTGACCTGATCCTGTGGGAGGGGAAGCGGGGGGTCTCAATGATATCTATCTACCTGCTCTAACCCCACTCCCGTGGACCTCCTCTCACATGGTCGACCTCTATGGTTAGGTGTCACTGCTCTAACCCCACTCCCGTGGACCTCCTCTCACATGGTCGACCTCTATGGTTGGTTAGGTGTCACTGCTCTAACCCCACTCCCGTGGACCTCCTCTCACATGGTCGACCTCTATGGTTGGTTAGGTGTCACTGCTCTAACCCCACTCCCGTGGACCTCCTCTCACATGGTCTACCTCTATGGTTGGTTAGGTGTCACTGCTCTAACCCCACTCCCGTGGACCTCCTCTCACATGGTCGACCTCTATGGTTAGGTGTCACTGCTCTAACCCCACTCCCGTGGACCTCCTCTCACATGGTCGACCTCTATGGTTGGTTAGGTGTCACTGCTCTAACCCCACTCCCGTGGACCTCCTCTCACATGGTCGATCTCTATGGTTAGGTGTCACTGCTCTAACCCCACTCCCGTGGACCTCCTCTCACATGGTCGACCTCTATGGTTGGTTAGGTGTCACTGCTCTAACCCCACTCCCGTGGACCTCCTCTCACATGGTCTACCTCTATGGTTGGTTAGGTGTCACTGCTCTAACCCCACTCCCGTGGACCTCCTCTCACATGGTCGACCTCTATGCTTGGTTAGGTGTCACTGCTCTAACCCCACTCCCGTGGACCTCCTCTCACATGGTCGACCTCTATGGTTGGTTAGGTGTCACTGCTCTAACCCCATTCCCGTGGACCTCCTCTCACATGGTCGACCTCTATGGTTGGTTAGGTGTCACTGCTCTAACCCCATTCCCGTGGACCTCCTCTCACATGGTCGACCTCTATGGTTGGTTAGGTGTCACTGCTCTAACCCCACTCCCGTGGACCTCCTCTCACATGGTCTACCTCTATGGTTGGTTAGGTGTCACTGCTCTAACCCCACTCCCGTGGACCTCCTCTCACATGGTCGACCTCTATGGTTGGTTAGGTGTCACTGCTCTAACCCCACTCCCGTGGACCTCCTCTCACATGGTCGACCTCTATGGTTGGTTAGGTGTCACTGCTCTAACCCCACTCCCGTGGACCTCCTCTCACATGGTCGACCTCTATGGTTGGTTAGGTGTCACTGCTCTAACCCCACTCCCGTGGACCTCCTCTCACATGGTCGACCTCTATGGTTGGTTAGGTGTCACTGCTCTCAGTACCTGAGGTGCTCTTCATGCAGCACGACCTCATTTCAAAAGCATGGTTAGACACTAGATCATACTTTCTATACTTTCCAAATGCTATAAACGGTAAGACTAGTTTCTATAAATATTCTAAATAAAGTACAGTCAGCACTCTCACTTAGGGCATTTTAACATATAGTCCCCTTTAAAAGAACCGATCTCAGTCTTCTTTAAAGTGAACTGTGGGGTAAAACATAAAAATCTCTTTGTATTCACAGTACCCTTGCCTTTGAATGAGGACTCAACTCTTTTGCCAGTTCACTTCACCTATTTTGTGGACCGAGTCCTCTTTGCGTTCACATTGCTATGTTTAGAAAGGAACCAAGATCTTTTTCCAACATTCCCTCAATGCACTCTGGGTTTTTACAAAGTGCAGGACAAGCCATTCCATGTTATAAGACAGCTAGGTCCGACTTACATGTTGTAAGCTAATAGATTGCATTTAATTAAAGGTGAGACATAGTAATTGTAATCAGAAGATACTATTAACATGTAAATATTATTGGTAACAGAATAAATAGCAGAAGAATAACTGTATTTTAAATAATGCTGTAATCAAAAGAGCTAGAATTGATTTTGTACCATATGTTGTGATTCTCACCAACTTCGTCTCACACTATTCAAACCCTACAATCGAATAAACAGATTATAAAGATATCTTAGCCTATAGATCACATATTGCTAACAAACAATCTGAACTAAAAACTCCACACATGTTGTAATTTCTGTGCATCCTTGACAATTGATAATCAATAGGCCTAACCAAAAACAGCACCCGTTTTTCAGCAAACCTGCACATCAGCATCTTCTCTCTATTGTGGCACCAATGTGAAAGGGTTTATGGCAGGTGAAACAGTGTTGCAGTAGTCTAGTGTGTGGTGCAGGAATAATGACAAGCAAACCTGGGTAGCTTTGTGTTCACATTACCCTAAAAAAGGGAACCAGACTGCGGAATTCAAGCGAACCGAACTCAGACCTCTTGAGATTCACTTCGGGGGCTCTTTTGAAGGGTCTGAGTTCCTTTGGAGTGTTCACACTGGACAAAAAAATTAAGCGAACTGCACTGAGTTCACAAAAATTGGGGAACAAAGTGAAAAAACACCCTGGACTGCATTTTATGTCAGTCAATACTGGCCATAAAACTTAAGAATTTGCTAAACTAGAGTCAATTAAAGGCTGAAGCTGAACACAAACCAAAATATCTGGATTGATTAATATGCGCAATGCGGAGGCAAGCGTATCACACTGTCTGCCAACAGTAATGTAATGTACGGCCACATCGGGTAATTATGAAATTGCAATTCATTCAAAGCAGCCACCAGCCACAGAGGACAGATTAGGCTGTCAGCTTTCAGCCCCGGCTCTCACTGCTGCAAGACTGACGTCACACGCATCTTGACTGTGCTGCATTGGCCATCGTCACCACTGCAGCACCACAAAGCTGGAACCTTTTCTCTCTCTTTTTCTCTCTCTTTTTCTCTCTCTCTCTCTTTTCCCTCTCTCCCTCTCTCTCTCTCTCTCTCTCTCTCTCTCTCTCTCTCTCTCTCTCTCTCTCTCTCTCTCTCTCTCTCTCTCTCTCTCTCTCTCTCTCTCTCTCACTCCCTCTCTCTCTCTCTCCCCCCCGCCCTCCTCAGGTAGCCTAGTGGTTAAAGTGTTGGGCCAGGAACCGAGGATAAGGTTAAATGCAGAAGACACATTTCAGTTGAAGGCATTCAGTTGTACAACTGACTAGTTATCCCCCCTTTCCCTTTCATTCTTGACACTCTCAGTCCCTATAATAGACCCTATCCACTGGGTACAGAGTTCAACGTCTAGTTTTAATTTACATTCGGTTGAGTTGTCAACTAACGTGAAATCAATTTGGATTTAGGTTAAAAGTTGGGAGAAAAAAATACACAATTCCCTTATGGTGATTACTTTTCAAATCCAATCAATTTTCCATGTTGATTCAATGTCAACACATTTCATTTATTGGTTGAATTGACATGGAAACAACATTGATTCAACCAGTTTTTTCCCAGTGGCTGCTTTTTTCTCCTTGTTCTGCCTCTTCATAAATCTTCATGTCTCTCCATCTCTCTTTCTCTCTGGCGTACTTCCTGTGTCTCTGTCTCCTCTGCATTTCTCTCTGTCCCTCATCCTCCCTCTTCTCTCCCCTCCCACCCCCTCTGTCCTCCATCATGTTGCCTGTAGGCTGTATAGTAGATCTGGCTGCTAGACCAGTTCTCTCTGGTTCCTCTGCCTTTGTTACTTTATAGATAAAACATCAAAGCCCCATCCTGCTCAGAGAGAAAAGGATTTCAGGGAAATTATCTCGTTCTCATTTTCTCTTTTAAATCTTTCCCATGCTTCTTATTCCCTCATTCATCTTAAATCCTACTTTTCATAACCCTTCTCAGCCTATTCCAAACATCATGTACTATTTTATAACTATTCAGTTCTTCCCATGACTTCAATGACCCTAAATATTTCTCTTTCCTCCTTCCTTCTAGTCTCTGTCTTGACTTTCTCTGCTCTGTCCCCTCTTCATGTCTCCCTGTCCGTCTCAACCTCTCTGTTGTCAACTCTGCTCTGTTGTAATTGATAGCTGACCTTCATTGATCCCACAAGACCCAAACACTGGGTCAGGAACAGAGCTTCAGAAGCAAAGCTTTCCCTCAGAAAGGACCATCAAAGGGAGCAAAGGAGAGAGAGAGAATGCAAGAGAGATAAGGGGTTTATAATCTGAAAGAGAGCGGCAATGATGGAGAAAGTGGAGAGAGAGCATCAAGTGTTTCTCTCTGTCTGTCTCTTTAAAGCACATAGCTGTTGCTGAGTGCCGTCTTTACAACCCTCCATCTCTAATCTGTGGGTTTTGGGGAGCAGGAGCCTAAATAAGATCTTCCGAGGACTTGGCTTACACATGAAGGGCTATATGTGCATCTCTGTCATCGCCAATCAGGACTGGGGCTCTATGTATACCCCTGTCATCAGTAAATACTGCCTGGGGCTTAGCGAGGCATCCCTGACATGTCCCAGCAGCTCTCTAGCCTTGTTGATAACACCCCCCCCCCCCCAGTGCCTCCAAGACCCAGCTCTCTTTATAGCCTTGTAGCTGTCTACACCCCCTAAAATGAAATAAAATCGAATGTGTCAGCCAGATAGCCACTCACAAAGTATCGACTACCGATCGTTGTTCATGGTGCTGAAATTGCGACATGTCTACGTGGCTGCATGCCTATCGAATCAATGTGTTTTTTTGTAGTGCCAGGGCCTGTATGGCTTTGCTTTAGCTAATGGATACATGTTTATTGGTACGAATAATTGGTCTTAATTTTCTCATGTTAAGCCTAACATTTCAAGGTGATAATAATGTAATTACAGATTGCAGATGTTAACATCTATTTCCGATGCAACAGCAAACTAATCAGCTACCAGTTTTATTTAAATATATGACTGTCCTGTATAGGCTACCTGAACCTGAATGACATGTGGTGCAGCGGTCTAAGGCATATCAGTGTAAGAGGCATCACTACAGTCCCTTGTTCGAATCCAGGCTGTATCACATCCGGCTGTGATTGGGAGTCCCATAGAGCGGCGCACAATTGGTCTGGGGTAGGCCGTCATTATAAATAAGAAATTGTTCTTAACTGATTTGACTAGTTAAACAAATATTTTTTTTATTTAAATGAGTTGTCCTCACGCTCTCTCCCAGTCTATTAATTACAAATAATACAATCAGTCCACCCTCAAAACACTAGCTTACTAGGGATTGTTTCATTATGCAGTGTACTATCTATAGCAGGTATTCCCAAATGCGCAATGCCGTCGGGGGTACGCCAAATAAAAATGTTCAAACATTTATATATACAGTATATTTAAAGGTGCTATACATTTGGGTGAGTTTTTTTTCTCTCACCTGAGTAGCCTCGTTTCACTGCCAAAAATAAGATTAAACCATCTAGTGTTCAGCGAAATAACAACACAATGTCAAATACAGGTAGTCTAGTCAAATAATTAACATCCAGTCACATTAATGTGGCTCATGTTGGTATCTGTACTGATGGTGCAAAAGCCAAGACAGGGAGACAGGGAGACATAGTGGAGTGGTAACACACGTGCAAGCAGTTGCTCCCAAAGCCACTTGGGTACACTGCAGCATCCACTGAGAGGCTCTTGCTGCCAAGGGAATGCCTGACAGCTTGAAAGTTGTTTTGGACACTACAGTGAAACTGGTTAACTTTGTTAAAGCAAGGCCCCTGAACTCTCGTGTATTTTTTGCACTATGCAATGATATGGGCAGCGACCATGTAACGCTTTAACAACATACAGAAGGAAGTGTGCTGGTTATCAAGGGGAAAAGTATTGACACTTTCTTTTGAATTAGAGAAGAGCTTAACATTTTCTTTACTGACCATCGTTTTCACTTCAAATCAAAGTTTATTTGTCACGTGCGCTGAATACAACAGGTGCAGACCTTACAGTGAAATGCTTACTTACAAGCTCTAATCAATAAAAACAGTAAAAAGACAATGAAAAAAAGCAGCAAGGTTATAAAAGTAGCGAGGCTACATACAGACACTGGTTAGTCAGGCTGAATGAGGTAGTATGTACATGTAGATATGGTTAAAGTGACTTTGTATATATGATGAATAGAGTGTAGCAGTAGCGTAAAGAGGGGTTGGCGGGTGGCGGGTGGCGGGACACAATGCAGATAGCCCGGTTAGCAAATGTGCAGGAGCACTGGTTGGTTGGGCCAATTGAGGTAGTATGTACATGAATGTATAGTTAAAGTGACTGTGCATATATGATAAACAGAGAGTAGCAGCAGCGTAAAAAGAGGGGTTGGGGGACACACACAATGCAAATAGTCTGGGTAGCGATTTGATTACCTGTTCAGGAGTCTTATGGCTTGGGGGTAAAAACTGTTGAGAAGTCTTTTTGTCCTAGACTTGGCACTCCGGTACCGCTTGCCATGTGGTAGTAAAGAGAACAGTCTATGACTAGGGTGGCTGGTGTCTTTGACAATTTTTAGGGCCTTCCTCTGACACCGCCTGGTATAGAGGTCCTGGATGGCAGGCAGCTTAGCCCCAGTGATGTACTGGGCCTTACGCACCACCCTCTGTAGTGCCTTGCGGTCGGAGGCCAAGCAATTGCCGTACCGGGCAGTGATGCAACCAGTCAGGATACTCTCGATGTTGCAGCTGTAGAACCTATTGAGGATCTCAGGACCCATGTCAAATCTTTTTAGTTTCCTGAGGGGGAATAGGCTTTGTTGTGCCCTCTTCACGACGGTTTTGGTATGTTTGGACCATTCTAGTTTGTTGTTGATGTGGACACCAAGGAACTTGAAGCTCTCAACCTGCTCCACTACAGCCCCACCGATGTGAATGGGGGCGTGCTCGGTCCTCCTTTTCCTGTAGTCCACAATAATCTCATTAGTCTTGGTTACATTGAGGGATAGGTTGTTATTCTGGCACCACCCGTCCAGGTCTCTGACCTCCTCCTTATAGGCTGTCTCGTCGTTGTCGGTGATCAAGCCTACCACTGTTGTGTCGTCTGCAAACATAATGATGGTGTTGGAGTCGTGCCTGGCTGTGCAGTTGTGGGTGAACAGGGAGTACAGGATGGGACTGAGCACGCACCCCTGGGGGGCTCCAACGTTGAGGATCAGCGTGGCAGGTGTGTTGCTACCTACCCTCACCACCTGGGGGCGGCCCGTCAGGAGGTCCAGTATCCAGTTGCAGAGGGAGGTGTTTAGTCCCAGGATCCTTAGCTAAGTGATTAGCTTTGAGGGTACTATGGTGTTGAACGCTGAGCTGTAGTCATTGAATAGCATTCTCACATAAGTGTTCCTTTTGTCCAGGTGGGAAAGGGATGTGTGGAGTGCAATAGAAATTGCATAATCTGTGGATCTGTTTGGGCGGTATGCAAATTGTGTTGATGTGAACCATGACCAGCCTTTCAAACACTTTATGGCTACGGACGTGAGTGCTACGGGTCTGTAGTCATTTAGGCAGGTTGCCTTTGTGTTCTTGGGCACAGGGACTATGGTGGTCTGCTTGAAACATGTTGGTATTACAGACTCAATCAGGGACATGTTGAAAATGTCAGTGAAGACACCTGCCAGTTGCTCAGCACATACCCAGAGCACACATCCTGGTGATCCGTCTGGCCCCGCAGCCTTGTGAATGATGACCTGTTTAAAGGTCTTACTCAAGACGGCAATGGAGAGCATGATCACACAGTCGTCCGGAACAGCTGATGCTCTCATGCATGCCTCAGTGTTGCTTGCCTCGAAGCGAGCATAGAAGTGATTTAGCTTGTCTAGTAGGCTCATGTCACTGGGCAGCTCGCGGTTGTGCTTCCCTTTGTAGTCTGTAATAGTTTGCAAGCCTTGCCATATAAGACGAGCGCCGGAGCCGGTGTAGTATGATTCAATCTTAGCCCTGTATTGACGATTTGCCTGTTTGATGGTTCGTCGCAGGGCATAGTGGGATTTCTTGTAAGCTTCCGGGTTAGAGTCCCGCACCTTGAAAGCGGCAGCTCTACCCTTTAGCTCAGTGCGAATGTTGCCTGTAATCCATGGCTTCTGGTTGGGGTATGTACGTACAGTCACTGTGGGGACGACGTCCTCAATGCACTTATTGATAAAGCCAGTGACTGATGTGGTGTATTCCTCAATGCCATCGGAAGAATCCCGGAACATGTTCCAGTCTGTGATAGTAAAACAGTCTGACCGCTTGCATGATGTCGAGTTTCTCACACGACAGGCCTATCTGGGTGATGTTTTTTCTCACCTGAATGATCTGGATCTAGGATTACAGGGACTCTCCGCAACTATATTCAATGTGCGGGACATAATTCAGGCTATGATTAAGAAGTTGGAGCTCTTCTCTGTCTGTATTAACAAGGACAAAACACAGGTCTTTCCATTATTGTATGATTTTTTTGTGTGCAAATGAACTCAAGCTTACGTACAATGTCAAATGTGATGTAGCGAAGCACCTGAGTGAGTTGGGTGCACAATTACGCAGGTACTTCCCGAAACGGATGACACAAACAACTGGATTCCTTATCCCTTTCATGCCTTACCTCCAGTCTACTTACCGATATCTAAACAAGAGAGCCTCATCGAAATTGCAACAAGCCCGTCTGTGAAAATTTTATTTAATCAGAATCCAATGCCAGATTTCTGGATTGGGCTGCACTCAGAGTTTCATGCCTTGGCAAATTGTGCTGTTAAGACTCTGATGCCCTTTGCAACAATGTACCTATGTGAGAGTGGATTCTCGGCCCTCACTAGCATGAAAACTAAATACAGGCACAGACTGTGTGTGGAAAAGGATTTAAGACTGAAACGCTCTCCAATACAACCCAACATTGCAGATCTATGTGCATCCTTTCAAGCACAGCTTCTCATTAACCTGTGGTGAGTTATTCACTATTTTCAATGAACAAATAAGCTTTTATATGTAAGATGGTTAAATAAATAAATTATTGAGTATTATTACATTATTATTTGTGCCCTGGTCCTATAAGAGCTCTTTGTCACTTCCCACGAGCTGGGTAGTGACAAAAACTCACACTTATTCTTATGTTTAATAAATGTATCGTATAGTGTGTGTGTGTGTGTGTGTGTGTGTGTGTGTGTGTGTGTGTGTGTGTGTGTGTGTGTGTGTGTGTGTGTGTGTGTGTGTGTGTGTGTGTGTGTGTGTGTGTGTGTGTGTGTGTGGCAGACTTACAATGATGGCAAACAACAACATTTGAGAGTGTGCTGACCCTGGTGCTAGAGGGGGTCCACAGCTGGAGGTTGAATGTTTAAGGGGTACGGGACTATAAAAAGTTTGGGAACCACTGATCTATAGCAATATACCGTATTTAGCTGCTTTTTATAAACGTGAGGATATAAGTACTAGTCGGCGTGAGGATAAATTCAGCCAATATTTATTGTATAAATCAGCAGGTTTTGTTTGGCTAATTGCCTAAACAAAATATTTGAGGTAAATTAAATTAAACCAAATTAAATCCAACTTGAGAGACTCCCCTTATCTCCTGAAGTCTTCCTGAAGTCCGCCTGTGCAAATGTTTTCACCACAACCTGTAGGTTCACCCAGTCAACATTTCCTTGTGGGGCCCAGATGTTGCTGCCCAAGCTGCTTTCTTAAGACTTCTTCGGAATCAGTGTCCCTTCCACGGGACGGTTGAGCTAGCGTAGACTAATGCGATTAGCATGAGGTTGTAAGTAACAAGAACATTTCACAGGACATAGACATATCTGATATTGGCAGAAAGTTTAAATTCTTGTTAATCTAACTGCACATTCCAATTTACTGTAGCTATTACAGTGAAATAATTCCATGCTATTGTTTGAGGAGAGTGCACAATTTTGAACATGAATACAATGGTTCATTGAATCAGTCTGCCAACTTGTGACCAAATTCTAAACTGAACCTGGGCTGGAATAATACATTATTGCCTTTCTCTTGCATTTCAAAGATGATGGTACAAAACAAATACAAAATAACTTTTTTCTTTCTTTGTATTATTTTTTACCAGATCTATTGTGTTATATTATCCTACATTCCTTTCACATTTCCACAAACTTCAAAGTGTTTCCTTTCAAATGGTATCAAGAAAATGCATATCCTTGCTTCAGGGCCTGAGCTACAGGCAGTTAGATTTGGGTATGTCATTTTAGGCGAACATTGAAATAAAGGGGTGTATCCTTAAGAGGATGACAAAAGCATGGTTTTCTTTCAAATTAAAAAGTGTATTTATAGCACATCAAATGCACTGCAGGAACTCCAATTAAAGGGATAGTTCAACCAAATTACACATTGGTTCCCTTACCGTGTAAGCTGCCTTTTGACAAGGTATGACAGCAATCTATGCTTTGATTTACCTGGCCACTGTTTCCAAATGCTAACTTTTAAGAATTTGTAGCACAAATTCAATGCAAGTCAATGATAAAACATTAGTATTTTTCTTGTTTCATGTCCAAATAATCCTAAATCAATAATATAATTCCCAAAAATTTGCATGTCAACAGTCACGTTTTCAAGATAGAGCACATTCAGTACAGCAGTGTTTCCTGGTCCTGGAGACCCAACGGGGTGCACTTTTTAGTTTTTACCTTAACACACACACTTATTCAACAAAACAACTCATCATCAAGCCTTTTAATTAAAAATGGTACTGGATGACCAATGCGTTGTTCTTGAGAAATCAAATCATGCGTCTGGTTGCTTCGTCTATAGCTTAATAATTTGCACCATCACACTTTTTGCTCTGTACTGAATGTGCTCTCTTAAAAATGTGACTACTAACATGTAAGGTTTTTGGGATTGTATTAACAGAGAACTAATAAACAAAATGCTAAAAGAGAGTTTGAGTAAAATATCCCTTTAATATTACCTACCACCAGGGTTGGGGTCAATTACTTTTTAATTCAATTAATTTTGAAAGTAAACTGATATTCAAATTCATTATATATTTTTTTATGTCATTGCCTCCTATGAGATGAAATTGGAAAATCAGTTTACTTCCTGAATTGAAACGGAATTGACCCCAACCACTCCATTCAGGAAAGCGGTGTAGAGTAACTTATGCTCGATTGCCTCCATGTTCTGGAAGTATTCATAGGGAAATCAGCCCCCTCGGGATGTGCTGCTGTCACTGTGTTACCATCTCGCTACCACATTAGGGTGCTCAGCATTGTGCCATGTATACATTGGGTCTCGTTCATGTCCTTGAGTATGGTCAGTACCCTTGAGATTCTCTCTGGAATCTTTCGTCGAGTTCCTCCTTCGACTCCCTGACGGTATCTGGCTCATTCCTCGGCTCCCCCGACACCCCCGTGTGACACCCCCGTGTGCCCCACCCCAAAATAAATTAGTGCTGTTTTTTGTGCTTTCCTTGTGGCCACGAACCCCGGCATCATCGCTGTCCTCCCTTCTCTCCTTGCGTCTGCTTCCGTGGCAGGCTTTCATGCCCTGCCAAGATTTCCTCCCAAGTCCAGTATATTTTCTCCTCGATCTCCTGCCAAGCCAAGGATGCCATCTCCTCCTGGGCACGCTGTTTGGTCCTGGTGTGGTGGGATCTTCTGTCATGATAGTCGTTGGAAATATACTCGGACCACTGTTCAGCGTGATCTGGGTTCCACACCTTTATTTGTGAAACGTGCAAAAACAATAAACAGCAAATGAAACGTGCCGCGAATGCAGTGCTCACAGGCAACTACACAGAAACAAGATACAACAAAACACAGTGGGGAAATGGCTGCCTAAATATGATCAATGATAAACAGCTGCCTCTGATTGGGAACCATACCAGGCCAACATAGGAACACTCCCCTAGTCACACCCCGAATTAACCAAAATATAGAATAAAAAGGCTCTCTATGGTCAGGACATGACAGTTGGTCCCATGTTCAGCTGAAATAAAGTATCCCAGAAATGCTCCCTGCTCACAAAAAGCTTATTTCTCTCAAATTGTGCACAAATGTGTTTACATCCCTGTTTGTGAATATTTCTCCTTTGGTATTTGGTATTTAGTATTTTATTAGGATCCCCATTAGCTGTTGCAAAAGCAGCAGCTACTCTTCCTGGGGTCCACACAAAACATGAAACATAATACAGAATTACATCATTTAGAACATCATTAGACAGGAACAGCTCAAGGACAGAACAACATACATTTGACAAGATAATCCATCCACTTGACAGGTGTGGCATATTAAAAAACTGATTAAACAGCATGATCATAACACAGGTGCACCTTGTGCTGGGGACAATGAAAGGCCACTCTAAAATGTGCAATTTTGTCACACAACACAATGCCACAGATGTCTCAAGTTTTGAGGGAGCGTAAAATTGACATGATGACTGCAGAAATGTCCAGAGAATTTAATGTTAATTTCTCTACCATAAGCCGCCTGCAAAGTCGCTTTAGAGAATTTGACAGTACGTCAAACCTGCCTCACAACCGCAGACCATGTGTAACCATGCCAGCCCAAGACTTCCACATCCGGCTTCTTCACTGGCGGGATGCCAGCCACCCAGACAAGCTGATGAAACTGAGGAGTATTTCTGTCTGTAATAAAGCCCTTCTGTGGGGAAAAACTCATTCTGATTGGCTGGGCCTGGTTCCCCAGTGGGTGTGCCTGGCTCCAAAGTGGGTGGGCCTATGCCTTCCCAGGCCCACCCATGACTGCACCCCTGCCCAGTCATGTGAAGTCCATAGATTAGGGTCTAATGAATTTATGTCAATTGACTGATTTCCTTATATGAACTGAAACTCAGTAAAATTGCTTATATTTTATATTTATATTTCTGTTCAGTATACATTGCCATATGCATAACAGATACATGTATCTACAGTGCATTCAAATCAAATCAAATCAAATTTTATTTGTCACATACACATGGTTAGCAGATGTTAATGCGAGTGTAGCGAAATGCTTGTGCTTCTAGTTCCGACAATGCAGTAATAACCAACAAGTAATCTAACTAATCTAATCTAATCTTCCTAAACTACTGTCTTATACACAGTGTAAGGGGATAAAGAATATGTACATAAGGATATATGAATGAGTGATGGTACAGAGCAGCATAGGCAAGATACAGTAGATGGTATCGAGTACAGTATATACATATGAGATGAGTATGTAAACAAAGTGGCATAGTTAAAGTGGCTAGTGATACATGTATTACATAAGGATGCAGTCGATGATATAGAGTACAGTATATACGTATGCATATGAGATGAATAATGTAGGGTAAGTAACATTATATAAGGTAGCATTGTTTAAAGTGGCTAGTGATATATTTACATCATTTCCCATCAATTCCCATTATTAAAGTGGCTGGAGTTGAGTCAGTGTCAGTGTGTTGGCAGCAGCCACTCAATGTTAGTGGTGGCTGTTTAACAGTCTGATGGCCTTGAGATAGAAGCTGTTTTTCAGTCTCTCGGTCCCAGCTTTGATGCACCTGTACTGACCTCGCCTTCTGGATGATAACGGGGTGAACAGGCAGTGGCTCGGGTGGTTGATGTCCTTGATGATCTTTATGGCCTTCCTGTAACATCGGGTGGTGTAGGTGTCCTGGAGGGCAGGTAGTTCCCTGACCGCTGGCTACGTCCCTTCCGTCTTCAAGAGAGAGAGAGTTGCACCCCTTCTGAAAAAACCTACACTCGATCCCTCCGATGTCAACAACTACAGACCAGTATCCCTTCTTTCTTTTCTCTCCAAAACTCTTGAACGTGCCGTCCTTGGCCAGCTCTCCCGCTGTCTCTCTCAGAATGACCTTCTTGATCCAAATCAGTCAGGTTTCAAGACTAGTCATTCAACTGAGACTGCTCTTCTCTGTATCACGGAGGCGCTCCGCACTGCTAAAGCTAACTCTCTCTCCTCTGCTCTCATCCTTCTAGACCTATCGGCTGCCTTCGATACTGTGAACCATCAGATCCTCCTCTCCACCCTCTCCGAGTTGGGCATCTCCGGCGCGGCCCACGCTTGGATTGCATCCTACCTGACAGGTCGCTCCTACCAGGTGGCGTGGCGAGAATCTGTCTCCTCGCCACGCGCTCTCACCACTGGTGTCCCCCAGGGCTCTGTTCTAGGCCCTCTCCTATTCTCGCTATACACCAAGTCACTTGGCTCTGTCATAACCTCACATGGTCTCTCCTATCATTGCTATGCAGACGACACACAATTAATCTTCTCCTTTCCCCCTTCTGATGACCAGGTGGCGAATCGCATCTCTGCATGTCTGGCAGACATATCAGTGTGGATGACGGATCACCACCTCAAGCTGAACCTCGGCAAGACGGAGCTGCTCTTCCTCCCGGGGAATGACTGCCCGTTCCATGATCTCGCCATCACGGTTGACAACTCCATTGTGTCCTCCTCCCAGAGCGCTAAGAACCTTGGCGTGATCCTGGACAACACCCTGTCGTTCTCAATTAACATCAAGGCGGTGGCCCGTTCCTGTAGGTTCATGCTCTACAACATCCGCAGAGTACGACCCTGCCTCACACAGGAAGCGGCGCAGGTCCTAATCCAGGCACTTGTCATCTCCCGTCTGGATTACTGCAACTCGCTGTTGGCTGGGCTCCCTGCCTGTGCCATTAAACCCCTACAACTCATCCAGAACGCCGCAGCCCGTCTGGTGTTCAACCTTCCCAAGTTCTCTCATGTCACCCCGCTCCTCCGCTCTCTCCACTGGCTTCCAGTTGAAGCTCGCATCCGCTACAAGACCATGGTGCTTGCCTACGGAGCTGTGAGGGGAACAGCACCGCAGTACCTCCAGGCTCTGATCAGGCCCTACACCCAAACAAGGGCACTGCGTTCATCCACCTCTGGCCTGCTCGCCTCCCTACCACTGAGGAAGTACAGTTCCCGCTCAGCCCAGCCAAAACTCTTCGCTGCTCTGGCCCCCCAATGGTGGAACAAACTCCCTCACGACGCCAGGACAGCGGAGTCAATCACCACCTTCCGGAGACACCTGAAACCCCACCTCTTTAAGGAATACCTAGGATAGGATAAAGTAATCCTTCTCACCCCCCCCCTTAAATGATTTAGATGCACTATTGTAAAGTGGCTGTTCCACTGGATGTCATAAGGTGAATTCACCAATTTGTAAGTCGCTCTGGATAAGAGCGTCTGCCAAATGACTTAAATGTAAATGTAAATGTAGTTTGCCCCCGGTGATGCGTTGTGCAGACCTCACTACCCTCTGGAGAGCCTTACGGTTGAGGGCGGAGCAGTTGCCGTACCAGGCGGTGATACAGCCCGCCAGGATGCTCTCGATTGTGCATCTGTAGAAGTTTGTGAGTGCTTTTGGTGACAAGCTGAATTTCTTCAGCCTCCTGAGGTTGAAGAGGCGCTGCTGAGCCTTCTTCACGATGCTGTCTGTGTGAGTGGACCAATTCAGTTTGTCTGTGATGTGTATGCCGAGGAACTTAAAACTTGCTACTCTCTCCACTACTGTTCCATCGATGTGGATAGGGGGGTGTTCCCTCTGCTGTTTCCTGAAGTCCACAATCATCTACTTAGTTTTGTTGATGTTGAGTGTGAGGTTATTTTCCTGACACCACACTCCGAGGGCACTCACCTCCTCCCTGTAGGCCGTCTCGTCGTTGTTGGTAATCAAGCCTACCACTGTTGTGTTTTCCGCAAACTAGATGATTGAATTGGAGGCGTGTGTGGCCACGCAGTCGTGGGTGAACAGGGAGTACAGGAGAGGGCTCAGAACGCACCCTTGTGGGGCCCCAGTGTTGAGGATCAGCGGGGAGGAGATGTTGTTACCTACCCTCACCACCTGGGGGCGGCCCGTCAGGAAGTCCAGTACCCAGTTGCACAGGGCGGGGTTGAGACCCAGGGTCTCGAGCTTGATGACGAGCTTGGAGGGTACTATGGTGTTGAATGCTGAGCTGTAGTCGATGAACAGCATTCTCACATAGGTATTCCTCTTGTCCAGATGGGTTAGGGCAGTGTGCAGTGTGGTTGAGATTGCATCGTCTGTGGACCTATTTAGGCGGTAAGCAAATTGGAGTGGGTCTAGGGTGTCAGGTAGGGTGGAGGTGATATGGTCCTTGACTAGTCTCTCAAAGCACTTCATGATGACGGAAGTGAGTGCTACGGGCGGTAGTCGTTTAGCTCAGTTACCTTAGCTTTCTTGGGAACAGGAACAATGGTGGCCCTCTTGAAGCATGTGGGAACAGCAGACTGGTATAGGGATTGATTGAATATGTCCGTAAACACACCAGCCAGCTGGTCTGCGCATGCTCTGAGGGCGCGGCTGGGGATGCCGTCTGGGCCTGCAGCCTTGCGAGGGTTAACACGTTTACATGTTTTACTCACCTCGGCTGCAGTGAAGGAGAGACCGCATGTTTCCGTTGCAGGCCGTGTCAGTGGCACTGTATTGTCCTCAAAGCGGGCAAAAAAGTTATTTAGTCTGCCTGGGAGCAAGACATCCTGGTCCGTGACTGGGCTGGATTTCTTCCTGTAGTCCGTGATTGACTGTAGACCCTGCCACATGCCTCTTGTGTCTGAGCCGTTGAATTGAGATTCTACTTTGTCTCTGTACTGACGCTTAGCTTGTTTGATAGCCTTGCGGAGGGAATAGTTGCACTGTTTGTACTCGGTCATGTTACCAGACACCTTGCCCTGATTAAAAGCAGTGGTTCGCGCTTTCAGTTTCACGCGAATGCTGCCATCAATCCACGGTTTCTGGTTAGGGAATGTTTTAATCGTTGCTATGGGAACGACATCTTCAACGCACGTTCTAATGAACTCGCACACCGAATCAACGTATTCGTCAATGTTGTTATCTGACGCAATACGAAACATGTCCCAGTCCACGTGATGGAAGCAGTCTTGGAGTGTGGAGTCAGCTTGTCGGACCAGCGTTGGACAGACCTCAGCGTGGGAGCTTCTTGTTTTAGTTTTTGTCTGTAGGCAGGTATCAGCAAAATGGAGTCGTGGTCAGCTTTTCCGAAAGGGGGGCGGGGCAGGGCCTTATATGCGTCGCGGAAGTTAGAGTAACAGTGATCCAAGGTTTTTCCACCCCTGGTTGCGCAATCGATATGCTGATAAAATTGAGGGAGTCTTGTTTTCAGATTAGCCTTGTTAAAATCCTCAGCAACAATGAATGCAGCCTCCGGATAAATGGTTTCCAGTTTGCAAAGAGTTAAATAAAGTTCGTTCAGAAAGTATTCAGACCCATTCACTTTTTCCACATTTTGTTACTTTCAGCCTTATTCTACAATTGATTAAATAAATGTTGTTCCTGATCAATACACACACAATACCCCATAATGACAAAGCAAAAACACTATTTTTTTGCAAATGTATTACAAAAAAACAAACAGAAATACCTTATTTACATAAGCATTCAGACCCTTTGCTATGAGACTCGGAATTGAGCTCTGGTGCACCCTGTTTCCATTGATCATCCTTGAGATGTTTCTACAACTTGATTGGAATCCACCTGAAGTAAATTAAATTGATTGGACATGATTTGGAAAGGCACACACCTGTCTATGTAAGGCCCTCAATTGACTGTGCATGTCAGAGCAAAAACCAAGCCATGAGGTTGAAGGAATTGTCCGTAGAGCTCCGAGACAGGATTTTGTCAAGGCACAGATCTGGGGAAGGTCGCCGAGAACACAGTGGCCTCCATCATTCTTAAATGAAAGATGTTTGGAACCACCAAGACTCTTCCTAGAGCTAGCCGCTCTGCCAAACAGAGAATGGCCTTGGTCAGGGAGGTGACCAAGAACCCGATGGTCACTCTGACAGAGCTCCAGAGTTCCTCTGTGGAGATGGGAGAACCTTCCCAGATGAACAACCATCCCTGCCGCACTCCACCATTCAGGGCTTTATGGTAGAGTTTCCAGATGGAAGCCACTCCTCAGTAGAAGGCACATGAGAGCCCGCCTGGAGGCTCTCATGGCATCTAAAGGCTCTCAGACCATGAGAAACAAGATTCTCTGGTCTGATGAAACTAAGATTGAAGTATTTTGCATGAATGCCAAGCGTCAAGTCTGGAGGAAACCTGGCACCATCCTACGGTGAAGCATGGTGGTGGCTGCATCATGCTTTTGGGATGTTTATCAGAGGCAGGGACTGGAAGACTAGTGGAAAACCTCCTCCAGAGCACCCAAGACCTCAGATTTGGGCGAAGGTTCACCTTCCAACAGGACAACAACCCTAAGCACACAGCCAAGGCAACACAGGAGTGGCTTTGGGACAAGTCTCTGAATGTCCTTGAATGACCCAGGCAGAGCTCGGACTTGAACCTGATCGAACATCTCTGGAGAAACCTAAAAATAGCTGTGCAGCAACACTCCCCATCCAACCTGCCAGAGCTTGAGAGGATCTGCAGAGAAGAATGGTTAGAAACTTCCCAAATACAGTTGTGCCAAGCTTGTAGCATCATACCCAAGAAGAGTCAATGCTGTAATCGCTGCCAAAGCTGCTTCAACAAAGTACTGAGTAAAGGGTCCAACTACTCATGTAAATGTAGTATTTCCATACTACATTTAGTAAATTGGCAGAATTTTCCAAACCTGTTTTTGCTTTGTCAATATGGGGTATTGTGTGTAGATTGATGAGGGACATTTAAAAAATATATATATATTAGAATAAGGCTGTAATGTGGGAAAAGTCAAGGGGTCTGAATACTTTTCGAAGGCACTGTATATTTTGGGTTCTGATGGGTTTTGACAGTTGAACTAAGCTTGAGGCATTTACAAGTTACATTATTCTAGAATCAATGGTTACATATGCTTAATTTATAACTCAAAAAATGAGCAACTGTAGATTGCCCCTTTATAACATTCTAATCTAACATGTTGATTGTGCATTTGTTTTATAGAACATTGAAATAGTTCTCACATTGACGACAAACTACAGAGAGTGTGTGCTGCTCAGCTGCTGTGTGCTGTGCTATTTTGTTTTGAGGGAGGACAGTTATAGAAACTTCAGCTCTAATGACAGCGACAGGCAGAGCAGACATTGGGGATATCAGTGATAAAGGAATAGCAGATAAAGGCATAATTGATCTGCTGAACTGCTGAAGAGTGCTCTAGCCAGGCAGCCAGCCAGCCAGCCACAGGGAAAGGAAGGTGCAGAGTAGGGACAGGAAGGTACGGAGCAGGGACAGCACAGGGCTTATGTGACAGCCTAAAGCCATCTATTGAGAGATGTCCAGTCAACACTGTGGCAAGAGTTCACTCCACTGACATCACTGGGTCTCAATAAATAAGCCTGTGGATGACAGATATTGTACTAAACAGTAAAATAGGGCTTAGGACACAACCACAGTGTGAAAATGACAGCAAGGGTGTGAGTGGTGTCCCATAGCCATGCTAAGGCTGCTATTGGGGTGAGCGAATTATGTCACCTGTTACAGATTGGGTATCATTTTTTCCCCAATATACACAGATATCAGATTAGCATTTTGCTCAGGTATTTGGCCTCAGTATCAGAGAGGCAAGTTCAAGCTTCTCAGCTACAGTATATGAATTTGCTATGAAGTGTATGAACATTAGTACCTACTGTATGTGGATTATGATGTGAAATATCATGCCATCTCCTCCCCCTTGTTCTATTCTCAGAGCCAGGCAGAAGCCCACTATAAGGGGAACCGGCACGCTCGGAGGGTAAAGGGCATCGAGACCTCCAAGACTCGCCCCAAGGAGGGTGACAAGCCGGCCGCTCCCCCCACTGCTTCCCCCACTCCACCAGGCCCCTCACCATCCAGCCCAGACCCTGACACCAGCAAACAGGGTGCGTGTGCTCTATATCGCACACGCATGCACATGTGTGCATGTGTGTGCGTTTGTATGTTTGTGTGTGCGTGTGTATATGTGTCTGTCTGTCTGTCTGTCTGTGTGTTAACCCACACAGAGACATAACCGAAACACACACAGAGATGTTTCAGTCAGGGACAGCTGTTTAGTCAGAAGTCTGGCGTGAAACAGAATAGAGTGTTACAGGTGGATGCTAAGAGACGCTTCTGTCATGAATGACAAGGATCAGGTTCCCAGGTATCATTCCTTCAAATAGCAGGCCAGACGACCCTGTGCTACACACAGTGGTTAACCTAGAGTAACATTAAAAGTACTGTGCTGTACTACTGACCTTCTTTTCACTCTCTCCAACCTGAATAACCTGACATGACCCATGTGTCTCCCCCTACCCTGACTCACTCCAGATGGGAGAGACAGATGTGTGGCCCCCTGGGGCAGAGTTTTGACCCAATAGGGTCAGACAAACTACTATACTGGTGCTGCAGGAGCAGGACCACCGTTATCGTCCTCGTCATATTATTATCTGGTGTGATCTACATAATATGGTTGAAAACGTTCCATTTACTATTACTATCTGTTCTATTCACAGGTGATTCCCACCCACATTCAAACAGCTCACCCATGACACCCAGCCCCATGTCTGTGCCAGACACCCCAGACACCCCCATGCAGTTCCCCGTGTGCCCACTCCTGCCCCCTCTGAGTACGCCCATGTCTCCCACCTCCACCCCCTCCCCGGCCCTTGGTCCCCCCCAGGTGGACACCCCCATGGTGGGCCCCCCTGACACCGCGTCCCCAGCCCCCAGCCCCTCTTCAGGGGAGTCTGAGGAGGACAAAGCCAAGAAGATGCTCTACTGCTCACTGTGCAAAGTGGCCGTCAACTCCCTCTCTCAGCTAGAGGCGCACAATAAAGGTAAGGCTCATTCCATCAAGAGAACTGATAACGCAATGTGTAATATTGTTGTCATTGAGAGTTCTGGCCTAGATAGATATTGCCATCTCGGAAGGAAAACTGTTTCCTATTGTGAAACAGATATCCCGACAGTATTCCTGGAGGAAATTCTATATTTTCAGCATGCTCAAATTTAGCCACACAAAGTGATAATTGAGCCTTTACAAACACAACTGTTATGTACTTGAGTGAAGACCCAAAAGCGGTTTTAACAGAAAACAGAGTTCTTTAATGAAAAAACAGGAATGGCATAAATCCTCTTCCAACGTAGTCAATGGAACAAAAAGAACGTTAGTATAATGCAGGATGCACCTGCCAGGCAGACTCCGACAGGATAGGACAAGGTGGAAGCAAACGCGACGACAGCTTGCTTCTGGCATCAAAAACACAAACAAGAATCAGACACCGAAAGTAGCAGGAACAGAGAGAGAAATAGAGACCTAATCAGAGGGGGAAGAGAGAACAGGTGTGAAAGAGTGAATGAGCTAGTTAGGGGAGATGTAGAACAGCTGAAGAATGAGAGACAGAGAAGGTAACCTAAAAAGACCAGCAGAGAGAGACAGAGTGAAGAGAAGACAGGAACAGACATAACAAGACATGACAGTACCCCCCCCACTCACCGAGCGCCTCCTGGCGCACTCGAGGAGGAAACCTGGCGGCAACGGAGGAAATCATCGATCAGCGAACGGTCCAGCACGTCCCGAGAGGGAACCCAACTCCTCTCCTCAGGACCGTACCCCTCCCAATCCACTAGGTACTGATGACCACGGCCCCGAGGGCGCATGTCCAAAATCTTACGAACCCTGTAGATGGGTGCGCCCTCGACAAGGATGGGGGGAGGGACGAGCGGGGGCGCGAAGAACGGGCTTAACACAGGAGACATGGAAGACCGGGTGAACGCGACGAAGATAGCGGGAGAAGAAGTCGCACTGCGACAGGATTAATGACCTGAGAAATACGGAACGGACCAATGAACCGCGGGGCCAACTTGCGAGAAGCTGTCTTAAGGGGAAGGTTCTGAGTGGAGAGCCATACTCTCTGACCGCAACAATATCTAGGACTCTTGGTCCTACGCTTATTAGCGGCCCTCACAGTCTGCGCCCTATTACGGCAAAGTGCTGACCTGACCCCCTTCCAGGTGCGCTCGCAACGCTGGACAAAAGCCTGAGCGGAGGGGACGCAGGACTCGGCGAGCTGAGATGAGAACAGCGGAGGCTGGTACCCGAGGCTACACTGAAAAGGGGATAGACCGGTAGCAGACGAGGGAAGCGAGTTGTGGGCGTACTCTGCCCAGGGGAGCTGTTCTGACCAAGACGCAGGGTTACGAAAAGAAAGACTGCGTAAAATGCGACCAACAGTCTGATTGGCCTGTTCGGCTTGACCGTTAGACTGGGGATGAAAGCCGGACGAGAGACTGACGGAAGCCCCAATCAAACGGCAAAACTCCCTCCAAAATTGAGACGTGAACTGCGGGCCTCTGTCGGAAACGACGTCAGACGGAAGGCCATGAATTCGGAAAACATTCTCGATAATGATCTGAGCCGTCTCCTTAGCAGAAGGGAGCTTATCGAGAGGAATGAAATGAGGCGCCTTAGAGAATCTATCGACAACCGTAAGAATAACTGTCTTCCCGCTGATGAAGGCAGTCCGGTGATAAAATCTAAAGCGATGTGAGACCACGGTCGAGAGGGAATGGGAAGCGGTCTGAGACGGCCGGCAGGAGGAGAGTTCCCAGATTTAGTCTGCGCGCAGACCGAACAAGCGGCGACAAATCGACGCGCGTCACGTTCCCGAGTGGGCCACCAGAAACGCTGGCGAATGGAAGCGAGCGTACCCCGAACGCCGGGGTGGCCGGCTAACTTGGCAGAGTGGGCCCACTGAAGAACGGCCGGACGAGTAGGAACGGGAACGAACAGAAGGTTCCTAGGACAAGCTCGCGGCGACGGAGTGTGAGCGAGTGCTTGCTTTACCTGCCTCTCAATTCCCCAGACAGTCAACCCGACAACACGCCCGTCAGGGAGAATCCCCTCGGGGTCGGTGGAGACCTCAGAAGAACTGAAGAGACGAGATAAAGCATCAGGCTTGGTGTTTTTTGAGCCCGGACGATAAGAAATAACAAACTCGAAACGAGCGAAAAACAGAGCCCAACGAGCCTGACGCGCATTAAGTCGTTTGGCTGAACGGATGTACTCAAGGTTCCTATGGTCAGTCCAAACGACAAAAGGAACGGTCGCCCCTCCAACCACTGTCGCCATTCGCCTAGGGCTAAGCGGATGGCGAGCAGTTCGCGATTACCAACATCATAGTTACGTTCTGACGGCGATAAGCGATGAGAGAAAAACGCGCAAGGATGGACCTTGCCGTCAGAGAGAGCGCTGAGAAAGAATGGCTCCCACGCCCACCTCTGACGCGTCAACCTCAACAACAAACTGTCTAGAGATGTCAGGTGTAACAAGAATAGGAGCGGATGTAAAACGATTCTTAAGAAGATCAAAAGCTCCCTGGGCGGAAACGGACCACTTAAAGCACGTCTTAACAGAAGTAAGGGCTGTGAGGGGAGCTGCCACCTGACCGAAATTACGGATGAAACGACGATAGAAATTAGCGAAGCCCAGAAAGCGCTGCAGCTCGACGCGTGACTTAGGAACGGGCCAATCAATGACAGCCTGGACCTTAGCGGGATCCATCTTAATGCCCTCAGCGGAAATAACGGAACCGAGAAAAGGGACAGAGGCGGCATGAAAAGTGCACTTCTCAGCCTTCACATAAAGACAGTTCTCCAAAAGGCGCTGGAGGACGCGTCGCACGTGCTGAACATGAATCGAGAGAGACGGTGAAAAAATCAGGATATTGTCCATGTAAACGAAAACAAAAATGTTCAGCATGTCTCTCAGGACGTCGTTAACTAGTGCCTGAAAGACAGCTGGAGCGTTAACGAGGCCGAAAGGAAGAACCCGGTATTCAAAGTGCCCTAACGGAGTGTTAAACGCCGTCTTCCACTCGTCCCCCCTCCCTGATGCGCACGAGATGGTAGGCGTTACGAAGGTCCAATTTGGTGAAAAACCTGGCTCCCTGCAGGATCTCGAAGGCTGAAGACATAAGAGGAAGCGGATAACGATTCTTAACTGTTATGTCATTCAGCCCTCGATAATCCACGCATGGGCGCAGGGACCCGTCCTTCTTCTGAACAAAAAAACCCCGCTCCGGCGGGAGAGGAGGAGGAGACTATGGTACCGGCGTCGAGCGAAACCGACAAATAATCCTCGAGAGCCTTACGTTCGGGAGCCGACAGAGAGTATAATCTACCCCGGGGGAGTAGTTCCCGGAAGGAGATCAATACTACAGTCATACGACCGGTGTGGAGGGAGAGAAGTGGCCTTGGAACGACTGAACACCGTGCGCAGATCGTGATACTCCTCCGGCACCCCTGTCAAATCGCCAGGCTCCTCCTGTGAAGAAGAGACAGAGGAAACAGGAGGGATAGCAGACATTAAACAGGTCACATGACAAGAAACATTCCAGGATAGGATAGTATTACTAGACCAATTAATAGAAGGGTTATGGCGCACTAGCCAGGGATGACCCAAAACAACAGGTGTAAAAGGTGAACGAAAAATTAAAAAAGAAATGGTTTCGCTATGATTACCAGAGACAGTGAGGGTTAAAGGCAGCGTCTCACGCTGAATCTTGGGGAGAGAACTACCATCTAAAGCGAACAAGGCCGTGGGCTCCCCTAACTGTCTGAGAGGAATGTCATGTTCCCGAGCCCAGGTCTCGTCCATAAAACAGCCCTCCGCCCCAGAGTCTATCAAGGCACTGCAGGAAGCAGATGAACCGGGCCAGCGGAGATGGACCGGAAAAGTAGTGCGTGATCCAGAAGGAGAGGCCTGAGTAGTTGCGCTCACCAGTAGCCCTCCTCTTACTGATGAGCTCTGGCTTTTACTGGACATGAGGTGACAAAATGACCAGCGGAGCCGCAGTAGAGACAGAGGCGATTGGTGATTCTCCGTTCCTTCTCCTTGGCCGAGATGCGGATACCCCCAGCTGCATAGGCTCAGCATCCGAGCCGGCGGAGGAGGGTGGCAGTGATGCGGCAGGTGGCAGTGATGTGGAGAGGGGAGCAACGGAGAACGCGAGCTCCTTTCCACGAGCTCGGCGACGAAGATCAAACCGTCGCTCTATGCGAATAGCGAGAGCTATTAAGGAGTCCAGACTGGAAGGAACCTCCCGGGAGAGGATCTCATCCTTAACCTCGACGAGGAGACCCTCCAGAAAACGAGCGAGCAAAGCCGGCTCGTTCCAGTCACTTGAGGCAGCGAGAGTGCGAAACTCAATAGAATAATCCGTTATGGATCGATTCCCCTGACATAGGGAAGACAGGGCCCTGGAAGCCTCCTCCCCAAAAACAGAACGGTCAAAAACCCGTATCATCTCCTCCTTAAAGTCTTAATACTGGTTAATACACTCAGCCCTCGCCTCCCAGACTGCCGTGCCCCACTCACGCGCCCGTCCGGTAAGGAGAGAAATGACGTAGGCGATGCGGGCTGCGCTCCTGGAGTAAGTGTTGGGCTGGAGAGAGAACACCACATCACACTGAGTGAGGAATGAGCGGCACTCAGTGGGCTCCCCAGAGTAACACGGCGGGTTGTTGATCCTGGGCTCCGGAGACTCGGAAACCCTGGAAGTGGGCGGTGGATCGAGGTGGAGTTGGTGAACCTGTCTTGTGAGGTCGGAGACTTGGACGGCCAGGGTCTCAACGGCATGTCGAGCAGCAGACAATTCCTCCTCGTGTCTGCCTAGCATCGCTCCCTGGATCTCGACGGCGGAGTGAAAAGGGTCCGGAGCCGCTGGGTCCATTCTTGGTCTGATTCTTCTGTTATGTACTTGAGTGAAGACCCAAAAGCGGTTTTAACAGAAAACAGAGTTCTTTAATGAAAAAACAGGAATGGCATAAATCCTCTTCCAACGTAGTCAATGGAACAAAAAGAACGTTAGTATAATGCAGGATGCACCTGCCAGGCAGACTCCGACAGGATAGGACAAGGTGGAAGCAAACGCGACGACAGCTTGCTTCTGGCATCAAAAACACAAACAAGAATCAGACACCGAAAGTAGCAGGAACAGAGAGAGAAATAGAGACCTAATCAGAGGGGGAAGAGAGAACAGGTGTGAAAGAGTGAATGAGCTAGTTAGGGGAGATGTAGAACAGCTGAAGAATGAGAGACAGAGAAGGTAACCTAAAAAGACCAGCAGAGAGAGACAGAGTGAAGAGAAGACAGGAACAGACATAACAAGACATGACAACAACATTTTACGTGTCTTCTAATCACCCTGATCTCTGAAATTGCCTCATAAAACTGCCAGCTTACCAGAATATGGCTGTTATGTTTAAGGATGAACAGTTCATAAAACTTTATGTATACAGAGTCAAATAACTAGTTGCACATGTAGTCATTTGGGCTTTCCCTATGTTATGTAAACACACTGGGGAGATGCCACATTTGTAGAAGTGTGAGCCCAGCTAACAATTCTAGGGAGAGAAAACATTTTTATAATGTTACCCGTAATGTTCACTTGGTAGAGCACGGTGCTTGCAATGCCAGGGTTGTGGGTTTGATTCCCAAGGGGGATCAGTATGAAATGTATGCACTCACTACTGTAAGTCGCTCTGGATAAGAGCGTATGTAAAAATGTAATTTTCCCTTAGTGTTTGAGTGTCCAGTTCTCTGTTAGTTAGACCATTCTAGCATTCTGAAAACATTTTTAGCATGTTTTGGTGAACAATGCCAAGCAGAACTTATTTAGAACAAAGTTAAAAGGTTCTCAGATTATACAATATTAATGTTATAGACCTGTTTCATGGGAATGTTTCAAGAACATTCCTATTTCCAGTTTTCTTAGGGTTAGGAGAATATTCCATCAATGTCACATCAAGCATGCACAGAGGCCCAGGTTTGCAGGGCAGACAGAAGTTGGCTTCACCTTCTTTTCTTTTGCATGTCACACTTTGCCGCATGGAGGCAACTGTGGGGGTGAACAACTCCTTGTGTGTCACAGGGGCATACAGGAGGTCAGCTTTTTCTTTGCCTGTTAAGCTGGACAAGTCAAGTGCCCTTTCTCCCACCACCACTAGGCTCCTGGCGCGACCACGGCCTCGGATGGCATCACGTGAGGCCCTGTAGGTTTAGATCCATAATCATGCATAGTACTGTATCTCATCCCAACCGTCTGGATTCAGGGTCCCCGAATTCAGTCGCTTCCTCCAATCCTCCAGAAACTTTGAATGGTAAGCCAACAATAAAGTGGTCATGTTAAGTGCTGTGATTGATAAGGCCGAGGCTTTGTACTTCCTATGGAAAATGGAGGCAGAAAAACGTTCAGTCCAGGGAGGGAAGTGCCCGTACTGCTAGCAGCTCCTCGTGTGGGGTGGAGATGGTCAGCCAGTGACAGATCCACCATGAGAAGTTTGCAAAACCCAGATTCTTCCAGATTGTCATTGCTCGGGAAGCCCCTCGCCAGAATATTGCTGGTAAGGGGCTTATCCCATTATCTCTCTGAGGCCATTTGTGACTGCGGGAATGAGCTGCTTAGAGGGGGATATGCTGGATGGGAGTCTTTTCCCATCATATAACCCCCACAAAGGAGCTTGCCCGTCTATATCAAGTCTGGCCTCGGCTCGCTTGCAAACGTTGGGGAGGCCATACTCCAAAAGGAATTCATCAGCTCCCCCATCTTGGGGGCGGAATCTTGGGGAGGGGGGGGGGCTGTTCATCTCCTTCTCAAAGTCGAGGAGACCCATGAAATGAATCCTATTGTCGTCCTCGTTATCCCCTAGTTCATATTCCCTCAACGCTTTGTCGTCAGTCAGTGAGGGGAGGGGATCGAGGCTATCCATAACCTCGCCCCAGCTGGGGTCAGTAGTGGGGGTTGAGCCGCTTGTTGTAAAAATAACGTGTAAGCTCTGGCCTTTAGTTAGGCGTTAGCTAGCTCGTAGAGACTAAAGCTAGCTGGGATGTGTGGGAACACTACAGCCGTGAGGATAGTGGTATGTTAGCTAGCTAGCAGCTACACCTGCTAAGGCAAGCTGTAGCTAGCCCCGTGTGGTAGTTAAGACTTTGGGTAGGTGTTTCTAGTTAATACCAACAAGTGTAGGTTTGAACTAGATGAGAGAAAAGTGATAGCAATAGTACGGTGTTGCAGGTTGTAATGCTGGTGTGGTTGGCAGCCCTTTTAGCAAGCTAGCCAGGTTAGCTTAAGCGTTGGGACGAGAGCTAGCCCTTTGTTAGGGTGGTTAGCTTGCTTTGCAGCTAGTTAGCTTAAGCCTTGTGGCGGGAACAAGCCCATTGTGTGGTTAGCTAGCTTTGCAACTAGTTAGCCAATTTAGCTAAAAGCTTACAGTGTGTGCTAACTTAGGCAGCCGAAGCCTTGCGACGAGGGCTAACCGAGCCTCGATAACTAGCCATGTGGAGCTAGCTAGGCGGAATTCTACTCGAAACGGAAACCTTTCGGTCGGTACTCAACTGTCAACAGGAGCTGAAGTTCTACGTTTGGCATTGTAAACCTCACGTTCTGAGAACATTAAGTAGGAAACCAGGAATTTAGTTAAGCTGAAGAGAGCTTATTGTGACTTCAATCACTTCTGCAAGGAAGAGTGGCGAGAATGACCAGATGGCGGGCGGTGGCTCCCTTTATCGAGGAGAGGGGCTCATCTCATTCACCACTTGACCTGTCTGTCTCCAACAGATGGTGTGTGATTGGTTAATTTGAGCCTGTTGCCACTTTGTTTACATATTCATCTCATATGTATATACTGTACTCGATACCATCTACTGTATCTTGCCTATGCTGCTCTGTACCATCACTCATTCATATATCCTTATGTACATATTATTTATCCCCTTACACTGTGTATAAGACAGTAGTTTAGGAATTGTTAGTTAGATTACTTGTTGGTTATTACTGCATTGTTGGAACTAGAAGCACAAGCATTTCGCTACACTCGCATTAACATCTGCTAACCATGTGTAAGTGACAAATGATTGTGATTTGATTTGATTTGACAGGCCCAGGCATATCCCAAAGTGAGACATCAAAACTAGTTTTTGAAATATAACCATGTTCTGGTGATGAGTGTATACTCTATATATACAGAAGTATGTGGACACCCTTTCAAATTAGTGGATTCAGCTATTTCAGCCGTACCCGTTGCTGACAGGTGTATAACATCGAGCATGCAGTCAGACTAACGTTGACAGTAGAATGACATGTACTGAAGTGCTCAGTGACTTTCAATGTGGCACCATCATAGGATGCCACCTTTCTAACGAGTCAGTTTGTAAAATTTCTGCCCTACTAGAGCTGCCCCGTACAACTGTAAGTGCTGTTATTGTGAAGTGGAAAAGGCTAGGAGCAACAACGGCTCAGCCGTAAAGTGTTAGACCACACAAGCTCATAGAATGGGACAGCCGAGCATTGAACTGTGTAATGAGTAAAAAATCACCTGTGCTCGGTTGTAACACTCGTTATCAGCTTCCAAACGGCCTCTGGAAACAACGTCAGCACAACAACTGTATGTCGAGAGCTTCATGAAATGGGTTTCCTTGGCCGAGCAGCCACACACAAGCCTAAGATCACCATGCGCAATGCCAAGTGTCGGCTGGAGTGGTATTAAGCTCGCCACAATTGGACTCTGGAGCAGTGGAATCACACTTCTCCATCTGGCAATCCGACGGACAAATCTGGGTTTGGCGGATGCCAGGAGAACGCTACCTGCCCCAATGCATAGTGCCAACTGTAAAGTTTGGCGGAGGAGAAATAATGGTCTAGGGCTGTTTTTTATGTTTCGGGCTAGGCCCCTTAGTTTGAGTGAAGGGAAATCTTAATGCTACATCATACAATGACATGACATTCTAGACAAATCTATGCTTCCAACTTTGGGGAAACAGTTTGAGGAAGGCCCTTTCCTGTTTCAGCATGACAATGCCTCTGTGCACAAAGTGAGGTCCATACAGAAATGGTTTTGTCTAGATTGGTGTGGTAGAACTTGACTAGCCTGCATACTTTCAATGACAGCCTAGGAACAGTGGGTTAACTGCCTGTTCAGGGGCAGAACGACAGCTTTGTACCTTGTCAGCTCGGGGGTTTGAACTTGCAACCTTCCAGTTACTAGTCCAACGCTCTAACCACTAGGCTACCCTGCCGCCCGATGAATTGGAACGCTGACTTCGAGCCAGGCCTAATTGCCCAACATCAGTGCCCGACCGCACTAATGCTCTTGTGTCAGAATGGATTTCAGTCCCACCGCAATCTTCCAACATCTATTGGAAAGCCTTCCCAGAAGAGTGAAGGCTGTTATGGTAGCAAAGGGGGACCAACTCCATATTAATGCCCATGATTTTGGAATGAGATGTTCGACGAGCAGGTGTCCACATACTTTTGGTCTTGTCGTGTACATCAGGAAAGAAACAGTATAGCAGGGGGGAGGATGAAGAGAGAAAAGGAGAGTAGAATTGGGTGAGAAGAAGTATTTAACTGGACTGAGAAAGAAGAGATGTTAATTTTTTAAAGAGACAAAAGGGGGTGAACAGGGACTGAATGTGAAATGACAGTGAACAATAGAAATGGGGGGAATGGTTTTGTGCTCCATGACCAGATAGAATAGAGGAGGATATTGGCTACCAAAACTGCTGAATAATCCTGAACATTTTTGGCTGTGTCACTACATCTCTCTAGTGGCGAGTCAATGTCACCACACTTTCTGACTCAATATACTTCGGCCTTATTATGGCCAATTACAATGTGATCTTGTTCACCCCAAATAACCTGGGGACTAGGTTAATTACAATGATAGCCACAAACAAATGATGGTTTAGGGAACATACAAATACAAATATGCGACCTTAAAAAGAACACACAAAAAATAACTAAATTCTCACCTGGCTGCTGGGTGACCTAGTGTGGCTGAACGCTCCTGTCCTTTGTCGGCAGGTGTGAAATCTCATTTTTGGCCTAAATAGTTCAAAGTTCAGGGTAGCTTATTCCATATTACAATCATTCAGTCCCCTAATTTCTTAATAGTACAAAAAATACATAAAATATCAACGTTTTGATATTAACAAGAACATCATGAAATGTGAGCCTGAATTAGACTAATCTCTGATGGCATCTATAGGATATTAACTTACAAAATGTACAAACAAAGCACTCTCTCCATGGGTGACAGGTACCAAACACAAAACCATCCTGGAGGCAAGGAGTGGGCTGGGCCCCATCAAGGCGTACCCTCGGCTGGGCCCTAACCCCAGCCCTGAGCAGGCAGGGGGGCTGCCCTCGGACCCCAACACTCAGGAACGCACCTTCCACTGTGAGATCTGCAACGTGAGGGTGAATTCTGAGCTGCAGCTCAAACAGGTGAGTGAGTGACCACCATGACCACTGCTCCAGAGTGAAGTTTCCCCTAGGTACAGATCTAGGATCAGCTGCCCCTCCCCAATTCCAAACCTTAACAATTAGTGGAGAAATGCTAAACTGACTACAGTTCAGCATCTAGAGGCAACTTTACACCTATACTTTTCTTGTTCTCCAGCATATATCCAGTCGAAGGCATCGGGATGGAGTCGCTGGGAAGCCAAATCCCCTCCTTAGCCGGCACAAGAAGCGCACAGACTTTGTGGTAATGATCCAACTCTTTTTGTAGGCTATAGCAATACTTTCAATGCCTTTAATCATTCATTCATAATTAAGTAATTTAGCTCTGGATTGCCAAATAGACAGCATACCCTTTCTCTGCCTCTTCTTTCTAATTTCTCATTCTGACCTTTACACTGTTTCTCTCTCTGGATCTCACAGTCTTCTTTGACCTTCTCTAAGGACCTTCCAAAAACTCTGGGCCATGGACTGTTTCCCAACCCCCTGGCTGTTGCTGCGGCGATGGCAGCCGCTGCCTCCTCAAATCAGCTGGCTCAGCTGCGTGCCCCTCGTCCTATTTCTCACCCTCAGAACTACCACCCCCACCACCACCTCCTACAGAGCACACTACAGGGCACGCACCTCAGCCTCCTACGGCCCGCCCCTGGGCCTATGCGCACCACCCATGGGCCAATCCTCTTCTCCCCTTATTGAAGGTGGTGGGACGGGGGCCAATCAGGAAGATGCACACTGTGAAGTAAACAGGGAAAACCATTGATAGATAATCAACAGATGTTAAAACTGAAACATTTGACGGAGGAAAGACTATGCCTGTCCCTCTCCACCTTTCTTCATTCGACAACTTCCAAAGCAAAGGATTGACGGCTTGCAGTCGTTTTAAAGAGGAAGGATGCATGACAGACTCAGATGGACTTTCTGTACATGCTCTCCCTCCTTCAATCCTCCTCCCACATTTAGTTGACTCTGAGATACTTATAGCAAAAAAAATGTATAGGTCAAACTATACAAACTATGGCTGACTCAGTAAACTGAGCTCTGTTCTGTTTCCTGTTTCCATCACATCTCTGTAGTTTTGGTTCAGTGCTCACCCACCCAAAGCCATCTGCTATATAAGTCCATAATATAAATAAAAAGCACACTAGGTTAGACACAGTAGCTGCCTCTGCTCTTAGTAATGTTTCATAATTCGTAGTACAGTAGAACCAATAGTGCATTACTGCAAACCCCTGTTGGGGTGTTCAATAATCAAAGTGCAGTACCTACCTACCCCACTCTGTAGTTCCAGGTTCTAGATTAGGTGCCTGCTCTGCAGATCAAGGCACAAGGTACTGTATGTTTCCAGGTACTAGATATATGTTCTAGTGTTGTGGATGATAGATGTTAGTCTATATATCCTCTGTTGTCAGATCAGGTGAGAGAGAGAGAGAAAGAAAGAAAGAAAGAAGGCTTCTAAACCCCACTGTGATTCAATGGAGAAATGTGTAGTGAATGCATCAAGATTGAGGGAAATGTTTTTAAGAAATCACAATAAGAAATTTGAATAATGAATGCAGTTAAAATGGACTTAAACCATTTAACTGTTGTTTTCCTAGCAGACCTCCACTTTCAGTCTTATTGTCTGTAAGAAGACATAGGGAAAGGGAAAGTGGGACATTGTTATGTGCCTGAATCAAATCACATCCAATTTTATTTGTCACATGCGCCGAATACAACTTGTGTAGACTTTAACGTGAAATGCTTGCGTACGAGCCCTTCCCAAGAATGCAGAGTTTCAAAATAAAATAGTAACAAAAGAAGAAGAAAAATTCACAATAATTAATACAGTAAGTACCAGATCAATATGCAGAGGTACGGGGTATTTGAGGTAGATACAGTGCATTCAGAAAGCATTCAGACCCCATCACTTATTCCACATGTTGTTACGTTACAGCCTTATTCTAAAATTGATAAAATAAAAAAAATCCTCATCAATTTACATAAAATACTTCATAATTACAAAGCAAAAAATATATTTTTTAGAAATTTCAATTGTATTACAAATAAAAAACTGAAATGCCTTATTTACAGTTGAAGTCAAAAGTTTACATACACCTCAGCCAAATACATTTAAACTCAGTTTTTCACAATTCCTGAAATTTAATCCTAGTAAATATTCCCCGCCTTAGGTCAGTTAGGACCACCACCTTATTTTAAGAATGTGAAATGTCAGAATAATAGTAGAGAGAATTATTTATTTAAACTTTTATTTCTTTCATCACATCCTCAGTGGGTCAGAAGTTTACATACACTCAATTAGTATTTGGTAGCACTGCCTTTAAATTGTTTAATTGGGTCAAATATTTCAGGTAGCCTTCCACAAGCTTCCCACAATAAGTTGGCTGAATTCTGGCCCATTCCTCCTGACAGAGTTGGTGTAACTAAGACAGGTTTGTAGGCCTCCTTGCTCGCACACACTTTTTCAGTTCTGCCCACAAATGTTTCATAGGATGAGGTCAGGGCTTTGTGATGGCCACTCCAATACCATGATTTTGTTGTCCTTAAGCCATTTTGCCAAAACTTTGGAAGTATGCTTGGGGTCATTGTCCATTTGGAAGACTAATTTTTGACCAAGCTTTAACTTCCTGACTGATGTCTTGAGATGTTGCTTCGATATAACCACATAATTTTACTTCCTCATGATGACATCTATTTTGTGAAGTGCACCAGTCCCTCCTGCAGCAAAGCACCCCCACAACATAATGCTGCCACCCCCGTAATTCACGGTTGGGATGGTATTCTTCGGCTTGCAAGCTCCCCCTTTTTCCTCCAAACATAACGATGGTCATTATGGCCAAATCGTTCTATTTTGGTTTCATCAGACCAGAGGACATTTCTCCAAAGAGTACGATCTTTGTCCCCTTGTGCAGCTGCAAACCGTAGTCTGTTTTTTTATGGCGGTTTTGAAGCAGTGGCTTCTTCCTTGCTGAGCGTCCTTTCAGGTTATGTCGATATAGGACTCATTTTTCAAGCTGTTTAAAGGCACAGTCAACTTAGTTTACAGTCGTGGCCAAAAGTTTTGAGAATGACACAAACATTAATTTCCACAATGTTTGCTGCTTCAGTGTCTTTAGATATTTTTGTCAGATGTTACTATGGAATACTGAAGTATAATTACAAGCATTTCATAAGTGTCAAAGGCTTTTATTGACAATTACATGAAGTTGATGCAAATAGTCAATATTTTCAGTGTTGACCCTTCTTTTTCAAGACCTCTGCAATCAGCACTGGCATGCTGTCAATTAACTTCTGGGCCATATCCTGGCTGATGGCAGCCCATTCTTGCATAATCAATGCTTAGAGTTTGTCAGAATTGGTGGGTTTTTGTTTGTCCACCCGCCTCTTGAAGATTGACCACAAGTTCTCAATGGGATTAAGGTCTGGGGAGTTTCCTGGCCATGGACCCAAAATATCAATGTTTTGTTCCACGAGCCACTTAGTTATCACTTTTGCCTTATGGCAAGGTGTTCCATCATGCTGGAAAAGGCATTGTTCGTCACCAAACTGTTACTGGATGGTTGGGAGAAGTTGCTCTCGGAGGATGTGTTGGTATCATTCTTTATTCATGACTGTGTTCTTAGGCAAAATTGTGAGTGAGCCCACTCCCTTGGCTGAGAATCAATCCCACACATGAATGGTCTCAGGATGCTTTGCTGTTGGCATGACACAGGACTGATGGTAGCGCTCACATTGTCTTCTCCAGACAAGCTTTTTTTCGGATGCCCCAAACAATCGAAAAGGGGATTCATCAGAGAAAATGACTTTCACCCCAGTCCTCAGCAGTCCAATCCCTGTACCTTTTGCAGAATATCAGTCTGTCCCTGATGTTTTTCCTGGAGAGAAGTGGCTTTTTTGTTGCCCTTCTTGACACCAGGCCATCCTCCAAAAGTCTTCACCTCAATGTACGTGCAGATGCACTCACACCTGCTTGCTGCCATTCCTGAGCAAGCTCTGTACTGGTGGTGCCCCGATCCCGCAGCTGAATCAACTTTAGGAGACGGTCCTGGCGCTTGGTGGACTTTCTTGGGCACCCTGAAGCCTTCTTCACAACAATTGAACCGCTCACCTTGAAGTTCTTGATGATCCAATAAATGGTTGATTTAGGTGCAATCTTACTGGCAGCAATATCCTTGCCTGTGAAGCCCTTTTTGTGCAAAGCAATGATGACGGCACGTGTTTCCTTGCAGGTAACCATGGTTGACAGATGAAGAACAATGATTCATAGCACCACCCTCCTTTTGAAGCTTCCAGTCTGTTATTCAAACTCAATCAGCATGACAGAGTGATCTCCAGCCTTGTCCTCGTCAACACACGAGATAATCACAGACATGTTGTCAGCTGGTCCTTTTGTGGCAGGGCTGAAATGCAGTGGAAATGTTTTTGGGGGATTCAGTTCATTTCCATGGCAAAGACGGACTTTGCAATTAATTGCAATTCATCTGATCACTATTTCTAACATTCTGGAGTATATGCAAATTGCCATCATACAAACTGAGGCAGCAGACTTTGTGAAAATTAATATTTGTGTCATTCTCAAAGATTTTGGCCATGACTGTATGTACTGTACTTCTGACCCACTGGATTTATGATACTGTGAATGATAAGTGAAATAATCTGTCTGTAAACAATTGTTGGAAAAATTACTTATGTCATGCACAGAGTAGATGTCCTACAAATTATAATTTGTTTACAAGAAATTTGTGGAGTGGTTTCAAAAAACTTACGACTTCACCTGTACATACGCATTCAGACCCTATGCTATGAGGCTCGGAATTGAGCTCAGGTGCATCTTGTTTCCATTGATCATCCTTGAGATGTTTCTACAAGGTGATTTGAGTCCAGCTGTGGTAAATGCAATTGATTGGATATGATTTGGAAAGGCACACACCTGTCTATATAAGGTCCTACAGTTGACAGTGCATGTCAGAGCAAAAATCAAGCCACGAGGTCGAAGGAATTGTCCATAGAGCACAGAGACAGGATTATGTCAAGGCACCTATCTGGGGATGGGTAACAAAACATTTACGCAGCATTGAAGGTCTCCAACAACACAGTGGCTTCCATCATTCTTAAATGGAAAAAGTTTGGAACCACCAAGACTCTTCCTAGAGCTGGCCGCCCCAGGCGCATGCACGCTGGCACGGTCGCCATGTGTAAGGTGTTTCCTCCGACACATTGGTGTGGCTGGCTTCCAGGTTAAGCAGGCATTGTGTCAAGAGGCAGTGCGGTTGGTTGGGTCGTGTTTCGGAGGACGCAAGGCTCTTGACCTTCGCACGGGAGTTGCAAAGATGAGACAAGACTGTAACTACCAATTGAATACCATGAAATTGGGGAGAAAAAAAGGGGTAAAAGTTAAAAATATATATATTTTAAAAAGAACTGGCCGCCAGGCCAAACTGAGCAATCTGGCGGAAAAGGTCCTTGGTCAAGGAGGTAACCAAGATCCCGATGGTCACTCTGACAGAGATCCAGAGTTCCTCTATGGAGATGGGAGACCCTTCCTGAAGGACAACCATCCCTGCAGCACTCCACCAATCAGGCCTTCATGGTAGAGTCATCAAATGGAAGCCACTCCTCAGTAAAAGGCAGATGACAGCCTGCTTGGAGTTTGCCAAAAGGTACCTAAAGGACTCCCAGACCATGAGAAACAAGATTCTCTGGTCTGATGAATCCAACTCTTTGGCATGAATACCAAGCGTCACGTCTGGAAAAAACCTATGGTGAAGCATGGTGGTGGCAGCATCACGCTGTGAGGATGTTTTTCAGCAGCAGGGACTGGGAGGATAGTCAGGATTGAGGGAAAGACGAATGGAGAAAAGTACAGAGAGATCCTTGATGAAAACCTGCTCCAGAGCACCCAGGACCTCAAACTAGTGCAAAGGTTCACCTTTGAACAGGATAATGACCCTAAGCACACAGCCAAGAGAGTGCAGGAGAGTGGCTTCGGGACAAGTCTCTGAATGTCCTTGAATGGCCCAGCGAGAGCCCGGAATTGAACCCGATCAAACATCTCTGGAGGGACCTGAAAATAGCTGTGCAGCAATGCCCCCCATTCAAACTGACAGAGCTTGAGAGGATCTGCAGAGAAGAATGGGAGAAACCCCCCAAATACAGGTGTGCCAAGCTTGTGGCGACATATCCAAGACTCAAGGCTGTAATCGCTGCCAAAGGTGTTGAATAAAAGGTCTGAATACTTATGTAAATGTGATATTTCCTGTTGTGTTTTTTTTTTGTTGATTTGACATTATTGGGTATTGTGTGCAGACAAAAAACAATTGAATCCGTTTTGAGAATAAGCCTGTAACCTAACAAACTGTGGAAAAAGCCAAGGGGTCTGAATACTTTCCGAATGCACCGTATGTACATGAAGGCAGGCTATAGTGACTAGGCATGAGGATAGCTAATAGTAAGAGTAAGATAAAGAACAGAGTATCAGCAGCAAATTATGAGTGTAAAACTTTGTGAGTGTGCGTGTGTATGTGTGTTTGTGCTGTGTGTATGTAGTGTATGCGAATGTATGTGAGTCCCTCTTAAGAGACTGGCCAATTTGGAACTGTTACAAGGAGTCAATTGGTTCGTTTGAGCATTCCTCCAGTTTCTGCCCTTATCTTATTCATTTGTATGGCTGTTGTCTAATTATTGTGTCTGTGTGTGTCTTTCTGTGATTGTGCGTGTGTATATTCTGGATATAGATAGAGACCGATGAAGGGCATTATGCCTCAATGGTGACCACTTTCATTCAAACTGGAAGCGACTTAACGAGACTGCTAATTTCTGAACCTTTACTGGAAACTTTAGGATGATTGCACAGTCCCAACACAGTGTGGTATGTGTGTCTTAAATTCATTGTTTCTACACTGTGAACAACAGGGGAAGCCTTAGAGATATCTGATGGCAGCAGGCTCTTCCACTGAGAACACAATGGAAGTGGGATTTCCCTTCCCGGGATGCTTCCTGACCTCCAATATTCTGTCAGCTGAGTGTGGCGTGAGTGTCAGCTGAGTGTGGCGTGAGTGTCAGCTGAGTGTGGCGTGAGTGTCTGCTGAGTGTGGCGTGAGTGTCAGCTGAGTGTGGCGTGAGTGTCAGCTGAGTGTGGCGTGAGTGTCAGCTGAGTGTGGCATGAGTGTCAGCTGAGTGTGGCGTGAGTGTCAGCTGAGTGTGGCGTGAGTGTCAGCTGAGTGTGGCGTGAGTGTCAGCTGAGTGTGGCGTGAGTGTCAGCTGAGTGTGGCGTGAGTGTCAGCTGAGTGTGGCGTGAGTGTCAGCTGAGTGTGGCGTGAGTGTCAGCTGAGTGTGGCATGAGTGTCAGCTGAGTGTGGCATGAGTGTCGGCGTGAGTGTCAGCTGAGTGTGGCGTGAGTGTCAGCTGAGTGTGGCGTGAGTGTCAGCTGAGTGTGGCGTGAGTGTCAGCTGAGTGTGGCGTGAGTGTCAGCTGAGTGTGGCGTGAGTGTCAGCTGAGTGTGGCGTGAGTGTCAGCTGAGTGTGGCGTGAGTGTCAGCTGAGTGTGGCGTGAGTGTCAGCTGAGTGTGGCGTGAGTGTCAGCTGAGTGTGGCGTGAGTGTCAGCTGAGTGTGGCGTGAGTGTCAGCTGAGTGTGGCATGAGTGTCAGCTGAGTGTGGCGTGAGTGTCAGCTGAGTGTGGCATGAGTGTCAGCTGAGTGTGGCATGAGTGTCAGCTGAGTGTGGCGTGAGTGTCAGCTGAGTGTGGCATGAGTGTCAGCTGAGTGTGGCGTGAGTGTCAGCTGAGTGTGGCGTGAGTGTCAGCTGAGTGTGGCGTGAGTGTCAGCTGAGTGTGGCGTGAGTGTCAGCTGAGTGTGGCGTGAGTGTCAGCTGAGTGTGGCGTGAGTGTCAGCTGAGTGTGGCGTGAGTGTCAGCTGAGTGTGGCGTGAGTGTCAGCTGAGTGTGGCGTGAGTGTCAGCTGAGTGTGGCGTGAGTGTCAGCTGAGTGTGGCGTGAGTGTCAGCTGAGTGTGGCGTGAGTGTCAGCTGAGTGTGGCGTGAGTGTCAGCTGAGTGTGGCGTGAGTGTCAGCTGAGTGTGGCGTGAGTGTCAGCTGAGTGTGGCGTGAGAGAGAGAGACACTGTAATGGAAGATGTTTTGAAGTTAAAAATGATGTCAAAGGGGTTACAGTTAACAGATGGGAAATTAATAAGAACCATGAACCCGTGTCTGTTTTTCTCTCATATGCTTATCACAAGCAGCGATGTGATGTATAGTAGTATAATATGCAATATTAGCTCCAGAGTATTGCAATTAATGATATATTTTCACTTTAAGAGGAGACTGTTGTCCTGCTCTGCCTCATGTGTCCGTATTCCGTACCTAACCTCACCCTAACCCATACAAATGAGCAGGCTTGGGTTGGACCCTAGTGTCACTGTAAAGTCGCCAAACTATTTCTCATACAGTATAAGAAGGGTAAAGGACTGGGAAATTGTAGCAATACTTACAGCACTCCTGCTAACGACTTGTTTATTGCAATAAATAAATGATATGTGTATAAATATATTAAATGTTATTTAGGAGAACTGTATTGAATCATTACTGTAAATGTAGACTGTTTTATCGATGTGAGCAAAAGAGCTTCCTTATTGTAAAAAAAAACGTTGTGTAGATGAATAAATTATTACAAAATGACTGGGGTGGTGATGCTGTACAGTATGTTCATAGAAATGCTATTGTATACTGATTGTTAAGTTATTATGTCTGACCAGGGCAGAGTGAGCTTTGACTCCAAATGAATTTGAACAAAAATAGATATATAGTAGCAAACTGACACAGAGTCTGTGCTGTGAAAACTCGGAATGGACCATAATTGAGTAACAGATGCGTAATGGAACAGAAAACACACTGCTATGCAGCAGGTATGATGTCACTGGGGTTTACCAATGATAAGATTAGAGGAAGCTCAAGAGTTTAAAGAGAGAAGGAACCAGTTGAGTGACAGACAAACTATGAAAAGACTGTGTGACAGAGAAACAGAACAACCACGACACATAGAAGAACCAAAGAACAAGATCATGCACAGAGAGACAAAGACTCCATGACAAACTTCAGAACTGAGGTGAGAAATAAACTTCAGGATCAGTAACCACCCAAGTTTTATTCTGTTATTTCTGGTGATACTCTGTTTGATTGGAATAGTCCTGTGTTAAGAACACTACCTGTGTGAGTTAATGCTCTCAGTTTCAGAGCAACTTCTGTAATGTGAGTTAATGATTCACCACATATAAATATCTACTATAAATTGAAATGTACTTTCCTGTACTCTAGTATACAGTTGACATCTAACAGAACTGTCTGACATGTACATTTCTAGTATGGTTTAAACTGTTCATTTCAAGGAATGAAAATGTATGGTTATTGGTCAAAGGCAGCATTACATTTACATTTACATTTAAGTCATTTAGCAGATGCTCTTATCCAGAGCGACTTACAAATTGGTGAATTCACCTTCTGACATCCAGTGGAACAGCCACTTTACAATAGTGCATCTAAATCATTAAGGGGGGGGTGAGAAGGATTACTTATCCTATCCTAGGTATTCCTTGAAGAGGTGGGGTTTCAGGTGTCTCCGGAAGGTGGTGATTGACTCCGCTGTCCTGGCGTCGTGAGGGAGTTTGTTCCACCATTGGGGGGCCAGAGCAGCGAACAGTTTTGACTGGGCTGAGCGGGAACTGTACTTCCTCAATGGTAGGGAGGCGAGCAGGCCAGAGGTGGATGAACGCAGTGCCCTTGCTTGGGTGTAGGGCCTGATCAGAGCCTGGAGGTACTGCGGTGCCGTTCCCCTCACAGCTCCGTAGGCAAGCACCATGGTCTTGTAGCGGATGCGAGCTTCAACTGGAAGCCAGTGGAGAGAGCGGAGGAGCGGGGTGACGTGAGAGATCTTGGGAAGGTTGAACACCAGACGGGCTGCGGCGTTCTGGATGAGTTGTAGGGGTTTAATGGCACAGGCAGGGAGCCCAGCCAACAGCGAGTTGCAGTAATCCAGACGGGAGATGACAAGTGCCTGGATTAGGACCTGCGCCGCTTCCTGTGTGAGGCAGGGTCGTACTCTGCGGATGTTGTAGAGCATGAACCTACAGGAACGGGCCACCGCCATGATGTTGGTTGAGAACGACAGGGTGTTGTCCAGGATCACGCCAATATAATATTAAGTCTGCTGTACAATCCTAGTGTTAGTTGAAAAAAACCCTGGTAAAAACAGGTTGGAAGCCCAAAAGGGCTTATATGAAAACCACAAAGTACAAATAATGCAGCAACCAAGGTCCATTGAAACTGATGGGGCATTTGACCCCTCAATTTTATCTATTTGTAGAATACAAATATATAAGATATGTTTTTTTATTTTTTTTTACACATCATTCATTCAAAGATATTGCTTCTGTTTGCAACAGTAGAAAGATATTTTTGGTCACATTTACAACAATGAGGTGGCATACAGTACACTTGTAGTCTTTGAGCACTTAATGCATGTTGAATTGGTTTGAAAGACGTGCTGCAGCATATCTACTTCGTGCCTTATTGGGCAAGAGGAAGAATAAAGAATTGCATTTTTGACTGTGATCTGATATGAACAGAAAGTCAAATGACATAAATTAATTTACTGGAAACACAGAAACAGCCGCCAAAGTCTAGGTTGGTTCTACAACATGACATCATGGAACATATGACAGAGAACAATAATGGGTCGCCAACTGATTTCAACAAGCTGACAATTTTTTTGCCAAAGTGGAAATGGTCTAGAAGTTTAGCCCAGAAACCTGCACCTGTAGCATCCCTCTCTGACATCCCCAACTCATCTACATTTACATTTACATTTAAGTCATTTGGCAGACACTCTTATCCAGAGCGACTTACAAATTGGTGAATTCACCTTATGACATCCAGTGGAACAGCCACTTTACAATAGTGCATCTAAATCATTTAAGGGGGGGTGAGAAGGATTACTTTATCCTATCCTAGGTATTCCTTAAAGAGGTGGGGTTTCAGGTGTCTCCGGAAGGTGGTGATTGACTCCGCTGTCCTGGCGTCGTGAGGGAGTTTGTTCCACCATTGGGGGCCAGAGCAGCGAACAGTTTTGACTGGGCTGAGCGGGAACTGTACTTCCTCAGTGGTAGGGAGGCGAGCAGGCCAGAGGTGGATGAACGCAGTGCCCTTGTTTGGGTGTAGGGCCTGATCAGAGCCTGGAGGTACTGCGGTGCCGTTCCCCTCACAGCTCCGTAGGCAAGCACCATGGTCTTGTAGCGGATGCGAGCTTCAACTGGAAGCCAGTGGAGAGAGCGGAGGAGCGGGGTGACGTGAGAGAACTAGGGAAGGTTGAACACCAGACGGGCTGCGGCATTCTGGATGAGTTGTAGGGGTTTAATGGCACAGGCAGGGAGCCCAGCCAACAGCGAGTTGCAGTAATCCAGACGGGAGATGACAAGTGCCTGGATTAGGACCTGCGCCGCTTCCTGTGTGAGGCAGGGTCGTACTCTGCGGATGTTGTAGAGCATGAACCTACAGGAACGGGCCACCGCCTTGATGTTAGTTGAGAACGACAGGGTGTTGTCCAGGATCATGCCAAGGTTCTTAGCGCTCTGGGAGGAGGACACAATGGAGTTGTCAACCGTGATGGCGAGATCATGGAACGGGCAGTCCTTCCCCGGGAGGAAGAGCAGCTCCGTCTTGCCGAGGTTCAGCTTGAGGTGGTGATCCGTCATCCACACTGATATGTCTGCCAGACATGCAGAGATGCGATTCGCCACCTGGTCATCAGAAGGGGGAAAGGAGAAGATTAATTGTGTGTCGTCTGCATAGCAATGATAGGAGAGACCATGTGAGGTTATGACAGAGCCAAGTGACTTGGTGTATAGCGAGAATAGGAGAGGGCCTAGAACAGAGCCCTGGGGGACACCAGTGGTGAGAGCGCGTGGTGAGGAGACAGATTCTCGCCACGCCACCTGGTAGGAGCGACCTGTCAGGTAGGACGCAATCCAAGCGTGGGCCGCGCCGGAGATGCTCAACTCGGAGAGGGAGTAGAGGAGGATCTGATGGTTCACAGTATCGAAGGCAGCCGATAGGTCTAGAAGGATGAGAGCAGAGGAGAGAGAGTTAGCTTTAGCAGTGCGGAGCACCTCCGTGATACAGAGAAGAGCAGTCTCAGTTGAATGACTAGTCTTGAAACCTGACTGATTTGGATCAAGAAGGTCATCCTGAGAGAGATAGCGGGAGAGCTGGCCAAGGACGGCACGTTCAAGAGTTTTGGAGAGAAAAGAAAGAAGGAATACTGGTCTGTAGTTGTTGACATCGGAGGGATCGAGTGTAGGTTTTTTCAGAAGGGGTGCAACTCTCGCTCTCTTGAAGATGGAAGGGACGTAGCCAGCGGTCAGGGATGAGTTGATGAGCGAGGTGAGGTAAGGGAGAAGGTCTCCGGAAATGGTCTGGAGAAGAGAGGAGGGGATAGGGTCAAGCGGGCAGGTTGTTGGGCGGCCGGCCATCACAAGAAGCGAGATTTCATCTGGAGAGAGAGGGGAGAAAGAGGTCAGAGCACAGGGTAGGGCAGTGTGAGCAGAACCAGCGGTGTCGTTTGACTTAGCAAACGAGGATCGGATGTCGTCGACCTTCTTTTCAAAGTGGTTGACGAAGTCATCTGCAGAGAGGGAGGATGGGGGGGGAGGAGGATTCAGGAGGGAGGAGAAGGTGGCAAAGAGCTTCCTAGGGTTAGAGGCAGATGCTTGGAATTTAGAGTGGTAGAAAGTGGCTATAGCAGCAGAGACAGAGGAGGAAAATGTAGAGAGGAGGGAGTGAAAGGATGCCAGGTCCGCAGGGAGGCGAGTTTTCCTCCATTTCCGCTCGGCTGCCCGGAGCCCTGTTCTGTGAGCTCGCAATGAGTCGTCGAGCCACGGAGCGGGAGGGGAGGACCGAGCCGGCCTGGAGGATAGGGGACATAGAGAGTCAAAGGATGCAGAAAGGGAAGAGAGGAGGGTTGAGGAGGCAGAATCAGGAGATAGGTTGGAGAAGGTTTGAGCAGAGGGAAGAGATGATAGGATGGAAGAGGAGAGAGTAGCGGGGGAGAGAGAGCGAAGGTTGGGACGGCGCGATACCATCCGAGTAGGGGCAGTGTGGGAAGTGTTGGATGAGAGCGAGAGGGAAAAGGATACAAGGTAGTGGTCGGAGACTTGGAGGGGAGTTGCAATGAGGTTAGTGGAAGAACAGCATCTAGTAAAGATGAGGTCGATCGTATTGCCTGCCTTGTGAGTAGGGGGGAAGGTGAGAGGGTGAGGTCAAAAGAGGAGAGGAGTGGAAAGAAGGAGGCAGAGAGGAATGAGTCAAAGGTAGACGTGGGGAGGTTAAAGTCGCCCAGGACTGTGAGAGGTGAGCCGTCCTCAGGAAAGGAGCTTATCAAGGCATCAAGCTCATTGATGAACTCTCCGAGGGAACCTGGAGGGCGATAAATGATAAGGATGTTAAGCTTGAAAGGGCTGGTAACTGTGACAGCATGGAATTCAAAGGAGGCGATAGACAGATGGGTAAGGGGAGAAAGAGAGAATGACCACTTGGGAGAGATGAGGATCCCGGTGCCACCACCCCGCTGACCAGAAGCTCTCGGGGTGTGCGAGAACACGTGGGCGGACGAAGAGAGAGCAGTAGGAGTAGCAGTGTTATCTGTGGTGATCCATGTTTCCGTCAGTGCCAAGAAGTCGAGGACTGGAGGGAGGCATAGGCTGAGATGAACTCTGCCTTGTTGGCCGCAGATCGGCAGTTCCAGAGGCTACCGGAGACCTGGAACTCCACAAGGGTCGTGCGCGCTGGGACCACCAGATTAGGGTGGCCGCGGCCACGCGGTGTGGAGCGTTTGTATGGTCTGTGCAGAGAGGAGAGAACAGGGATAGATAGACACATAGTTGACAGGCTACAGAAGAGGCTACGCTAATGCAAAGGAGATTGGAATGACAAGTGGACTACACGTCTCGAATGTTCAGAAAGTTAAGCTTACGTAGCAAGAATCTTATTGACTAAAATGATTGAAATGATACAGTACTGCTGGAGTAGGCTAGCTGGCAGCTGGCTCATCTAAGAACCTGCTGTTATTTGACTGACAGCTGATTTTGGAATTTACATTCTTTTTCTGTGTATGTATAAATGACGTGATGCATTTTTACATAGTTTATATCATTGTGTTTCCAATACAATTTCCCCCTGGGGAACAATAAAGTTGATCTTATCACTCTACTCCCAGGATGCTGAAGAACATCACAGGTGACATGGGGAATGGCTCCTTCTCCTACCACCACTTCTCGTTTGAGGCCTTCCACTGCTTTGGCGTGCTGTGGAGTTCGGCTGTGACCATAGTTGGGACGGTGGGGAACGTGATGACCATTCTGTCCGGCTGCGGACTCGTTTCAACTCGCTGATCGTGAACCTGGGCCTGGCGGACCTACTGTACTGCACCCTGCTGCAGCCTGCCTGTGTTGACTCCTACCTACATCTCCGCTGGAGGGGCGGCGTCTTCGGCCTCCTCCTCTTCCTCTCCAACTCCATCATCACACTGTATCTGATCAAGGCAAGCCGCTACCTGCTGGTGGCGAGGCGGTAAGTCTTTGAGTGGGTGTTCGCTAGGTGGGGCCTTGCCCTCCTCCTGCCCTCCACCTGGGCCGGGCCAGCTTCGGTCGGCTTTGGCCCATTTACGTGTTTCTTCCCTGCAGGTGTGCACCTGCAGTTTCCACCGCACCCTTACACCACCGTGCTGCTCTTCTTCTACTTCTTCATCGGCCTGGGCTGCGTGGTGCTTTTATTCCTGCTCATCTACAGGCGGGTCAGGGTGGCAGCAAGGGCACCGGTCAGCTACTGACTCAGCTGACGCTTATCACGAAGGAAGCCGACCTCTTCAGAACCAGGGATGGAGAGGGGCAGTAGAGTCGGGAGCGGGGTGGCCACCTCCCAGAGCTGTGAGTTGAACAGCCAGGGGGAACTACCCCAATACAAGGGTGGAGAGGTGAAGGGGAACACTGGGAAAGCACAGTCCTCCCACTCCACCTGGGGGTCTGCTTTAACTTCACATTCAGCTCACCTAGCAGGGGGACAGGAGCCCCCCCTGCCCTTAGCCCTGCGCTCCACTTTGCTACTCCTGCCCCTATCACTGCCCCCTCCTCCTCCACCACCTCTTCAGGGGACAATGGTGAGTTATCTTCCAGTGTTTCGTATGCTGTTTTGTCTGCTAAACATTGCTGATAAGCAGAACCGCACCCTCCAAGGTGCTCCACATGTTCTGTGCCAACCTCACCTGACTCAGCAGCTGTAATAACCCTGTGCTCTACACTGTCTTGAACCGCCAGTTTGGACAGACCTACCAGGCCCTACTGGCCAGGGCCACCACACCCCTCACACACCTCTGGAATCATTGACCTTTACATTTTGGTAGTTTAGGAGGGGCTCTTATTCAGAGGGATTAATGTTGCATTCAAGAAAACTGGGAACTCAATGTCAAATAATGACGACGGTAATCTTCAGGTCCGGAAGTCAGAGCTCTAGAAAGAGGCCCGAGCTCCCGACTTGGAATTCCGATTTGGATGACTGTTCAAAAATATTTTTCCCAGTCGTCTTGAACGCACTGAAGTCGGAAGTCTGAGATTTCTGAGTTCCAAGTTATTTTGAAAGCGACATTATAGTGCATTCGACTAAGCTGAGTAAGACAACCGTAACGTAATTATCACAGCACTTCAAATAGGGAAAACACTCTTCTCCCCCATTGGTCTTGTTGGAGCTACTTCCTCCTCTATAAATTCCTCTCCTCCTTCCTGAATGTCACATTTACTATCAGCTTGCAAGGGCAAAATCAGCCATTCTGTGATTTCTTCTGGAAAGGGTTCAACGATTTTTGGCTAAGATTTTGCTCACAAGGCTTCTTTTTTTTCAGTTACAAACACCAACGTACACTTACTGTAAGGCCTTAGTTCTAATAGAGTAAATGGCTTTCAAAGCTCAAAGTTCACCTCTATCATGTACTGTAGTCATATAATATGATCAAAACGCATAAGGTCATATATTTCTTTCAGCAGGAAGCCAGAAGCCTCCAACGGGGAGATATCACTGTATCAAGACCCGGGGGGTGTTAATTATGCAAAGAACTACATCCTTCTCTACATCTTGTTTATTTGTGTCATTGTCTTTTGGTCTGTTTATAATAAAACAAATCTTTACTTTCATTACTTCTAGTACCTTTCTTTCACTGGACACATAGGACATTCCCCTTTTACACATGGGAAAATTCTGCCCACCATAAATCAGAACTTTTGGAATGTCCCTTTTTTCAAGTTAAAAAATGCATGTCCTTAAGGGATGTTGTAAGTCATAATGTCCTCAATGATATGATTAAATAGGTCTCCACCTCCTGGTAGTTCAGAATATATATATAAAATCATAGCACACCATGCAGTCATATAGGTATAGATGTGGCAGGATGTCATATTCTATGAGTATTACTGAATTACAATTTTTCTAAGATTCTCTAACAGAGCAACGTATTGGATTGGTAACAGTTAGATTGGTTTCTCCTTCTGCAGCTTGTCTCATCCTAGCCTACTATTATGGTTACTATCGCAATAGATATGTCACTGTGACGACTGAACAGACTGATACCAAACTCAAGGAGATTTGTTGGGGGGAAAAAATTATAGCCAGGTTGGGTCACATCTCAATAACAGTTTATTTTAACCCATTTATCATCACAAATATGTCATTATCTGCAGAATATTCTATAAAACAAGAAATACAAATGATAGATGCCATTCCCAATACATGTTAATCTTTCCTCGCTGTATTCCGGAGTTGTGAATCCTGAACGAACAGAGTAAAGTTTGCAATATCTCTGCTGCGGCTTATATAAAATAACAGGCTTTCTGTGATTATTTCACTTCAAGATAATTCCCTGACCTGTAAATAGTGGTACATACCAAGTCACTCATTAATGATCACATTCTGCAGCCCATGCTGTGCCCGACAACACTGTACACCCACAGCATATAGATTGACTTATCCCTCTATCATAAATAAAGTGGTCACCAGAAATGCTACACTCTAAAAGCAATCAGAAAGCATAAAAACAATGATTCATGTGGTACAGTCTGAAATGGCCTAAAATGAAACTGACTGGACCCAAGACTTGGATCTCACTCAGTCACTCATCTTCTCCAGCTCTTTGGAGTAGCGCCTTAAAATGTGTCCCTCCATACCATCCTGGGGTTGGATGCTGGTTGATAATGTCTCAGTCACGCCTAATAGAATTCTTAACTCTGTCAGACAAGTAATGTACCACGTAATATAAAGTCACATTTTCTCACAAGCAGTATTCTCATATCAATGTATAATACAATGCTTTTGGGCTTTTCTACCTAGTAAGCAGACATGCAATGACTCAGTTTTTAGTTGTTTTTGCTCAACCAGACCTTTTATCCAGTGTCAGATATGGTATTTGGACAAAAACATTGAGATTGTTATTATTAAAAGACAAACAGAGAAGAGAGGAAGAAGTGCAAAAGTTTCATTACCTTTTCAAAACACTAAATTAGCTTATTTTTTTAAAGCTACAGTTGTGTGAAGGCATTGCAACTATAAAATAATTATTATTAAAACATATTTTTTGTTACAGATGCAGGGTGAAAGTAGCCTATATTTGTAGACTATAGAATGTACTATGTAACCAAGTTATGTTCTAATGTGCATCCTCAGAGTTTGGTTAAATATGGATGGCTGTTGTCTTTGAGTTGTGGGTAAGTGCTTCCACAGTAGCAAGTCATATAGTTTGGTTAGACATTGTATTATTGTGAGTGTGGTCATTCACAGGGCTGCAGAGGGGCAGTGAAGGGGAGTCCGGGTAGAGCCCCCTCAAGGAAGGTTGTGTCGTCAGACACGAAGTCAACGCAATAACACATGATGGGGTCACTGAGGAACTCCTGGAGGGTGGGATTCAGGTCCTCATCGGGAACTACCATGGCAACAGAGAACATGGGGTCAGGACTCAGGGGCAGCTCTGGGGGAAGAGTGTCCGCAAATAGGCCCGAGGGAGGGAAGGTGGAGGGCTCTGCTGTAAGAAATAATTTAAAATCAGTTATTTATTCTAGTTACAATCGAGACTCAACGGTTTCATTTGGGAAACAGCATTCTGCACCTCACTGAGGAAGCAGACATGTATTAGGTGAAAAACACAGAATGGAATATCATTATTAGTGATACAAAACAGCCAGTTGTGGTTAGTTAAAACATACAGTCCACAGACATTAAGATGCATCTTGAGCATATGGTAGTCCCTCCAGGATTTCAGTTTTTTTGTGGTATTTGCAGGGAAAAATGCTTGAGTTTGCTGTGGCAATTCTGACATTTTGCATAGCAATATGCAATAGGCTTTTTTGTGTGAAAATGCGTAAAAAAAACATGTTGACGTGTGGCTTGATTGAATTATATGAGGTAAATGTGCACGGATTGGTTGAAATTGCAAGCCCTCTCTGTGCTGCGGTGATGGTCAGTTTTATGCAACAATATTGTGATGATTTGACTAGTTTTATGCTGAAATAGTGCAGTGATTGGTCAAATTTGTAAGCACTCGCATAATAGGCAGGGAATTGTAGATTTTTCTAAAGAAATTGCAATTGCAGAATCCTGGAATCTTGGAGGGACTGGTATGGTGAACAGAGGAAGAGAAAGGGTGTAAATGGAGTCTGTGTAAAACACCTACCCTGCTCACTAGCTAACATTCTCTACAGAGAATGGCACATGCAGAACAATGAGACAATTGGGGGGGGGTGTTAAGGAAAACAGTAAACAAAAAGAAACCAAGCTGATTGAGGTGCCCTCCCTTCTATGGTTTAGCAGTCAGTAGGGAGACTTAAGGACCCCTACTTTGAATTGATCGGCAAAAGACAGAGAAACTTAAGGAGGGCAGATAAAGCTCAAAAGCATGCTATTGTGTTTCGGAGCAGATTGCTGACTTCTGATGAGAAAAAGGGTCAGACGACAATTAAAGGGATTTGGTTGATTGGTGGTTTACTGGGAGGCTTGGCGACTCACCGAAGGCCTCTTCACCCAGACCATATCTTGGGTTCATTGGCCCTGAGCCTTCCTCAGTGTTAGAAGACATAGGTGACTTAGCCTCCAGTGTGTTCCTACAGTAACCAATGATAAATAGCCATTACACACAACCAGTTCCTGAGGTGACCAATGAGAGACTGGGATTACACTACAATTTTGATGGAGCCAGAGTATTTTCATATGAGCTTTCACTTACAAAATGGCCTCTTTTCGGAAAGAACAGGTGGAGTGGGGGGTAAGGGAGGCTCATGTAGGGATTTTCAGGTGACTTACAATCCACATGTTAAGGCTGGATAAATTAAATGTTAAAAAGACTAACTCAAAAATACTCACTCTTTAGATACGAAAACCAACTTAGTTTTGATGTACTTAATGTATTCACTATCCGCTGAAAAGACAAAGGTAAATTATTTAGATTGATAGCAATCAACTCAACTTGCAAAAAGGATATCAAATTCTTCGTAAACAAACTATAAAATGCATCCAGAATCCAAACTTTCATTGCACCACAAGATCCTTCTGGTATAGTCACCTCCACTCTTCTCTGTGTAGTACTTCCCGAAGGCCTCCACTTTGGGCGTGTCAGGGTAGAGGAAGAGGAGCGGGTTTTCTGGGACGTTCTCCTCCTCCAGGATCTGGAAGTTTCTGATGATCTCATGAAAGGGGATCTGGCCAAGGTCCACTTTGGTGAAGGGCTGCACCGAGCGCACATCAGGCTCACCTGGAGAGGGAGGACAATGACAAGGATAAAAGATTAGATAAAGGTAGTAGAGAATGTGTGGAAAAGGGGCAGGGAGGGCAATATAGGGGGACAGATAGGAGGAGAAATTCACCCTCATTGGAAGCACTAACGTCAATCAATTCATCGGATGCTACAATATAAAAGGCGTCACTGTGTGTAGTACAAGACATCCTTAATGTGACGTAGAAATCTTGCAAAAATAATTTCCCAGCTTCTTGGTAAGTCTCTGTCCCATGCCATATGATCCTGCCGTCTCACCGGTGGGGGAGTAGTCCACCCAGGAGAAGGTGATGCCTCCATCTCTGATGCTCTCACTGAAGCGCAGGAGGAATGTACCCCTCCGTTTCTTCTTCAGGAGGGTCTTCTCTTTGCCTTTACTCACAAAACCCATGATAGAACTGCAGAGTAAAAACGCATACAAAGAAAACAAACCAGACCTTTAATAAGTTGTTATTAATCAAAGGACATCCATAAACAATTTCTCAAATAATGATTTTGCGAAATAACGGGCCAGCCTATCTCAGAGCCTCAAACTATAATGGGTCATTGTTTCTCCTCAGACATACCCATCTTTCCACAGGTTCTCTAAGTGATTCTTCACCATAAAAAGTATACCATCGAACCACACCCAAAAAGTGAAGTTAGTGTTAGGAACATTTTCCTGCAACACAAAGATAATTGAGGTTGGCACAGCTTAGACTGACATTAGTATTTCCACTGTCAGCATCATGCAGAGAGCTAACAAGTGACAAGATAATCACCTTGCTGAACTTAGTCCATGAGATGTTGCAGGCGTCGTAACTTTGCTGCTTTCCTGATGGGGCAGAAAACAATAATTTGCCAAACCTACTTCACTGACATCTCTAGACCTGAAAGTCATGTAGCACTGTAAACATACCAGACAATGAACACTATACCTAGGATTGAGATGGGTAGTAGACATACCAAAGAGTTTGTGTGCGATCATGTCCAGCTGGTTAGATTCCAGACCCCGCGTGGTGGAAGAGAGGAACTGCCAGCTCAACATCTCCCCTAGTTGGGGCCACGTAGCCGCGGGACAGTTGGCAAAGAACAGAAGGTTCTGCAGAAACACATTCTTAACAATTATTAAAACACACAAATATACATTTATAAAAAACTATATATTTTTTTAAAGAGTTGGCTAAGTAGTTGTTTGAACAAGACATCTGATAAAAAGCTGGGGGACCTGTATTGGTGACCTCTCACCTTTGGCTCGAGGCAGAGCATATTGAACCAGAGGATGGAAGCCCAGGCACTCTGCTGCTGGCTGGAGTTGGAGATGATGACCACAGGGAGAGAGGACGTCTGGGGTGGGATGCAGTGGACAAAGGAACATGCATTCGTATGACCGACTACTGCAGCATGGACCTTATTACATTTAGATAGTTTTTAGCAGACAATCATCCAGGGAAACCAATGCAAGTTAGACCAGACCACCCTTACTGTGTCACAACATATGGGGCTGATAGCTAATGAAGGCACAGGGAATGACAGGAAGACACACCTCTAAGGAGACTGACATGTCGTGCAGAAGGAACTCCGTGTTAAAGTTGATGATGTGCAGCTCCTCTGTGACGCTGAGAGAGAGCTGTTGGCACAGAGAGGTTCACCACCAACACATCCAGGATCAAACACACCTGCTGCTCAACTCTACTACAGCATGGCTGAAGTAGAGTTGTTCCTAATGCTTTGAGTATTAAAGTGGATACATGTTGAAACATGATGTAAACTCACGTCATGGATCCCCTTGCCCCCTCCTCCAGATTTCTGCTCCTTCAGTGTCTGCAAATACCAATTAAATCAGTTTTAGTTAGTCCATCTCTGCTATAAGCAATTGTGATGACAAAATTGCATAATCCATCAGCTAATTGATATCTTAATTGATTCATCAAAACCTTTTAAATTGAGACAGCTACATGATGTTGCCATGAGCAACACCGCAGATGTTACAGATGAAAGTGATGCACTGACAGTGTATCTGTGCAGGTGTGCTTCGATAGCTACAAAGTGATGGCTGAGGAACCGTAAACACTGGAGAAGTACAGCCTAGCGCTTCAATGCTCTTAGTTGTTGTGGAAATTTCCCCAATATTACAGTTCACCTTGTGCATCACTGACTACCTTTATGCAAGTCAACTGCATACAGTTTCATGGTTAATTTCCACACAGAGTTGTGTAACTGACTACCAATCCATCTCTCTCCGCCAACAAAAGCCTGTCTGTCCTACTGACTCACCAGATGTCTGAAGTCTGCCACCATGCCTCCACTCATACTCTCAGCCATGTTCAGGGCCTTACTGTTGGTCCCCAGGACATTGAACCGACGGTACCTACAGGCCAAGAGAACATGGAGTGACAGGGTGAATGTATAACAGTGGTTTACATGAATTTGTTGACACATTAAAGATTTCTTTACATTCGTTGTCATGGTTTTACATTTCAAATTTGGCACAAATCTAGTACCGAATGTCACATCTTACCCTCTGACCATAGGAGCCTCCCTAGAGATGAGAGAAAGGGAGAGGAACATCCACTTCAGTACAATGGCCAATAGGGGCCAATGTTCTAAAGTCGTCTAGCTCATAATGATCAATAAATCGTGACTATCTAGATGTCTGGACTAAAGCAACGAGAGCACTACGTAAGGCAGGCATCTAATATGTAAAGAACTACTGATTTGATTTTCCAAAGGTTCCATCTCACCTGTCCATAGACACGTTCACTTTCATGGCATGGTTCAGCTCAGGAAATTTGACGAGGAATCTAGAAGAAACACACATTGAATTGTATAAATGGATGTCACATCCACTATGACATTCAATTCAGTGACGGGCTGGTTATTTAACAGCTGTCATAACTAGGAAAGGGCCTGAAGTACTCACCTGGTCTTGACTGAGAACTGGACATTGGTACGCAGGACCAAGGGGCTTTTCCCTTGGGGCATAGAGGGCTGAGTCTCCACCACAAAGGCGCTGAAAACACAAAATACATTCTGTGAACAATAGTAAGAAAAAGGGAGCTGAACAAATCATTAGTGTGCTTGTGTATTATTATTTGCACTGAGGATTTACTATGTTAGTGTGTAAACTTTGTTAATCAGAATTGTTTATGAGCCAGTGTGATTGTGTATTGTAAATGGTGTAAAACCTTTTGAGCAGGCTGGTGAGGAGGCTGTCCACCCTCTTCTGCAGCACTGGTTTCTGCTTCTTCACAGGGTCGTGCTCATAGCTCACCTTCACCATCAGCTCCTCCAGCTTCTTAAGGAACTTACGCACCTGGAACAGACACTCCGCCTCCGTTGTAAACCTAGAGGGAGGTCAGACGGGCCGAAAAGAGGTCATACAGGAGATCACACAGAGGGGTCAGAGGTCAAACACAACAGAATGAACATGATCTACCGCAGCAGGCTCTTTCTAAGAAAGGCTTCGTAGTCGCTCCTTCAGCAAGCCAGGGCAGATGTACTGAACGCTCAACAGCAGAAAGCAGTTAGAGATGGTTTAGGTCAGGTAGATCTACAGAGGTGAATGGCTGTACTGTACCACTTCTCCAGCTGGTCCAGGCAGGTGCTGTCTGGGGCTCCAATGCAGGCCTTCTGCTGCCTCCTTTGCCACTGCACTAGCTCTTCCCTCACAAGCACACACAGCAGCTCCTCTACAACGTCCAGCAGCACACCCATACCGGACAACATGCTCTACAGCAGAGACGGGGAGGAGGAAGGGAAGAGAGAGGGCGGAGAACCAGAGGAAATACATGTTATATGAATAATACACTTCATAATGTCCTAATTTATTATTAGGTGAATGTCTAAGGCATAAATTGTTTAAGGTGATGTAGACTAGAGGATTGTGGGTGGTACCTTCCTGGAGGCGTCCAGTCTGTTGAGTAGAGCCTGCAGCACCTTCATCTGTTCCGTCTTCTCTGCCTTGTTGGTGGTGCCTATGCACAAGAGCCTGAGTTAACGTCAAGTCAACAAATCAACTACATTAGAATGAGGTTACAGATGTCACCCGATAGAACACGTAACTTCATAACTCACATCCATGACAAAAGAAAACTGACTCTTCATAGCCATGTGGGCTTTAGGGAAAAATATACAGTATCATATCTCTCAGCCTGTATCCTCTGCTGAATCGATTATCACAAATACAAAGGACGAGCTCACCTTCCATGTTATGAGTCTGGTATTTAAAATCAAACTCATCTTGTTGTTCCTCCAGACATTTCACTGTGTGTTCCATGCACTGCATTTACAACATGAATAAAAAAAACAGACGAACTGTCAAAAGTGGTCTGTAAACCAAATCTTATTGGTCCCATACAGATATTTAGCAGATGTTATTGCAGGTGTAGCGAAATTCTTGTGTTCCTAGCTACAACAGTGCAGTAGAATCTAACAATTCACAACAATACAAACAAATCTAAAAGTACAATAATGGAATTTAGAAATATATAAATATTAGATTGAGCAATGTCAGTGTGGCATTGAATAAAATACAGTATATAATTGAGTAAAACAGTTTGTAAACTATACTACCATGAGATTATGTTATCATAATAAAAGGTTTGGCAGCAACATTAGAGGAGAGCCCGCCCATAGGATGCTCATATCATGGTAGGCATTGCAAGCTTTAGACTCACGGAGACGCTCACCTGAACTTTATTCTTAAGGTCTGTCATCTTGCGCTCAATGTTCCGCTGGCTGTCTGTCTCCATGGGCTCCTGCTGGACCTGCAGCAGCTGGACCTGAGAGGAAGAGGATGAAGAAACACAGTATTGATGACACTAAATTCTTTCAAATGTGATGTACCCCCTCCTAAGGTTCTGAGAGTAGGTATACAGGATAACCCAATCCCGCACCCTGTTCTTAAATGCCCTTTTATAATACACAGTGCCTTTGGAAAGTATTCAGAACACTTTACTTTTTCTACATTTTGTTACGTTTCATTTTAGAATAATGCTGTATTAAATTGTTTTAAATCCTCAATCTACAAGCAATACCCCACAAAGACAAAGCAAACTTTTTTTTTTTCAAATGTTTGCAAATTTATACAAAATTAAAAACAGAAATATCTTATTTTAGTACTCAAACTCTTTGCAATGAGACTCAAAACTGAGCTCAGGTGCATCTTGGTTTCCATCGATCATACTTGAGATGTTTCTACAAGTTAATTTGAGTCCACCTGTGATAAATTCAATTGATTGGACATGATTTGGAAAGGCACACACTTGTCTATGGCCCCACAGTTGACAGTGCATGTCAGAGCAAAAACCAAGCCATGAGGTTGAAGGAATTGTCCATAGAGTTCCGAGACAGGAATATGTCAAGGCACAGATCTGGGGAAGGTTACCAAAACATTTCTGCAGCATTGAAGGTTCCCAAGAACACAGTGGCCTCCATCAATCTTAAATGGAATAAGTTTGGAACCACCAAGACTCTTCCTTCAGCTGGCCGCCCGGCCAAACTGAGCAATCGGGGGAGAAGGGCCTTGGTCAAGGAGGTGACCAAGAACGCGATGGTCAATCTGACAGAGCTCTAGAGTTCCTCTGTGGAGATGAGAAAGTTGTCATTCTGAAAGGTTATCTCTGCAGCACTCCACCAATCAGGCCTTCATGGTAGAGTGGCTGATGGAACATCTGGACAGACCTGAAAATAGGTGTGCAGCAACACTCCCCATTCAACCTGACAGAGCTTGAGAGTATCTGCAGAGAAGAATGGGAGAAACTCCCAAATACAAGTGTGCCAAGTTTGTAGCATCATACCCAAGAAGACACAAGGCTGTAATCGCTGCCAAAAGGTGCTTCAACAAAGTACTGAGTAAAAGGTCTGAATACTTACATAAATGGGATATATATATATTTTTCATAAATTAACAAAAAAATTCTAAACCTGTTTTTGCTTAGTCATTATGGGGTATTGTGTGTAGATTGAGGGGGGAAAACAATTTAATCGATTTTAGAATAAGGCTGTAACCTAACAAAATGTGGAGTCAAGGGGTCTGAATACTTTGGGTTCTTAAAGGCTCTGTGTATGTCTAACCTGCTCAGCCAGCTCAGCGTTCTGCAGGATCTCCTTCTCTTTCACCAGAAACCACTGGATGATGCTGGCCAAATTATAAGGCTCCTCTTGGTACCTCTGGAGGAAGAAAGGGCGTGAAGAGTAGTTTTACTAGAGTAGTTGTACTTCATCAAGACCTTGAAGGGCTGCAAACTCAGCAGCTCTAAGACCCTGTTGACTACTGTTCTAAAGGTTCTATCAACACAACATGTAAAGTGCTGTAAGAAAGTCCACCTGAGCTGTTGCCAGATACTTGAATGTTAATTTCTCTACCATAAGCCACCTCCAGCGTCCATTTAGAGAATTTGGCAGTACGTCCAACCAGCCTCACAAGCGCAGACCACATGTATGGTGTCATGTAGTCAAGCAGTTTGCTGATGTCAACGTTGTGAACAGAGTGCCCCATGGTAGCGGTGGGGTTATGGTATGGGCAGGCATAAGCTCCGGACAATGAACACAATTGCATTTTATCGATGCCAATTTGAATGCACAGAGATACCGTGACATTATCCTGATGGCCATTTTCATGCCATTCGTCTGCCACCCTCACCTCATGTTTCAGCATGATAATGCACTACCTGTGGTAAGAATATGTATACTATATCTGGAAGCTGAAAATGTCCCAGAAAATGTCCCAGTTTTTCCAGTTTTCTGCATACTCACCAGACATGTCACCCATTGAGCATGTTTGGGATGCACTGGGTGGACACGTACGACAGAATGTTCCAGTTCCCGCCAATATCCAGCAACTTCTAACAGCCATTGAACATTCCACAGGCCACAAACAAAATCCTGATCAACTCTATGCGAAGATGTGTCGCACCAAATACTGACTGGTTTTCTGATCCACACTCCTACCTTTTTTTCAGCTATCTTTATTCCCAGTCATGTGAAATCCATAGATTAGGGCCTAATTAATTTTTCAATTGTCTGATTTCCTTATATGAACTAACCAATAACTTTGCAATTGTTGGTTTATATTTATGTTCAGTATATTTATAATAGACACCCCATAAAGCCACACCTGGAAGCTTTGTTTGAAACGGCGTATGTTGTGCTGCAGCAGGAAGGACTCTCCCCCCTGGACGAAGCGGCTGTGCTGGATATCCAGGTTCTCTAATAACACCTGGAACAGCAACATGGCAACATCATGGTCCCGCGCTGCACGATCCCTAAGGACGGAAACACGAGGAAACTGGTTTAGGAACTACATAATAGAGCTTCATTCACCCATTTTCCCTGACATTCTTTGGGTTTGTTCTACATGGACATCCCTGTGGTCCTTCAGACATCCCTAAATCTGTGCATAGTCACCCAGACCCTTTCATTTTTTTAGTGGCTGAAACAAGAAATAGTGCAAGGGTGAGTGGACTGCCTCACCAGTCTTGACCCTCTATCCAGTGTGCCAGGTAGTGGCGTACATCCATGGGGAAGACATCCCCATCATACAGCTCATCCACCTGTGTCAGGTACACAGACTCCAGCTGCCTCAGCTTCTCCCACTGTGCCATGCCTGGCTGAAGACAACACCACACGCACACGTATGCATATAATCATTAATAACAGCCATACAGACAGAGTACACAATATGAGGTGAGGTTTGTTTACTAAGCTTGCACATCTAGGGACATTATCTTTGCATTGCTGCCAGTGGTCTGACCACAAGACTACATGTAACAGGTATATGGCTGAAACACACTCATGGCCTGAGAGAAAGTACCCTTTGAATACTTGAATTAATATTTTCCTACACCAAGTATAGGCTATGCCTCAAGAATCCGTTTCTGCGGTTGGAAAGTCTGTTTCAAAGTAAATGTAAAAAGTCACCCACATGACATTCTGGAAAATGTAAACAAAACTATCATTGTTAAAACGTCTCGGTTCTGACTCGCTACAGGCAAGAACAAGGCAGATGTGTCCATAATATCCAGAGTTTTACTATCTATTGGTCACCACAACACAGTTGCACAAACATATCATATAAGAGCCCGTGTGGAACAGATGTGTCGGTGACTAGCAAGAGTAATGTTACAGTGATGGCCGTCAACATCATGTTCTAACCGGACAGCACCAGTGGGCAGAACAAAAACCAATCCGCATTAAGTGCACTAGCTATTTAAATCAATATTAAGTTCTGACAGGACCACAACATTACTAGAGGGTGAGGACATATCCAACCAACCGCTCAGACGAACTCCAGCTAGTCGTTTTTACAATCACATAAATATAATACGTCATAGACAAACTTAACACAACTAACGTTAGCTAGTTAAGTTACCATTCTGACTGATTTATGCTCAGCAAATTATATCAAAAATACGTTCATGCTCAGCGGTGTACGTGACATTCAGAAGGCTACATTTAGTAGATTAGATAATGTTAGCCAGTTGTCACTCACCTGTTACGTTACTGCAGTAAATGTTTCTGATTATCGATGACGCGCTATTCGCAATGTTGTAGGATTGACAGCTGGTACGTTTTTAACAGAAATTATTTGTTGGTATTTGTGTAGCTCATAAAACGATAAACAGGGACAAACTTCGCTTCCTATTCATGGGAACAGACATTTGAAACAAACTGTTCACCTCCCCCCGATTTCATTAAAAGATCACGCACTTTGTTCGCTAAATGTCCCCTCCCAATTTCTCTTTGACCAACCCCACGATGCACCATTTTGTTTCTTATTGCCGTGTTATTTGGATCCAATGAGCCGAAATGGATTACATACGGAAGTCCAGTTTCTGCCTTAAAACATTTCCAGAAGCTGATTGGTCCCATTGGGGTACGATTGGGCCTTCCGGAAAACTTGTTAAGCATTCATGATTGGTCAAAAGAACATGACAATCTATGCTTGCCGAATCAAGGTGGGACAAACTCAGTTCAGCAGAGGGAGTAAAATAAGAGGGAAGAGCGAGATCGAAACCTAGAACCATGTCAAAAGACTTCCAAGAAATTACGTTTCGAAAGTGAGGTATGAAAACAGAAAGGGCCACCCTCTTTTCTTCCGGCGCTTGAATTCAAACGCTAGTATTCTTGACTTAAATTAAATTGCCATCAGACTGTAATGTATTTTTTTTTATATACTGATAATATTTCACAGGCTAACTGATAATTGGAAATCGGCATGAATTAATTCATTCACAGGTTAGAAACATTAACTAATAGCAATAGACACAACAGTTTTCACAATGTTTATGATAACACGCTATTCGCAATGTTGTAGGATTGACAGCTCGCATGTTACTAACATAACATTTTTTGCTAATGGTGTAGCTCATAAAACCTCGGATTCTGGATTTATTTTGTATTACATGAAGCTTGGCAAAGTAAGTGTAACAAACAATTTGCATTTCTCATTATTACCCTGAATAGGAATTCATCATCCGACAGTTTTGAGAGATTACTTGGTTGCTGCTGTATAATGGTTTATAATGGTAATCAGCAGCATATTTACACTAATATGAATCCTTTTATTCTAGTTGATAACTGACAGCTTGTCTTTCTCGTGGAGGATTCTTTTATTATATTACATGAAATACAATTGATTATATTTTGGAAGTATAACAATATACAACTGTAATAATAGCCTACATTGACCATTGTGCTGAAATGGGCCACATCATGACTAAAATGCACAGTTTGGGCAAAATGTACCTGTGTTTCAAAGGGGTGGGTATAGTTTGAGGAACTTCCCAACAGGAATCCGTTCCAAAAACTTCGTAAATATCAAGGTTACCAACAAACAACGCATACAGAGTCGTATAACAGTAGAATGAGATACCGGGTAGGGAGTGAGCTATGTAATTACGTTTTCACCACGTATATTCGGAAAAATGTATTTTCATTCTGGTAGCCTCCACCATTTCTCGTTCGTTGGTTTAGTTATTATTTCCGGTGTTCCTGCATTTGCCGGTGAACTCTGTTGCGCCTCAATTGGGGAATCGCGGTGGTTGAAATGTAAATAATGACAGCTTGCCCCAGTATTTTATTAGCTAGGTGGCTTGTACACAATTGTTACCGATGATACTGTATATACCTACTCGTACTACAGAAACATGCATTGTGTTTTGCCAAGTTCTCTCTGTGTTAATCCTGTTTCCCAAATATCGCAGGTAACTTGTGTCGATGTTGTTGAGTTCATCTTGCCTAGTTAAATAAAAATGAAATAAATTTGAACATTTAAAATATATACTTTGACCTATTTCAGGGGACCCCAAGATGCTTGATTCACGACAGCTGCTCTTGAATAACTTTCCAGTCGTTTTTGCTTTACATTCCGACTTTTGAACGTCTGTTTATTGGACATATATTAGTGTCTAAAAAAAAAGAGCAACTTATTTAAAGCATCCTATTTGTTTCAAGGTTATAATATATGTGTGTGTAGTGTAGGTCCTCTTGATGTCCACTAGGTGTCAGCACAGCTTCAATAATGTCACAACAGGTTCACAACATGTTTTCATGTGTAAAAAATCAAATTGTATTTGTCACATGCGCCGAATACTACATGTGTAGACCTTACAGTGAAATGCTGAAATGAAGCCCTTAACCAACAATTTAGTTGTAAGAAAAATGTGTTAAGTAAGAAATAAAAGTAACAAATAATTAAAGATCAGCAGTAAAATAAAAACAGCGAGGCCATATACATGGGGTACCTGTACAGAGTCAATGTGTGAGGGCACCTGTTAGTCGAGGTAATTGAGGTGTTCCTTTCAAGTCCAGTGGTGTAAATTACTTAACAAAAATGTATTTAAACTACTCCACTACATTATGTTTATATCTGGGTTTTTTTTTTGTATCTGTGCTAGTACTCTTTCTGTTTCTTTACAACATTACATTTTACTTCACCACATTTCTAAAGAAAATAATGTGTTTTACTCCATACAGTTTCCCTGGCACCCAGAAGTACTATTTGCATTTTGTAGGCTCAGCCGGACAGGAAAATGGTCCAATTCACACACTTATCAAGAGAACATCCCTGGCCATCCCTACTGCCTCTGATCTAGCAGACTCACTAAACACATGCTTCGTTTGTAAATTATGTCTAGGTGTTCCCATGGCTATTTCTTAAATAAAAATACAAGAGAATTGTGCTGTCTGGTTTGCTTAATATATGGAAGGTCAAATAAGTATCTTTTAGCAATGACGTTTACTTAGTATTTTACTGGGTGACTTTTACTTGAGACATTTTCTATTAAAATATCTTTACTTTTACTCAAGTATGACAATTGGGTACTTTTTCAACAACTGTTCAACCACTGTTCAAGACATTTAGCACCCAATACCCAACAGTCACTTGGTGGCTTGAAGTAGGAGTGCTGAACTAGGATCTGTTTAGCATTCGTGAGTAGAATGAATAACATTACTTTGACGGGGGTGGGGGGGGTACTGATTCCAGTTCAGCATTCTTAGCCTGAGACATTTCATAAATGCGTACAGAGGAGTACTTTTCTAAGATCAGCTTTGCATAGATCATTCTGAATCAGGAGGATTATATTGTTACTCCACGACATAGTATGTTATCACAACTCTATTAAAAGGACATTCTATACAAGGTGCCACTTCAGTCCTTCTATTTGATGGGAACTAGCCTCTACCCCCCTACACACCTCAAGTTAGCTCTTTCATGCCAACAAAATGCAACATTAAAAACGGCTCTTATTAAGATGCATATTAAAACATGACTTTTTTATGTAAGCTGTGGGTGAGTATATTATTGAAATTACATTGTGGGGAGATAACAGGGAACTCTGATAAACATTTGATTTTATACTTCATAGCTGTCTTTGATAAGTTGGAAAATGTATGCAGTCAATAACACTGTGGTTTGAATTGAAGAGGGCAGTCCATAAGTGCAGACGAAGGATATCAAGGATCGGGAAAGATTATGTATTCAGGAATGGTCTAAGATCCCTCCCAATGTGTTCTCCAATCTCATGAAACATTTTAGAAAAAGGCATATTTTGAAAACAGGGGTGCCAATAATTTTGACCCCTATCTTTTTGTACTTGTTAAACAAAATATATTTTTCTGAGCTATTGTATTAGTATAAAAGAATAACAATGTCATTTTTTTGTTTGTTGCATACAATATAGTATTTTTATTCTTTATTTTATACAGTAATTTTTGCTCATCTTTATCAAGGGTGCCAATCATTCCAGACCCCACTGTATATGCATCAAAATCATTTCCAATTCACACGTGTATTAATACACACTTAACATGTGTGAAATAAAACAAATATAAGCACCCACCAAATAATTATTATTACACACACACACACCAGACCCGACTGTGTTCAATTTCAAGTATAGCCCGAGGGCTGAATCGTGACTTGAAAAATGCTCAGCGTAACTCAAACCTTCACAACAATCTTCCGTTGACATCGATTCATGATTTATAAGAAAGTTGGAGTGAGCCACGCATACATCAAGCCCAGGTGTCAGGCTAAGTGTATGCTGGTTTGCACTGCGGCCCTACTGTCATTCACAAAATATTCGGTTAGATTTGTTTTACCGAAATGACTGCCCGTGGAGTCGTGTTGAGCACTTCTAATTGAACTCCCATAGAGTTCTTTGAGATGCCTCCTCTCCTCCCAGACTACAGCAGACAGTGGTGATGTTTTAAACACTGCACCCCACTGCTCACTGCGCCAGTCATTTCCCAATACCCCTGTACCGATTTGTAAGTCGCTCTGGATAAGAGCGTCTGCTAAATGACTTAAATGTAAATGTAGAACTATGAAATACGAACTCACGTCCGTCTGATTAAGACAGACAACCAATTGTATCCTAAAATATGATACATTTATAAAAAAAAGTAAAGAGGCCCAGCTAGCACATAATGTTCTGAACCATATGTTTCTTAAAGCTTGGTGAGAGTGTGGGTGTGCTATGGTTATTTTGCATACAACCTTCCCACAATGTTCCGGGAATGGTGATGGATGTTTCTTAGGTGGGAATTTCAGTACTTCAGCAGAACGTATCCTATTGGTTTCCTCATATACTGAACAAATATATACATGTAAAGCATTGGTCCCATGTTTCATGAGCTGAAATTAAAGATCCCAGAAAATTGTCCATATACACAAAAAGCTTATTTCTCTGAAATTGTGCACAAATTTGTTTATATCCCTGTTCGTGAGCACTTCTCCTTGCCAAGATAATCCATCCACCTGACAGGTGTGGCATATCAAGAAGCTGATTAAACAACATGATCATTACACAGGTGAACTTTGTGCTGGGGACAGTCAAAGATCACTCTAAAATATGCAGTTGTCACAACAATGCCACAGCTGTCTCAAGTTGAGGGAGTGTGCAGTTGGCATGCTGACTGTAGGAATGACCACCAGAGCTGTTGCCAGAGAATTTAATGTCCATTTCTCTACCATAAGCCACCTCCAATGTCATTTTAGAGAACCAGCCCCACAATCGCACACCGCGTGTAACCACGCTAGCCCAGGACCTACACATCCAGCTTCTTTACCTGCGGGATCCTCTGAGACCAGTGGACCAGACAGCTGATGAAACTGTGGGTTTGCGCAACCAAATCAGATTTAAACAAATAATATTGAAATTAAACTGTCAACCCCATGTCCCTGATAGAATATACATTTAGGTTCAAATATATATATTTTTTATTTATTTATTTCACATTTATTTAACCAGGTAGGCAAGTTGAGAACAAGTTCTCATTTACAATTGCGACCTGGCCAAGATAAAGCAAAGCAGTTCGACACATACAACGACACAGAGTTACACATGGAGCAAAACAAGCATACAGTCAATAATACAGTATAAACAAGTCTATATACGATGTGAGCAAATGAGGTGAGATAAGGGAGGTAAAGGCAAAAAAAGGCCATGGTGGCAAAGTAAATACAATATAGCAAGTAAAACACTGGAATGGTAGATTTGCAATGGAAGAATGTGCAAAGTAGAAATAAAAATAATGGGGTGCAAAGGAGCAAAATAAATAAATGAAATACAGTAGGGAAAGAGGTAGTTGTTTGGGCTAAAATATAGGTGGGCTATGTACAGGTGCAGTAATCTGTGAGCTGCTCTGACAGTTGGTGCTTAAAGCTAGTGAGGGAGATAAGTGTTTCCAGTTTCAGTGCTTTTTGTAGTTCGTTCCAGTCATTGGCAGCAGAGAACTGGAAGGAGAGGCGGCCAAAGAAAGAATTGGTTTTGGGGGTGACTAGAGAGATATACCTGCTGGAGCGTGTGCTACAGGTGGGAGATGCTATGGTGACCAGTGAGCTGAGATAAGGGGGGACTTTACCTAGCAGGGTCTTGTAGATGACATGGAGCCAGTGGGTTTGGCGACGAGTATGAAGCGAGGGCCAGCCAACGAGAGCGTACAGGTCGCAATGGTGGGTAGTATATGGGGCTTTGGTGACAAAACGGATTGCACTGTGATAGACGGCATCCAATTTGTTGAGTAGTGTATTGGAGGCTATTTTGTAAATGACATCGCCAAAGTCGAGGATTGGTATGATGGTCAGTTTTACAAGGGTATGTTTGGCAGCATGAGTGAAGGATGCTTTGTTGCGAAATAGGAAGCCAATTCTAGATTTAACTTTGGATTGGAGATATTTGATATGGGTCTGGAAGGAGAGTTTACAGTCTAACCAGACACCTAAGTATTTGTAGTTGTCCACATATTCTAAATCAGAGCCGTCCAGAGTAGTGATGTTGGACAGGCGGGTAGGAGCGGGTAGCGATCGGTTGAAGAGCATACATTTAGTTTTACTTGTATTTAAGAGCAATTGGAGGCCACGGAAGGAGAGTTGTATGGCATTGAAGCTTGCCTGGAGGGTTGTTAACACAGTGTCCAAAGAAGGGCCAGAAGTATACAGAATGGTGTCGTCTGCGTAGAGGTGGATCAGAGACTCACCAGCAGCAAGAGCGACCTCATTGATCTATACAGAGAAAAGAGTCGGTCCAAGAATTGAACCCTGTGGCACCCCCATAGAGACTGCCAGAGGTCCGGACAGCAGACCCTCCGATTTGACACACTGAACTCTATCAGAGAAGTAGTTGGTGAACCAGGCGAGGCAATCATTTGAGAAACCAAGGCTGTCGAGTCTGCCGATGAGGATGTGGTGATTGACAGAGTCGAAAGCCTTGGCCAGATCAATGAACACGGCTGCACAGTAATGTTTCTTATTGATGGCGGTTAAGATATCGTTTAGGACCTTGAGTGTGGCTGAGGTGCACCCATGACCAGCTCTGAAACCAGATTGCATAGCAGAGAAGGTATGGTGAGATTCGAAATGTCGGTAATCTGTTTGTTGACTTGGCTTTCGAAGACCTTAGAAAGGCATGGTAGGATAGATATAGGTCTGTAGCAATTTGGGTCAAGAGTGTCCCCCCCTTTGAAGAGGGAGATGAACGCAGCTGCTTTCCAATCTTTGGGGATCTCAGACGACACGAAAGAGAGGTTGAACAGGCTAGTAATAGGGGTGACAACAATTTCATCAGATAATTTTAGAAAGAAAGGGTCCAGATTGTCTAGCCCGGCTGATTTGTAGGGGTCCAGATTTTGCAGCTCTTTCAGAACATCAGCTGAGCGGATTTGGGAGAAGGAGAAATGGGGAAGGCTTGGGCGAGTTGCTGTGGGGGGTGCAGTGCTGTTGACCGGGGTAGGAGTAGCCAGGTGGAAAGCATGGCCAGCCGTAGAAAAATGCTTATTGAAATTCTCAATTATGGTGGATTTATCAGTGGTGACAGTGTTCCCTATCTTCAGTGCAGTGGGCAGCTGGGAGGTGTTCTTATTCTCCATGGACTTTACAGTGTCCCAGCACTTTTTTGAGTTAGTGTTGCAGGAAGCAAATTTCTGCTTGAAAAAGCTAGCCTTGGCTTCTCTAACTGCCTGTGTATAATGGTTTCTAGCTTCCCTGAACAGCTGCATATCACGGGGGCTGTTCGATGCTAATGCAGAACGCCATAGGATGTTTTTGTGTTGGTTAAGGGCAGTCAGGTCTGGGGAGAACCAAGGGCTATATCTGTTCCTGGTTCTAAATTTCTTGAATGGGGCATGTTTATTTAAGATGGTTAGGAAGGCATTTAAAAAAATATCCAGGCATCCTCTACTGACGGGATGAGATCAATATCCTTCCAGGATACCCCGGCCAGGTCGATTAGAAAGGCCTGCTCGGCTGCTGTGTTTCAGGGAGCGTTTTACAGTGATGAGTGGGGGTCGTTTGACCGCTGACCCATTACGGATGCAGGCAATGAGGCAGTGATCGCTGAGATCTTGGTTGAAGACAGCAGAGGTGTATTTAGAGGGCAAGTTGGTTAGGATGATATCTATGAGGGTGCCCGTGTTTAAGGCTTTGGGGAGGTACCTGGTAGGTTCATTGATAATTTGTGTGAGATTGAGGGCATCAAGTTTAGATTGTAGGATGGCTGGGGTGTTAAGCATGTTCCAGTTTAGGTCGCCTAGCAGCACGAGCTCTGAAGATAGATGGGGGGCAATCAGTTCACACATGGTGTCCAGAGCACAACTGGGGGCAGGGGGTGGTCTATAGCAGACTGCAACGGTGAGAGATTGTTTTTAGAGAGGTGGATTTTTAAAAGTAGAAGTTCAAATTGTTTGGGTACAGACCTGGATAGTAGGACAGAACTCTGCAGGCTATCTTTGCAGTAGATTGCAACACCGCCCCCTTTGGCAGTTCTATCTTGTCTGAAAAGTTTGTAGTTTGGAATTAAAATTTCAGAATTTTTGGTAGTCTTCCTAAGCCAGGATTCAGACACAGCTAGAACATTCGGGTTGGCAGAGTGTGCTAAAGCAGTGAATAGAACAAACTTAGGGAGGAGGCTTCTAATGTTAACATGCATGAAACCAAGGCTATTACGGTTACAGAAGTCATCAAAAGAGAGCGCCTGGGGAATAGGAGTGGAGTAAGGCACTGTAGGGCCTGGATTCACCTCTACATCGCCAGAGGAACAGAGGAGGAGTAGAATAAGGGTGCGGCTGAAAGCAATAAGAATTGGTCGTCTAGAACGTCTGGAACAGAGAGTAAAAGAAGGTTTCTGGGGGCGATAAAATAACATCAAGGTATAATGTACAGACAAAGGTATGGTAGGATGTGAATACAGTGGAGGTAAACCTAGGTATTGAGTGATGAAGAAAGAGATATTGTCTCTAGAAACATCATTGAAACCAGGAGATGTCATTGCATGTGTGGGTGGTGGAACTAATAGGTTGGATAAGGTATGGTGAGCAGGACTAGAGGCTCTACAGTGAAATAAGCCAATAAACACTAACCAGAACAGCAATGGACAAGGGATATTGACATTAAGGAGAGGCATGCTTAGTCGAGTGTTCAAAAGGGTCCAGAGTGGAGAGGTTGGTTGGGGGTCACGGCAATCCAGACAGCCAGCCAGGCCATCGATAGCAAGCTAGCATAGGATGGACGTCTGTTATTAGCCACCTCTTGCGCTCCGTCAGTAGATTAGTGGGGTTCCGTGTGGTAGAGGGGACCAATCCAAATCACACAACAACAACAAAAATAAAAACAATAGATATAGCTAGATGCCCAGAAGAAGAAAAAAATAACAATAACAAAAATAAATAAATAAATTGTCCGATTATCTATTCAGATAGCAGCCGATAAGACAGCTAATGGCTAGCAGGCCGCAGATGGGCGCCCAGGCAACGTCGCGACGGAGGAACCAGATGGATAACTCCCTCGGGTAGCCAACGTCGGCAGTTCAGCCGTGAAGGCCCGGCGGGGCTCCGCGCAGGCAGCAAAACGGGTCCGTACAGGTGACCGCAGCCCAGGAGCGATTGATGGAACTCCTCAGCTGGCTAGCTCCGGAACAACCGATGCCCGCTCCGGAATCGACAAACTCCAACTAGCGTCCAATTAGCTTCTGGATTAGCTTCTGGCTAGCTACTGGCCAGTTTCCGGCCAGCTCCTGACCCAGCTTGTGATTAGCTCCTGGCTAGCTCCTGGCTAGCTTCTGGCTAGTTTCTGGCTAGCTTCTTGGATGATTTCAGACTTGAGGTAAATAATACTTTTTAAAATATAAATTGGTGAGGCGGGTTGTAGGAGAGTGTTTTGAGGATGAGTTTATGGACAATTTAAATTAAAAAATGTATGAAAAGTTATATATATGTGGGACACGACAAGACAAGGACAAATGACGTCTGAACTGCTATGCCATCTTGGTAAGAATTTTAATTAGGTTAAGGTCATAAAGCAACTGAGGAAATACCAAATTGCTACTTTGTATTCCACTTGAATTAAGAAGAACATTTGGTCATATCCGTGAAACATCAACTCTGTCAGATTTTTGTCTAACGTGAACATCAGACTGCTGAAAGATCTGATAGAACACCACAATGTCACACTCAAACAATATATATATATTTCATCAGATTTTGTGGGGCTTAATTCATGCAAAAATAAACACACTTTTGTGCGACTTCATGGCAAAATACATTTTTCAGGGTCAAACTTTGAAACAATCCTTTGAATGTTATTAGAGCAATGCATGATGGGCAATGGTGTTCTACACTGCCTTTTTTTGTGTCCCACATTTATTTATATATTTTTAAAACAGCGTTAACAACCTAATGTTGTTAATCAACCAGGTTGTCACTGAAACGTTGTTTATTTGTTGGCCAATACTGTTGTTTTCTATGCTTGTTTTCACATAATACTTTGGAATACTGGTGTACTTGTAGTCAGAAAGGCCCTTTTCTCATGTAGGCAACAGTAGGCCTACACAATTTTCTTCATAATGCATTTCAAATTCCGTGGAGCCTACATTACAACATTTTCTTCATAATGCATTTAATACAAGGCTCCACTTTTTTTGTGTACATTACACCATTTCTTTCATAATATTTTTTATGCAAGGCTAAGTTGAATTCTGAGGGTTGCCAGATGTCTGTATCGATCAATGTATTTGATAGGGGAATGGAGATACATTTTATGTTGGGAAATTATAATATACACCATAATATGCACACAAACAGTCACTTTGTTTGTACTCATATAATAGCCAACTCTTGACTTTTGTATGAATTATTTGTAACTCGTTGTCATGTATTTATTTTCTTTTAATGGGTTAAATGTTTGTAGTTTGCATGTTTCAGTAATGATTAACATGGTTAAATAGTTGTAAATCTCTGCTTGATTTAGCTTTTGGTATGTTTGCCATTTTTAAATATTCTGTATTTCCACTGAAGAAAGCAATAATCAACACACTAATGTAAATAAATGGACACTAACTGTTATAAAATGGAAATTGCACTCCGTAAAATGCTCATAAATGGTGAGAAATGCTCATAAATGGTGAGAAATGCTCATAAATGGTGAGAAATGCTCATAAATGGTGAGAAATGCTCATAAATGGTGAGAAATGCTCATACTGAAGCCATTTGGCCATCAGTTTCACAGCCCCATAATAATGATACAAGTTATATAATCTTAAAGAGGGTTTATTTACAACCTCCTTAGTATAACATGTTGGGCAAAGTGGTATAGGAGAGTCTAACATATAACCCATAACTTGAGGTTCAGTCTTTGCTGACGAGAACCACATAGCTTTGTCCTTCATGACTGCAAAAGGCCTTGATTCTAAGCCAAAGGAAATCCTACATCCATTTCATTAGATCAGAACAGGATGGATCAACAGTGATTCATAATACTGGTTTGCATCCTAAAAAAAGATAGTTGTGTTTTGCTGCATAACACACATTGTCTACCCATATGATGTGGATCATTATCAAGTTATTTTATATATATATATATATATATATATATATATATACGCATCAGTAACAAAAGAACACCATGGCCTTATTTCTATTACAGCATATCGGATGACTCATTCATATTCCATTCACCCACAGCTAATTCCATGGGTGAAATCACATGATAATTGTTTTTAGACAGGCAAGGTTACTACATGATACTTGAATGTTCCTTATACCCATCATGAGGTTGCTACAACCTATCCTAAAAAGTTTACAACGTAGGTGCACACAGGTCAGAGACATATTTGAGGTGACATTCAAAACCGCCTTGCACACTCTTGACTGCATCTAGCTGATATAGGGGGTACTTGTTAGTTCAACAGTTGCAAACGAGAGTTTGCACAAATTCAGGTATGTTTATCCCCGTTTTGTTCCGTTTAAGAAACGTTTTTCAACAAATTAGGCAGAATGAATACACCCCTGATCACGCGTAAATGCAGTTCACTCTCAAAATAGCCACGTTATATTCATTCTCTTCCCTTTGCTTGTGGACTTCAATGCATAACACATCAGTTGTATGTGACCAGGTGAAAAAACCTTTCCAAGCCAACCGCTACACACAGCCTACTGTATGTACATCGTTAGCTAAAGTAATGTCATAGTCAGCATAGTGTTGGTGTTTCATACTGGAGAGGGAATGCAAAACAACGACGCTGGACAGAGTGGAATCAGGTGTATCAAAAAGGCCGTTTATTGGTCAAAGATATCTTGTCCTGCCGTTTATCGTGCACGGACCTAACCAATGCGACTCTGTGAAGAGTCAGAATAATTAGGCTGCTCAGCCAGAGTTTACAGCAGAATGTATACACAGAATAATGCAGGTGGAGTCTCGTCGTGTTGGTCTTCTGACTGGTCCTGAAGAGTTGGAGGCGGGCCTTGCACTAGCCAGAGCGGGCCCCATTGGTGCACAGTAAAGTCCTTTGCTCTTGGCACACGACCAGTAGGGGGGGTAGAGTGTGAGTGTACAGTGCTTTGTGAGATGTGTGTGTGTCCAGGAAGCGTGGATATTGGTAATGTCTGCTTTAGGCTCAGGTGTTTCCTGTCTTTGCAGGAGTGCATGCAGGGTTCAATGTCAATGAGATAGCTTGGCACTTCTAAGCTCGTTAGTGTTGCAGGATGCTCTTTGGAGTTTTACAGGGGAGTAATATTTGCGTGATGGCAGCTGTGTGTCCTTCGGATAATCATGTTATTGCACACAGGCTCTAGACTTGGCTGAAGACACTGGGCCCAGAGTTATCTGAGGGCATCCGGTTTAACCAGAGCTTTGGTCTGCTAGTAACGCTATATATTGATGTCAGAAGGTGAATTCACCAATTTGTAAGTCGCTCTGGATAAGAGCGTCTGCTAAATGACTTAAATGTAAATGTAAATGTAATATTAGATTATTTATATAACAAAAGCCAATAAAACTAATGCGGTAGTAAACTCGCTGCAATCATGCAGTAACTTAGTGTACATTCAGTAAGCAATTACACCGGCAGGCCCTGGAGTCAATAAATAAGTAATACCAAAAGCTTACCTTGACTTGGAAGAGTTCCAGTGACGTGTTGGAAAATCATAGCCACCGAGCTAACACAGCATCCCTGTAGCAAGCTGCATTTTCTAGCTAATTAATTGAATGTGAAAAAAATGACACACTCTCGCTCCCGCTATTTCTCTCTTGCGTTTCCTTCATTTTGGAAGAAATGAATATGTTCAAAACTGTTCAAATATTGTCTTTCACTCTCTTTGGAGTCAACTACTCACCACATCTTATACACTGCAGTGCTAGCTAGCTGTAGTTTATGCTTTCAGTACTAGATTCATTATCTGATTTGTCATGCCCCGGTCTTAGTTATCTTAGTTTTCTTTATTATTTTGGTTAGGTCAGGGTGTGACATGGGGGATTTATGTGTTAACCTAGTCTAGGTGTTTTGTATGTTTATGGGGCTGTTTCCTTTCTTGGTAGTTTGTATGTCTATGGTTGCCTAGATTGGTTCTCAATTAGAGGCAGCTGTCTATCGTTGTCTCTGATTGGGAACCATATTTAGACAGCCATATTCTGTGGGTACTTTGTGGATGGTTGTCTTCTGTCTTTGTGTCATTGCACCAGATAGGACTGTTTCGGGTTTCACATTTGTTGTTTTGTATTTTGTAGTGTTCTTGTTTATCGTCTATATTAAACATGTTGAACAATAACCACGCTGCATTTTGGTCCTCCTCTCCTTCAACGGAAGAAAACCATTACATGATCCTTTGATTGGGTGGACAACATGTCAGTTCATGCTGCAAGAGCTCTGATAGGTTGGAGGACATCCTCCGGAAGTTGTCATAATTACTGTGTAAGTCTATGGAAGGTGGAACCATGAACCTCCTAGGATTTTTATTGAAATCAATGTACCCAGAAGAGGACGGAAGCTAGCTGTCCTCCAGCTACACCCTGGTGCTACGCTACAGCGTGCTGTTGAGGCTACTGTAGACCTTTGCAAATAGTGTTTTAATCAGTTATTTGGTGACATGATTATATTTAGTATAGTTTTATCTAAAAAAGTATAACTTTTTAAATGTTTTACAATTAAATATTTTTTGAAATTCACTGAGTAGGATGGTACATCCCTTCCTCCACTGAGGAGCCTCCACAACCTTGGTTGTATACACATCTTAAAAAGGTAGTTTGTAAATGTGTAGAATGTCTTTGTTTTGGGTCCACCATGGCAAGTTAACTTATCAATTAGACAGTCACAAAGGATTTTCTTCTGAGTGACTGATCAGGACATTGCACTTTCCATTCAGCATCAGGCAACTTTGATGTAAGCCTTGATCACACCTGTAGTGACCACTTCTATCCGTCACGCCCATTGTTGTGTATCCATTCTTAACTAGAAACAGCACCAGGCAAAAGTTTGGACACACTTACTCATTCAAGGGTTTTTCTTTATTTTACTATTTTCTACATTGTAGAATAATAGTGAAAACATCAAAACTATGAAATAACACATATGGAATCATGTAGTAACCAAGAAATTGTTAATAAACAAATCAAAATGTATTTTATATTTAGCCACCCTTTGCCTTAATGACAGCTTTGCTTCACCTGGAATGTCTTGAAGGAGTTCCCACATGCTGAGCACTTGTTGGCTTCACTCTGTAGTCAAACTCATCCAAAACCATCTCAATTGGGTTGGGTGATTGTGGAGGCCAGATCATCTGATGCAGCACTCCATCACTCTCCTTCTTGGTCAAATAGCCCTTACACAGCCTGTAGGTGTATTGGGTCATTGTCCTGCTGAAAAACAAATAATAGTCCCACTAAGCGCAAACCAGATGGGATGAAGTATCACTGGAGAATGCTGTGGTAGCCATGCTGGTAAGGTGTCCCTTGAATTCTAAATAAATCACAAACAGTGTCACCAGTAAAGTATCCCCACACCATCACACCTCCTCCTCCACGCTTCACGGTGGGAACCACACATGCGGAGATCATCTGTTCACCTATCATCTGTTCACCTACTCTGCGTCTTACAAAGACCAAAAATCTCACATTTGGACTCATCAGACCAAAGGAGAGATTTCCACCGTTCTAATGTTCATTGCTCGTGTTTCTTGTTCCAAGAAAGTCAAATCAAATTTCATTAGTCAAATGCGCCGAATTCATGCAGTTAAAAAAACAACAACTAACAAGTAATTCAAGGGCAGCAGTAAAATAACAATAGCGAGACTATATACAGGGGGTGTACCAGTACAGAGTCAATGTGTGGGGGCACCGATTAGTTGAGGTAATATGTACATTTAGGTAGAGATATTAAAGTGACTATGCATAGATGGTAACAACAGAGAGTAGCAGCGGTGTAAAAGAGGGGGGTGTCACGCCATGACCTTAGAGATCCTTATTCTCTATGTTTGGTTAGGTCAGGGTGTGACTCAGGTGGGAAATTCTATGTTTTCTGTTTCTTTGTTTTTGGCCGAGTGTGGTTCCCAATCAGAGAAAGCTGTCTATCGTTGTCTCTGATTGGGGATCATACTTATGCAGCCCTTTTTCCCACCATTAGGTTGTGGGATCTTGTTTTCTGTTTAGTTACTGTTGCCTGACAGAACTGTGCATTTTCGATTTTGTTATTTTGTTTGAGTGTTTTTTTTAAATTAAAATCATTAACACTTTCCACGCTGCGCCTTGGTCTACTCTTTCTACCATGAACGAGAGCCGTTACAGAAGATCCCACCAAAAATGGACCAAGCAGCGTGGCCAGAAGGAGTGGACATAGGATGATATCCTGGATGGAGAAGGACCTTGGACGCAGGCCGGAGAGTATCGCTGTCCAAGGGAGCAGATGGAGGCTGCGAGAGAGGAATGGCGATGATACGAAGAGTTAAGTCAACGACAGAAGCCTGAGAGGCAGCTCCCCAAAAATTTTTTGGGGGGACACGGGGAGATTGGCGGAGTCAGGGTTTAGACCTGAGCCAACTCCCCGTGCTTACCGTGGGGAGCGTGTGACCGGTCAGGCACCGTGTTATGCAGTGATGCGCACTGTCTCCAGTGCGCATTCACAGCCCGGTGTGCTCTGTGCCAGCGCCCCGCAGCTGCCGGGCTAGGGTGAGCATCCAGCCAGGACTCGTTGTGCCAGCTCTACGCACCAGACCTCCAGTCCGCCTCCACGGCCCAGTATATCCTGCGCCGGCTCTATGCACTATGCATCCAGTGCACCTGCACAGCCCAGTGCGTCCTGTGTCAGCGCCCCGCACTTGCCGGGCTAAAGTGAGCATTCAGCCAGAACGGCCTGTGCCAGCTCTACGCTCAAGACCTCCAGTGTGCCTCCACGGTCCAGTATATCCTGTGCCAGCTCCATGCACCCGGCTTCCAGTGATGATCCATGGCCCAAAGCCTCCAGTGATGATCTATGGCCTGAAGCCTACAGTGATGATCCATGGCACGAAGCCTCCAAATCAAATCAAATTTATTTATATAGCCCTTTGTACATCAGCTGATATCTCAAAGTGCTGTATAGAAACCCAGCCTAAAACCCCAAACAGCAAGCAATGCAGGTGTAGAAGCATGGTGGCTAGGAAAAACTCCCTAGAAAGGCCAAAACCTAGGAAGAAACCAAGAGAGGAACCAGGCTAGGAGGGGTGGCCAGTCCTCTTCTGGCTGTGCCGGGTGGACATTATAACAGAACTTGGCCAAGATGTTCAAATGTTCATAAATGACCAGCATGGTCAAAGAATAATAATCACAGTAGTTGTCGAGGGTGCAGCAAGTCAGCACCTCAGGAGTAAATGTCAGTTGGCTTTTCATAGCCGATCATTAGTATCTCTATTAGAGGTCGACCGATTATTATTTTTCAAAGCCAATACCGCTACCGATTATTGGAAGACCAAAAAAGCCGATACCGATTAATCGTCCATTTTAGTTTTTTTACATTTATTTGTAATAATGACAATTACAACAATACTGAATGAACACTTATTTTAACTTAATATAATACATCAATAAAATCAATTTAGCCTCAAGTGAATAATGAAACATGTTCAATGTGGTTTAAATAATGCAAAAACAAAGTGTTGGAGAAGAAAGTAAAAGTGCAATATGTGCTACGTAAGAAAGCTAACGTTTCAGTTCCTTGTCTTCAATATTCCCAGGTAAGAAGTTTTAGGTTGTCGTTATTATAGGAATTATAGGACTATTTCCCTCTATACCATTTGTATTTCATTAACCTTTGACTATTGGATGTTCTTATAGTCACTTTAGTATTGCCAGTGTAACAGTATAGCTTCCATCCCTTTCCTCGCTCCTCCCTGGGCTCGAACCAGCAACAAAACGACAACAGCCACTAGATCGAAGCAACGTTACCCATGCAGAGCAAGGGAAACAACCACCCCAAGGCTCAGAGCGAGTGAACTATTAGCGCGTGCTAACTAGCCAGCCATTTCACTTCAGTTACACCAGCCTCATCTCGGGAGTTGATAGGCTTGAAGTCATAAACAGCGCAATGCTTGATGCACAACGAAGAGCTGCTGGCAAAATGCACTAAAGTGCTGTTTGAATTAATGTTTACGCGCCTGCTTCTGCCTAACACCGCTCAGTCAGATACTTAGATACTTGCATGCTTGTATGCTCAGTCAGCTTATATGCAACGTAGGACACGCTAGATAATATCTAGTAATATCATCAACCATGTGTAGTTAACTAGTGATTATGATTGATTGTTTTTTATAAGATAAGTTTAATGCTAGCTAGCAACTTACCTTGGCTTACTGCATTCGCGTAACAGGCAGTCTCCTTGTGGAGTGCAACGAGAAAGCGGCAGGTCTTTATTACGTTGGACGAGTTAACTGTAAGGTTACAAGATTGGAACCCCCGAGCTGACAAGGTGAAAATCTGTCCTTCTGCCCCTGGATGAGGCAGTTAACCTAATTAACTTAATTTAACTAATTATGTGACTTCTGAAGGTAAATGGTTGCACAAGATCTTATTTAAGGGCTCCACCTTTCCATTTGAAACTTTTTTGTGTTTTTTGAAACAAGTAATTTTTTTCATTTCACCAATTTGGACTATTTTGTGTATGTCCATTACATGAAATCCAAATAAAAATCCATTTAAATTACAGGTTGTAATGCAACAAAATGGAAAAAACGCCAAGGGGGATGAATACTTTTGCAAGGCACTGTATCGTGCACCAGCTGTTATTTACAAGAATAAGTAGTCCGCCGCCCCTTGTCTTACCAGACGCCGCTGATCTATCCTGCTGGTACAGCGTCTAACCAACCAGCTGCATGTTGATAGTGTCGTTGTTCAGCAATAACTCTGTGAAGCATAAGATATTACTGTTTTGAATGTCCCGTTGGTAGTTTAATCTTCTGCGTAGGTCATCTATTTTATTCTCCAAAGATTGCACATTTGCTAGCAGAATGGAAGGAAGTGGAGGGTTATACAATTTATGAGGCTGGTAACTCTAATGAATTTATCCTTTGCAGAAGAGGTAACTCTGGGTCTTCCCTTCCCGTGACGGTCCTCATGAGAGCCAGTTTCATCATAGCGCATGATGATTTTTGCGACTGCACTTGAAGACACTTTCGAAGTTTCAGATTTTCCATATTGACCTGCGTCTTAAAGTAATGATGGATTGTTGTTTCTTTTTGCTTATTTGAGCTGTTCTTGCCATAATATGGACTTGGTCTTTTACCAAATAGGGCTATTTTCTGTATACCACCCCTACCTTGTCACAACACAACTGATTGGCTCAAACGCATTAAGAAGGAAAGGAATTCCACAAATTAACTTATCAAAACACACCTGCTAATTGAAATACATTCCAGGTGACTACCTCATGAAGCTGGTTGAGAGAATGCCAAGATTGTGAAAACCTGTCATCAAGGCATGTGTGGCTACTGTGGTATATTAATTTCTGTATTACCAAAGAGAGAGAGAGAGAGAGAGAGAGACTTCACACACCAGTCAGAGTTATACTTAAACTACACCTTTAATAATAATTAAGCTTTGCAATAGCATTTGACTTTCAACAATTCACTATCTCTAATTAATAGTTGAGAGTGTCAACATAATGGCACCAGATCTTTTATAGCAAACATCCACCCCCCTAGTCGACATGACAAACCACAGATAATAGGAACTGTTCAAAAAGAAAGACTTTTACTTGAGAGAAGAGTATCCCATCGCCAGATAGCATTCGCTATAAATTATCATTTAGTTTGGTCTCCAAGATGAGGTTCTAATCTTGTTCCTGGTCCTTCATAGTACAAAAACACCAACTCATCCAATGGCATATATCAATTGTCAACTCTAGATACTCCCATCTCAAGTAAAACCCCTACTCCTGGACAAGCTCACTGAGGGGAGTGAGCCTCTAGGTCATAAACTATCTCAAGATAAGTGCAACATCAGAGGTGACATACAATGGTTCCAGACACTGCCATACACCTCCCCTCAATGGGAAAAGGAGGGAGTGACTGGCGTACAGACAGGGAGACAAGTAATTGGTTCCACATTAATTATGCCATCCCTTCACATGGTTTAAGAATAGGTAAAGACACATTCACATAAGAAGATGATGTTCCATTCTGTCCTCTTCTCTTTCTGATATTCTGCATAGCACCAGAGATGTGTGAAAGACAAGCCTGACCTCTCCCCTCTCTGGGCCCCAAGTGACTGAGCCCTAGCTGAGAAGGGAAAAGTGCAACTGCCAACACTATAGTCCAAAGGGATACATTCTAATGACAAGTATCTCACATAAGCATATTATGCAAATAAAACATCTTATCTATGTTACCCAACTAATTCTGAATCATCCACCACACTACTTTGAAGAATCTCAAATATATTTTGATTTAACAATTTTTTGCTTACTACATGATTCCATATGTGTTATTTCATAGTTTTCTATAATGTAGAACATTGTAAAAAATAAAGAACAACCCTGGAAAGAGTATGTGTCTCCAAACTTTTGACTGGTACTGTATAGAAATGTAATTACATCCAACACAATGTTAAAAAACAGAATGCTTCCCATCACAAGATCACACAACTAGATGTGAGCTTGATGTGATCCCAACACTGCCACCAATGTAATGAAAGAAAATGAAAGCTGCAACAGGGAGTCTAACCAGAACTTATATGTGGAAAAGTGAACTCTAACACCTGTTGCCTTGAAAGTCTAGTAGGCCTCTGGGCAGAGGCAGTAGGCCTACAATGCTGGCATATGCTTTGTTACAATAGCCTAAGTATATAACATGATTGACACAACTGTAATAATCATCATGAAATGGCCTTGGAAGTGCCATAAGTGGAAGCCAACATAATTCCTCATTTTACGTTAACTTGTTTAACTGCATTGATATGGCTCTTTTTGATCACAGTCCAGACTTGTTATCGTTGCAAATACCATGCAGTTGCACCAGGGGAATTTAAACCAAAGATTTTATGTTGCAAGTGTTTGGTTTCTCTACATTTATTGATTAATTTATTTCCCATCATGAAAATGTAACCCTATTCCCCAATCAAATATGTTCATCGATACCACACACAAAAACACAGACAACTACAGCTTTTTCTCCAATCTGTTGGTTAACCCTACAAAGCTGACATAGCACCAGTATCCCAAAGTATTAAGCGAAAACAAGCATAGAAAACAGCATTGGCATTAATAATAATACTAATAAATGTAAGGCTACTATTACATTCTAAGTATTTTGGTGACAAACTGGTTGATTAACAATATTGGGTTGTTATTTTCTGAAAGGCAGTGTAGAACACCTTTGCCCAAAATGCATTGCTCCAATAAATAATAAAATATTGTTCTGAAGTTTGCCCCCCAAAAATGTATTTTCCTATGAATGATGTCGCACCCGTTTTATTTGTATTTTCCTACGAATTAAGTCACACCAAATGTGTGTATTTTCACACAAATTAAGACCCACAAAAACATACCAAAATCTGCTGAAATACGTTTTGCACATATTTGCACAAATTGAGTGTGAGATTGTCTTGCAGATAGAATGGTTGTTTTTATTGGGAATATTCAAATTAATATTTTTCAATATTACTTTTTTTTTAGACAGAAAAATATTTCTGTTTTGTTTCTGTTTTTTCTCCCATTCTTCTCTGCAGATACTCTCAAGCTCTGTCAGATTGGATGGGGAGCATCGCTGCACAGCTATTTTCAGGTCTCTCCAGATATTTTTGATCAGGTTCAAGTCTGGGCTCTGGCTGGGCCACTCAAGGACATTGAGACTTGTCCCGAAGCCACTCCTGCATTGTCTTGGCGGTGTGCTTAGGGTAGGTGTCCTATTAGAAGGTGAACTTTCGCCCCAGTCTGAGGTCCTGAGTGCTCTGGAGCAGGTTTTCATCAAGGATCTCACTGTACTTTGCTCCGTTCTTATTTCTAATTTGTCTCCCAGTCCCTGACTCTGAAAAACATCCACACATAATGATGCTGCCACCACCATACGTGAGGAGGAACTCTTTGCCATAGAGTTCAATCTTGTTTTCATCAGACCAGATAATCTTGAGTCCTTTAGGTGCCTTTTGGCAAACTCCAAGCTTGTTGGCATGTGCCTTTTACAATGGAGAGGCCACTCTACCACTAAGGCCTCATTTGGTGGAGTGCTGCAGAGATGGTTGTCTTTCTGGAAGGTTCTCCCATCGCCACAGAGGAACTCTGGAGCTTTGTCCGATGGTCACTGTCAGCGTGACCATTGGGTTCTTGGTCACCTCCCTGACCAAGGCCCTTCTGCCCTGATTGCTCAGTTTGGCCTGGCGGCCAGCTCTTGGAAGAGACTTGGTGGTTCCAAAATTGTTCCGTTTTAGAATGATGGAGGCCACTGTGTTCTTGGGGAACTTCAAGGCTGCAGACTTTTATTTTGGTACCCTTTCCCAGATCTGTGCCACGACACAACCCTGTCTCTGAGCTATACGGACAATTCCTTCGACCCCATGGCTTGGTTTTTAATCTGACTTGCACTGTCAACTGTGGGACCTTATATAGACTGGTGTGTGCCTTTCCAAATCATGTCCAAGCAATTTAATTTACTACAGGTGGACTCCAATCAAGTTGTAGAAACAGCTCAAGGATGATAAATGGAAACAGGATGCACCTGACCTAAATTCTGAGTCTCACAGCAAAGGGTCTGAATACTTATGCAAACAGGTATCTGTTTTTTTATTTTTAATACATTTGCAAACATTTCTAAAAACCTGTTTTTGCTTTGTCCTAATGGGGTATTGTGTGTAGATTGATATAACACATAACACATATGGAATCGTGTAGTAACCAAATAAGTGTTAAACAAATCAAAATATATGTTATATTTGAGATTCTTCAAAGTAGCCACACTTGACTTGAAGACAGCTTTGCACACTCTTGACATTCTCTCAACCAGCTTCATGAGGTAGTCACCTGGAATGCATTTCAATTAATAGGTGTGCCTTGTTAAAAGTTAATTTGTGGAATTTCTGTCCTTCTTAATGCGTTTGAACCAATCAGTTGTGTTGTGACAAGGTAGGTGTGGTATACAGAAGGCAGCCTATTTTGGTAAAAGACCAAGTCCATATTATGGCAAGAACAGTTCAAATAAGCAAAGAGAAATAAGAGTCAATCATTACTTTAAGACATGAAGGTCAGTCAATCCGGAAAATGTCAAGCACTTTGAAAGTTTCTTCAAGTGCAGTCGCAAAAACCATCAAGCACTATGATGAAATTGGCTCTCCTGAGGACCGCCACAGGACAGGAAGACCCAGAGTTACCTCTGCTGCAGAGGAAAAGTTCATTAGAGTTACCAGCCTCATAAATTGCAGCCCAAATAAATTCTTCACAGAGTTCAAGTAACAGACACATCTCAACATCAACTGTTCAAAGGAGACTGCGTGAAGCATGCCTTCATGGTCGAAATGCTGCAAAGAAACCACTACTAAAGGACACCAATAAGAAAAAGAGACTTGCTTGGGCCAAGAAACCCTAGCAATTGTCACGCCTGCTCTGCTGCCCTTCATTACGCACACCTGTCACCATCATTACGCACATCAGAGCTCATTGGACTCACCTGGACTCCTTCCCTTAGTTGATTGCCCCGTCTATAACTGTCTGCTTCCCCGTTTGTTCCCGGTGTCTGCATTAATGTCGTTATGTGTTAATTTCCAGACACTGTCCTATCATGTTCCATCCATGTCCGTTGATAATTCAACGTTCACTCTCTGTACAAGCTTTTCGTCTCTACCAGCATCGATCCTTACAGCACTGGACATTAGAATGGTGGAAATCTGTCCTTTGGTCTGATGAGTCAAAATTTGAGATTTCTGGTTCCAAACTCTGTCTTTGTGAGATGCAGAGTAGGTGAACAGACAATCTCCGCGTGTGTGGTTCCCACTGTGAAGCATGGAGGAGGAGGTGTGATGGTGTGGGGTTGCTTTGCTAGTGACACTGTCTGTGTTCTATTTAGAATTCAAGGCACACTTAACCAGCATGGCTACCATAGCATTCTGCAACGATATGGCATCCAGTCTGGTTTGCGTTTAGCCTCTCTAGGGGGTGTGGATGCTAGCGCCGCACCTGGCCAACATCCAGTGAAATTGCAGAGGGCCAAATTCAAAAACAGAAATACTCATTATAAAAGTTAATGAAACATACAAGTGTTATACATGGGTTTAAAGGTAAACTTCTTGTTAACCTGTTGAAACTCTGGGGGCGCTATATCATTTTTGGATAAAAAGACGTGCCCGTTTTAAGCGCAATATTTTGTCACAAAAAAATGCTCGACTATGCATATAATTGGTAGCTTTGGAAAGAAAACACTCTGACGTTTCCAGAACTACAAAGATATTTTCTGTGTGTGCCCTAGAACGTGAGCTACAGGCAAAACCAAGATGAAACGGCATCCAGGAAATGAGCAGGATTTTTGAGGCTCAGTTTTCCATTGTCTCCTTATATGGCTGTGAATGCGAGAGGAGTGAGTCAGCCCTTTCTGTCGTTTCCCCAAGGTGTCTGCAGCATTGTGACGTATTTGTAGGCATATCATTGGAAGATTGACCATAAGAGACCACATTTACCAGGTGTCCGCCCGGTGTCCTGCGCCGAAATTGGTGCGCAAAAGTCAGCTGCAAGCATTTTTCCACAGAATTCAGAGAAGAATGCAGGCTTCCACGAACGATATATCAATGAAGAGATATGTGAAAAAACAACGTTTGCCATGTTTTGGTCGATATTATGGAGTTAATTCAGAAAAAGTTTGACGTTGTAGGTGACTGAATTTTCGGTTCGTTTCGGTAGCCAAATGTGATGTACAAAACGGAGCGATTTCTCCTACACAAAGACGCTTTCAGGAAAAACTGCACATTTGCTATGTAACTGAGAGTCTCCTCATTGAAAACATCCGAAGCTCTTCAAAGGTAAATGATTTTATTTATTTGGTTATCTGGTTTTTGTGAAAATGTTGCGTGCTAAATGCTACTCAAAATGCTAAGCTAGCTTTGCATACTCTTACACAAATTAGTGAATTGCTATGGTTCAAAAGCATATTTTGAAAATCTGAGATGACAGTGTTGTTAAGAAAAGGCTAAGCTTGAGAGCAGGCGCATTATTTTCATTTTATTTGCGATTTTCAGAAATCGTTAACGTTGCGTTATGCTAATGAGCCTGAGGCTTTAGTCACGATCCCGGATCCGGGATGGGGAGTTTCAAGAAGTTAATCCAACCACGGTGTCAGGTTTCAAAAAGGCTTCACGGCGAAAGCATACCATGGGATTATCTGAGAACAGCGCCCAGCAGACAAATCATTACAAACAGTTCCCAGCCAAGTAGTTACACAAGTCAGAAATAGTGATGAAATGAATCACTTACCTTTGATGACCTTCATGTGTTTGCACTCACAAGACTCCCATTTACTCAATAAATGTCTGTTTTGTTCGATAAAGTCCATGTTTATATCCAAAAACCTCCGTTTTGTTAGCGCGTTTTGTTAAATAATCCACTGTCTCAAACAAGATCCGGTGAAATTGCAGAACGTGAAACTCAACAAAACAGAAATTCTCAATAATAATAAATATACATAAAAGATACAAATGTTATACACCAGCTTAAAGATAAACTTCTTGTTAATCCAACCGCTGTGTCAGATTTCAAAAAGGCTTTACGGCGAAAGCAAACCATCGGATTATCTGAGAACAGCGCCCATAGTCCCTCTGAGACTATCACAGTGCAGGTGCATTTATACGGAGACTTGATTACACACAGGTGGATTGTATTTATCATCATAAGTCATTTAGGTCAACATTGGATCATTCAGAGATCCTCACTGAACTTCTGGAGAGAGTTTGCTGCACTGAAAGTAAAGGGGCTGAATAATTTTGCACGCCCAATTTTTCAGTTTTTGTTTGTTAAAAAAGTTTGAAATATCCAATAAATGTCGTTCCACTTCATGATTGTATCCCACTTGTTGTTGATTCTTCACAAAAAATACAGTTTTATATCTTTATGTTTGAAGCCTGAAATGTGGCAAAAGGTCGCAAAGTTCAAGGGGGCCGAATACTTTCGCAAGGCACTGTATTTATTCTCACAGTTTGACACATTGATGGCAACACACACAATACATAGCGTGTCAAATGTAATACCCACGGACACAGATAAGACAGAATACTGTGAACAAACGCACACACATTACGGCACACATAAAATACCTGCAACAGAACAGGGAGATAGAATACCTCGGTCTTCATTAACAACAAGATGCATTACGGCCCTATGCAAACAATGGCTCACACACACACACATGCAGTGTTAAAGTGAATGATTTCCCCTATGTAGACAGGTCAGCTTCCATTTGGACAAAATTCAACACACTCATTCCTTATGGGACAGTTGCAGCTGCTTGTTACAATCTTATTTTAACTGTCTTTTATGTTTTTATCTCCTTTCAACTAAACTAACTGTAATCCCATTATATTTTGATAGCCACATAATAATCACAATTTTAAAATTATGTTGGTATTACTGAAGTGTTCACCTTGAGATGTTCTAATGATGACACAAGTACCAAAAGTACTTGTTAAATTGTCCAATTCACACACTTATCAAGCGAACATCCCTGGTCATCCCTACTGCCTCTGATCTGGCAGAGTCACTAATCACAAATGCTTTGTTTGTAAATTATATCTGACTGTTGGAGTGTGTCCCTGGCTACCTGTAAATAGCATTTTTAAAAACTAGAAAACTGAGCTGTCTGCTTTGCTTAATGTAAGGAATTTGAAATTATTTATATTTTTACTTTTGATACTTAAGTACATTTAAAACTAGGTGTCTTTCACATTTAATTGAGTAATTTTCTATTGCGGTATCTTTACTTTTACTCAAGTATGACAAAGTATGAAAATACTTTTTCCACCACTGCATATATACAAAAGTATGTGGTCACCCCTTCAAATTAGTGGATTTGGCCACACCCATTGCTGACCGGTGTATAAAAATTGCACACCGCCATGCAATCTCCATAGACAAACATTGGCAGTAGAATGGCCTTACTGAAGAGCTCAGTGATTTTCAACGTGGCATAGGATGCCACCTTTCCAACACGTCGGTTCGTCGAATTTCTGACTTGCTAGAGCTGGTCCGGTCAACTGTAAGTGCTGTTATTGTGAAGTGGAAACATCTAAGAGCAACAACAGCTCAGCCGCGAAGTGCCTACACAAGCTCAAAGTTTGGTGGAGGAGGAATAATGGTCTGGGGCTGGTTTTCATGGTTCGGGCTAGGCCCCTTAGGAAAATCTTTACGCTACAGCATACAATGGCATTCTAGACAATTCTGTGCTTCCAGATTTGTGGCACCAGTTTGGGGAAGGCCCTTTCCTGTTTCAGCATGACAATGCCCCCGTGCACAAAGCTAGGTCCATACAGAAATGGTTTGTCAAGATCGGTGTGGAACAACTTGACTGGTCTGCACAGAGCCCTGTTCTCAACCCCATCGAACACCGTTGGGATGAATTGGAACACCAACTGCGAGTCAGGCCAAATTGCCCAGCATCAGTGCCCGACCTCACTAATGCTCGTGGCTGAATGGAAGCAAGTCCCCACACCAATGTTCCAACATCTAATGGAAAGCCTTCTGAGAAGAGTGGAGGCTGTTATAGCAGCAAAGGTGGCACCAACTCCATATTAATGCCCATGATTTTAGAATGAATGTTCGACGAGCACATGTCCACATACTTTTGGTCATGTAGTGTGTTACACAACATTGTGATTTAAACTTATTATGAAAGAGAACTAATAATGCAGAATGGGATAGGGGTCTCTCAGGGAAAACACACACGCGCAAACTAATAAACCAAGGTTAGGGAGCTCTCAGAGGTAACTGTCTCACACAGCACCGAATTGATAAAAACACATAAACCAATAAACCAAGGTTAGGGAGCTCTCAGAGGTAACTGTCTCACACAGCACCGAATTGATAAAAACACATAAACCAATAAACCAAGGTTAGGGAGCTCTCTGAGGTAACTGTCTCACACAGCACCGAATTGATAAAAACACATAAACCAATAAACCAAGGTTAGGGAGCTCTCTGAGGTAACTGTCTCACACAGCACCGAATTGATAAAAACACATAAACCAATAAACCAAGGCTTAGGACGTGATTGAAGGTGACGTACGTTATTTGATGAGGAGTGTCTTGCATTTATTAAACATTGTTAATTTGTAGAAGAAAAATACATAATTGGTTAAAGAAGAGAGAATTGAAAATAAAGTGATTGGGGAGCTCTCTTAGGAAATGCAGGTGGTTCAGTAATCCTGCGTTAGACTGATTTATCAGTTCAGTAACATGGTTACCTTGATTAGGGTTTGACCGTGGGATGGCAGCTGTAGAAAACATGTGTGGTTAGCATGCTCTCTCATCATGTGTGTGTGTGTGCACATTCGTCCATGCCTGTGTGTTTGTGAACAACTTCAGGATGGTATCCTTCGGATATATATTCCTGCGATGGAGAGAAGCTTACTTGTTCATATAATTACACCCTGTCACTCTGCCCTAAGGGTAAATGGATTTAAACCCAGGCATAATCCATATTCTGAACAGAGTATAATTACGTTAGTGAGGGAAGGCAGCAGGGCGGTTATGGATGGCAGTTGTCAGTTGTGGTAGAAAAGCGGTGAGACCAGTCATCAATGTTGTTGGTGTGTGGAAGTGTTTTTGCTCCCTGTTATGTCTGACAACCTGGTGACAATGTGGGAACAGCAGCCTCCTGTCCTCAGGAAACACAATACATGTAGAACTGAGGAAGAGAGTGCACACACACACTCACAAAGACAATGTATCATACAGGTTCCCAGACTCACAAAGAAAGGGAACATGTACTTTCTCTCTCCATCTCCAAAGACAATTTACACACACGTGCTGTTTAGCGTGTTGGTAACACATCTCCCCCGGCAGAAGTCATTCAGGTATTATTTCCAGCCGCCTCTAAAGTAATAAAACTCTTGTCAAACACTAATGCGCTTAGGGCCTGAGTGACTGTTACATAAATATAAAATTGAATAGACTTAGCAGTGAGAATGGAAATGCAACACGGCACTGTATCATGCAGGTAGTCTATCAACATACTTTAGGTAGTTGGCAGCCTTTTTAGGCATTATCATCCAACAATGCACTGATAAGTAACATTGAACAATATGTCTTGTTCAAAACATAATTAGGAAAAAGTTAGTCTCAGTTCCCAATGACTCATAAGTAATGACAAATGTTTTCAATGAACCCGCCCCCCCAACCCCGTTGTCCAATATATCTGCCACATATAGAGACAGAGACATCAGAACCAGAAGCACAGACACATCCACCCACAAGACGCACCCCTCCCCCCCACGCACACACAGACTCATCAAACCTTTATGTGAAGTGTGATAAAGATGATAAAATGTTATTTCAACAGACATACAATCACAAGGCTTTAGAATGGTTAGCTGCACCATTGTTCTCAATGCGAGGAAAGTTGGGTGCACACTGGAGAGACTCATGCTGCCACAGTCAATGGTTCAATCAACTGCCCTCAATGGTCTGATCAAAAGTGGTTCCTTCCATCTCAAGACTGCAGAAGGCTAGAGTCATTACTGCTCCCACCATTCAATCATTTGCTCATTTGCCTGGAAATGTCAGGGCCATGCACTCAAAATATTGACACCCTTTCACTTCGTTGAGACAAATCCGAATAAACATTGATGAAAAGATTGAAATATTGATTTCATCAAGCTGAGATTGTTTCTTATTTTAAAAAACGGTGCCCTCAAACCCACACTACCTCTCCCTCTTATCTGAACACAGTAAGAGAACAGAATTCAACAATAATTTTCTAGCAGCATTCTTAACCAACTCATTTTGAGACTGCAAATATATGCAGTGAGCTCTATTGTACCTGTAAGGCTCTATATTGACCCCATCAATCATGTTTATTCATCATCCACTGACATCAACATAATTAGAATGATTTCTGGGTACAAAATACTTTTACTCAGAGGTATGATATTTACTGAGAGGATAATACAGGATGCATAAAAAGACGTTTAGGTTGACAGCATCTGTTCAAAAAATGGACACTTTTAAATGTGTAATTTAACAATGTCTCTTGACACATCCAGATATTGAATATAGTGTACTGTAAATGCAATGGCTTGGGACTGATGGAATGCAGTAAACCACAGCATTACCAGTGCAATTGAAAAAATGTAATGGGTCTGGAAAATCGTATTGCAATTTTCACTTCTGTAATTCTCAAGTTAACTGTTAGTTATTCAAACAGTAGCCTACCATTGTGGTAAAAGGTCATGAGCATTGCTAATTGCTGTGGTTATAATCAAATGTCATGCACCTGTTACTAAGTATGATGAGAGAGAGAGAGAGAGAGAGAGAGGGAGGGAGAGTGGGAGAGAGAGTAGCTGGTTGAACCCCGATTGGCAAATGTGTGCTCTCCTGTACCTATAATAATTGAGCAGATATTAGGAGAGAGATCGTGGTGGAATTTTGATAGGCAGTGGACATTTCATTGTCCTTGTAGAACATAGGAGGGCTACATGTTGGAAGCATCAGGTCCTCTGTCATCAACATAAGATTGAACAAATATCAATAAGGTAAGAATTTTTGATTAACATACATTCTTGAGAAAAAAAACTTTTACTTTCAGTAATTATTTGACCGTTTTGTATTTCTTTTTACATGTCAAAAAGACAGTCAAATTCATGTCTTGTCAAAACATAGACATTCCTTCTAGACCTTTTTGTTAGTCTACAAGTAACTGTCACTAAGCTATAGCCTATATATGCCCATGCATTAAATATGTCTAAATGAGTGAGCAGGCAAAGTGTACGCAATAAACGTTCTAGAGCACGGCAGTAGACTATATACATAATACTGTATGTATATGACTAAAAGTAAGATATGCCTACATTGCATTGATTGTTCAGGTCTTTTGTTGCCAAACGTCAATAAATGTGTTCTGATATTTAGTGAATACTGTGATCTGATAGCATCCAGTGATGTGATTTTTTTCTCTCAGTATTTATTAGTGCAATATAATTGGGGGGGCTTGGAAAATACTTCCCGTACTTTGTATAATAAATTCAGCTATTATGTCATGTTGAGAAATAATTGCTAAATATAAGTCTGGATTATTTTTTTTACCATTACTTATTTTAAAATGGGTCCATTTTACAAAATGCATACATTAATACAAAAAATGTCCCAGTACAAATATTTGCCTATTAAAAGATACATTTTACGCATCCCGTTTCTCATGGTTGGCATTTCTCCTACAGTTTACACTGTATTCCACCTGGACAGCATGATGGGAAACAGCTGGGCACTGGCCATTTGACTTTACTGGTTATCCTCATCTCATGTCCAATGGAGTCAGACTGTGGAGAGGAATTCTACAACTCAAAACTGCAGGTATATACTGCTCTAGTGTCTATATTAAACAGTTACAGTTCATATAATTAAATCAGTCAATGCAAATTAATTAATTAGGCCCTAATCTATGGATTTCACATGACTGGGAATACATTTATGCATCTGTTGGTTACAGACACCCTTGAAAAAAATGGGCCTGAGGATCTCATCACAGTATTTTCGTGCATTCAAATTGCCAAACGATAAAATGCAACTTTATGCTTACCTATATCATATACCTATACCATAACCCCACCACCACCATTCACAACGTTGACATCAGAAAACCGCTCGCCCACGTGACACCATGCACCAGGTCTGCGGTTGTTAGGCTGGTTGGACGTACTGCCAAATACTCTAAAACGACATTGGAGGCGGCTTATGGTAAAGAAATTAACATTCAATTCTCTACCAACAGTTCTGGTGGACCTTCCTGCAGTCAGCATACCAATTGCACGCTCCCTCAACTTGAGACATCTGTGGCATTGTGTTGTGTGACAAAACTGCACATTTTAGAGTAGACTTTTATTGTGCCCAGCATGAGGTGCACCTGTGTAATGATCATGCTCTTTAATCAGCTTCTTGATATGCCATACCTGTCAGGTGGATGGATTATCTTGGCAAAGGAGAAACACTCACGAACAGGGATGCAAACAAATGTGTACACAAAATTTGAGAGAAATCAGCTTTTTGTATTTATGGGACTTTTCAGGAATACTTTAGTTCAGCTCATGAAACCAACACTTTACATATTGCATTTATATTTGTGTTAAGTATATGTATTAAATTTCTATGGATATGTCTGAGGTTTTGCCCTTTCCTCACAGTTGAACTGGTTCATGTAGTAGCTGGTCTGTATATTAATTTCACAAAATAATTCTAAATCATCTGAGTTCTTTAATGATACAAACAATCTGCTCTCCCAGTTCAGACAAGACTACCTCAGCGGTGATTTAACTCATTCCAAGAGGTACAGCGACATCGACTATGACACCTTTGTGGGTCTGATGGGTAGGAGAAGTGAAGGTAAGAGTCTGGGATTCCAGGGTCCAAAGAGAGCCTTTGTATTCTGTCACCGGTAGCAGGTTCTTCCACAGTATACATGTTATGGATGACCGTGTGCCCACCATCTAGAAATGTTATCAACTTTTTAACATTTTATTTGTGCGATAGACAGTAGGTTTATCTAATTCAGCAAGTCTGTGACTAAAACGTCTGAAAATGAATTAATATGTAGCATTGTGCAGTGGTAACATACTGTAATATGTGATCATCTTATTTCTAGGTGTAAATGTTCTACGGCCACAAACAGTACAATTTTATGCAACGCCTTTTGATGAAAATGTTCCATACAGTGGGGCAAAAAAATATTTGGTCAGCCACCAATTGTGCAAGTTCTCCCACTTAAAAGGCATAATTTGCAAATAAATTCATAAAAAAATCCTACGTGATTTTCTGGATTTTTTCCCCCTCATTTTGTCTGTCATAGTTGAAGTGTACCTATGATGAAAATTACAGGCCTCTCATCTTTTTAAGTGGGAGAACTTGCACAATTGGTGGCTGACTAAATACTTTTTTGTCCCACTGTATGTAATTATGTTTTTAAAGAACCAAACTCTTTTTCTGTAGCAGACATGGATGGTGTCTTTCTCGGCCTCCTGGGTCACAGGAGCTCCAGGTCAGGTGAGTAACTACCCCCTGGGCAAAACACTGATTCACCCAGTTTTACATATAAACAACAAAAACCTTTAATGTAATTGAATCAACGTAGAAAACTGATTGGATTTTTTAAAGTCATCAACATAAGTATTTTTTCACCCAACTAAATCCAATGACATGAATTGTTCTGTTGATTTCACATTGAATTCAGGTTAGTTGACTACCAAATGTAAATCAAAAATAGACCTTTAACTGATGTCTGGGCCCAGTGGGTAGCTACTGTACACTACACAGAGCAGTTGCTGGGAAGAGACGGAAAGCAAAACCTGGAGACAGTTTGCCCTCCAGTGACACTTTGTGGAATTACCAAATGCCAAAGTAGATGACTATTGAACGCTGGGGAACGTGTTTCATAACTAAGCCTGTTTATCTTGTTGATCTGTGCGTGGTGATAGCCATTCCTCAGCACTGAGGAGAGGAATACCCACAGCCAAGAGGAGGAATTCTCATCAAGAACGGGAGACTGAGGCACTAAGGAGTTTTACATGAAATGACCACACCAAACATTACAAAAACAACACTTAAGTCATCTCAGTGATCGAGACCCATATACATGTTAGAGACCATTATGGTCTAATATGGAGTGAATTGAATATTCATAAATGAATTCTCTAACAGAAAGCCTCCAAGATTGTACCAGTTATCAGCCCTGTGCAAGCTGGAATGTTGTGCTACTGCTTAGTGCTGCTCTGTCATCTTACTAGATCTGACCACAGTTTTGTTCTCCATTTTTTCTACTTACCATCTCTCTGCTTAGATTTGCACCCGGTGTGTAGGGTCCTGCTTCGTCTACTACGCCGGACTGTATTCACATCATTCATCCAGAGTTCCTCTAAATAGGATTTACTAAGAAACCGTAGTCTTGCCGTGATGCCACTATGCTTATTTCTCACCACCACGAGAGGACGATTCTGTAAACATACATGTAACATATTGCAAACTAATGTAATGTTAATTCTATATTTTACAATATGTTACCTAATGTATTACAACCATGTCTAAGTTATATCAGATTAAGGGTCATATACCGTACCAGCCTTTGGTAACCCCTAGAGCACCTCTGTCTGAGATATCATTTCACACACAGTCAATAAAATCAGCCTCTGATGAGATTAGACATACACAGCTGAGTAAAATTATGCCTTTGAGAACATACTGCAAAGTATGGTTATGACACAAGCATATGGTCACTGCCAACATAAACAGATACAGTTCTATACACACAGTTCCCTTTTACAGGAATGTGAACTATATAGCAGATTGTAGGATTGGGTTGCTTGTACCAACACACACACAGTTAAGAACAAATTCTTATTTATAATGACAGCCTACCGGGGAACAGTAGGTTAACTGCCTTTCTTCAGGGGCAGAATGACAGATTTGACCTTTCGGTTACTGGCCCAACGCTCAAACCACTAAGCTACCCTCCGCCCCAATGAATGGTGACATTATACAAGATTGATGCCTTTGTGGTTGAAGGAGTGGAGTAGACCTGCCCCGCACCTTTCACACTGACGCATGTGACTAACGTCATGCACCGTTTCCCCCCCCATAAAGTACATTCAGACTTGACAGCTCCAGAGCTATTCAAAGTCTAGGACATATGCCAGTTGGGTGACTAAGATCTCTGAAGTAAAGAACAGGACTTAGTTATTTGATCAGCGTTGTGAAATGACGGCTCGTAAGGTGAACAGGAAGTAGATAGGACAAGAAAGTGAGGAGGATACTTCCAAGTCATTCTTGTTTGAAACAGGTTTAAAATACAGAATAAAATCTTACAGCATACATGCTGATTTGGTTTACTGTTTAAGTTACAATGGCGTCTGCCATGTGACAAATGTCAATACATCTATACAGGCCCTCTGTTTGTATAAATGGTGTCTGACCAATATACAGCACCACGTACAGGATGTTAAGTTAACACGTCTATAAAACAGACATCAACCAGTGAAATACAGGGCTATAGTCCCATTTGAACTGAAGATGAAAAGACAAGACACCCTGTGAGTTTGGTTTGAGGTGATCAATGAGTCACTTTGCTCAAAAAGTATAATATACTAAAAGCATACAGAATAAGAATATGGTATCATAATACAATGAAGACTCATAAAAATTAAAACAAATTCAGTCACCGACATCAGTTAATGACATCACACACACACACCAAACATTGTCATTTCCCAGAAAACTCTCCCCTAAAAACTCTTGAATCATCCTATCCATAACATATTTAAATCAAACAAATAAACACAATATTATCCAATCAAACAGGGTGCAAAAACTGTTCTCTAGAGATCGGCTAACTGAACATGCACAGGTAGGTTCAAGCGACATGTCCGTCTTGTTTTTAGTCACAGTGCAGTTTCAAAATGTGCAACTAACGTTGCACACAATCATGCTTCACAAGGCACAAGCTACTGGGGCTGATTGAGAGAGAGTCTCCCAGGTTTAAAGTGACCCTCTCTCTCGTTACCACTCTTCAACAGTATGTCTGAAAGACCTGGTCTTCTTATACAGACAATATTTTATACAGGTATAAATAAAAACACAAATCTAAGACCAAGTTTGATTTTCAACTCCTAGTAGCGTAGGTTGATTAGGGTAGGGGAAGCTGATCCTAAATCCTTTCTGATAAATCTAGTTCATCTAGTCAGCTCAATGTTCAAGCGAGGGCTGTGAGGACTGGTCAAACTGGTTAGTGGGGAGTAGCAAGATGAACCAGTCCAGTAGGAATCTCCTATAGGAACATTGACCCAGGACCACTCACCAAGTCATCCTTTAATTATTTGACGATGCCTTAAGAGTGGTCCAAGAACTGAAGGAATTAAAAGAGGTATTTGAAACAACAATCATGTTAAAGATCTTAAAAAATTGAAGGGCTGTTGACATTTCAACATGGAGGCTGTGTGGTAAACACAAGGACAAAAAGAAAAAAAGGGGATGGTTGGTGCCAGTAACAACCCAACCAACAGCCAGTCACACATTCTTCAACACTGACACAATCCTTCACAACAGCACACTTCTTTGGGAGGCACCACAGTTGAATCTTTTCACCTCTGTAAAAATGTGTGCAAGTGCGTCCATACAGATGCATATGCACACATGCACGCTCAAAAGCAACCATTAACACACCTCGCTCTCAGATACACAAGGCTGCTACTGCTTGTCAACCTGTGCAGCAGCAGGTGGATCCTTCTCTGCTGCAGCAGGAGGCATCACTTCCTGTTTCCTGTCTGTCCTGGACGGACTCTCCACCTTCGCCAGTGGCCCCCTCTGGTTGGCCGGCTGCTCTTTGGAGTGTCCACCCTCTGACCTGTCCCACGCCTCATTCTTGTAGCCCAGGGGGGCCGGGGGCTGGTAGCGGTACCTGTAGCCAAAGGCACGCAGGTGGTAGGCGTAGTACTCCAACAGGTACATGAGAGACGCGTCCACATAGTGGAAAGACACAGACAGGTCCGAGCAGCAATTTGGCCCCTACGGGACAGTACAGAAGACCAGGGTTAGTGCCAGGATGGGGAAAGGAAAAGGGGGGGGGGGGTACAGACAGTGAGAGAGGCCCAAGGCTCAATTTAGCATTACAACAACAAACTGGACAGGGGACAATGATTCATCTAACAGTTTAGTAGTAAAACTAAAATGTAGTAGTCGTATCATGTCAGTAAGTCAAAAACAGTGTGACCCTGCAAGGAGCTAAATTATGGGGTGTTCAATCAAAAATGGATCTTTTGACCAATGGATAAAAATAATTGTTAAGATACTGCTAAGAAAGGGTCCAAACCTCATGTCTTTATCATAATTCGTTCAACATTTATTGGAGTTTTTACCCTTGTAGAATGGCCAAGTTTAAGGAGACTAAATCCATGTAGGCCAGAGATACATTTTTATTTTAAAAAAATAAGAAAAAATAAAAAAATTCAGGAAAATAGTATTGCGTCAGCAAGGCTGGATGCTGTGCGATTGAGACAAGACATTTTCATGTTTTAGTATATACTTTTCATATTAAATGAGAAATTCCTGTCCCCCCCCCAAAGATTTCTCAGAAAAACAAGCGTCTCTGAAAAGTCAGAGCATACCGCAAGCTTTTAATTTTTCCAAACGATTTTACATTTAAACTGAACAAAAATATAAATGCTACACGTTAAAAGCTGTTACTGAGTTACAGATGAAATAATGCATTTATTTCAATTGACAGATTACCTTAAGGCCTACTCTATGGATTCACTGCTGGGAATACAGCTATATTTGGAAAGTATTCATAACCCTTCACATTTTGTTACGTTACAGCCTTATTCTAAATAGTCCCCTCCCCCTCTTCAATATACACACAAAACCCCATAATGACAAAGCAAAAACAGGCATTTAGACATTTTTGCAAATATATTTATCTTGACTAGCCTCCTAGTCCATGCAGCTGAAAAACATCCCCAAAGCTGCCACCACCATCCCTCACCTGTAGGGATGGTACTGGCCAGGTGATGAGTGGTGCCTGGTCTCCTCCAGACGGGACACTTGGCATTCAGGCCAAAGAGTTCAGTATTGGTTTCATCAGACCATAGAATCTTGTTTCTCATGGTCTGGGAGTCCTTTAGGTGAATGTTGGCAAACTCCAAGCAGGCTGTTCTCCCTTTTACTGAGGAGTGGCTTCCATCTGGCCACTCTACCATAAAGGCCTGATTGGTGGAGTGCTGCAGAGATGGAACTCTGTCAGAGTGACCAACGGGTTCTTGGTTACCTGCCGGACCAAGGCCCTTCTCCCCCGATTGTTCAGTTTGGCCGGGCAGCCAGCTCAAGGAAGACTCTTGGTGTTTCCAAACTTCTTCCAATGAAGAATGATGGAGGCCACTGTGTCCTTGGGGACCTTCAATGCTGCAGACATTTCGTTGGTACCCTTCCCCAGATCTGTGCCTTGACACAATCCTGTCTCGGAGCTTTATGGACAATTCCTTTGACCTCTTGGCTTGGTTTTTGCTCTGACATGCACTGTCAACTGTGGGACCATAGACATGTGTGTGCCTTTCCAAATCATGTCCAATCATTTGAATTTACCACAGGTGGACTCCAATCAAGTTGTAGAAATATCAAGGATGATCAAAAGAAGATGCACCCAAGCTCAATTTCAAGTCTCATAGCAAAGGATCTGAATACTTATGTAAAATAAAGTTTATTTTATACATTTGCAAACATTTCTAAAAACATATTTCTGCTTTGTTATAAGACCCGTCCCGCCTTACATATATAGGGTCCTTGACTACAAATTAACAATATAAATACACACATTGAGTTTTAACTACTGTGGAACAATATTTTCTAGTCTAGGCCTCTTATAAAGAAACTGTCTGAGAAATGTGTGAGTTCAGGGTGTCTGTGAGAAGAGCCTAAAAGATAAAAGATATATATTCCACTATAAATCAAAATTGGGGAGTGGACATTTAACTTCTACACAAACAGAGTTTCAGTGTTATCTAAAAGTGTAGCTGTGGATGCATGGGCTTGGTCTCATGAGTAGAAGGTAATGATGTAGGCAGTGACATCACTAAGGCTGGACTTCAGGTTTAATAAAATAACTTGGGACTTGACTATTTTGCAGAACATACGTTTTATGTTCCTGTTGTCAACTTTTTTATTTTACCTTTATTTAACCAGGCAAGTCAGTTAAGAACAAATTCTTGTTTTCAATGACTGCCTAGGAACAGTGGGTTAACTGCCTGTTCAGGGGCAGAACGGCAGATTTGTACCTTGTCAGCTCGGGGATTTGAACTTGCAACCTTCCGGTTACTAGCCCAACTTCTGTCTGTAATTGAATTAAACGTTTTTGAATTATTTAATTAAAGATAGTCATAATGCTAATTTCACCAATGAGCCAGTGATTGACAAGGAAACGAACCCCAACACTATCACAATTCCAGTGGGTCAGAAGTTTACATACACCAAGTTGACTTTGCCTTTAAACAGCTTGGAAAATTCCAGAAAAAGATGTCATGGCTTTAGAAGGTTCTGATTGACAACATTTGAGTCAATTGGAGGTGTACCTGTGGATGTATTTCAAGGGCTACCTTCAAACTCAGTGCCTCGTTGCTTCACATCATGGGAAAATCAAAAGAAAAATCAGCCAAGACCTCAGAATTATTATATATATCTTTTTTTTAAAGACCACCACAAGTCTGGTTCATCCTTGGGAGCAATTTCCAAATGCCTGAAGGTACCACGTTCACCTGTACAAACAATAGTATGCAAGTATAAACACCATGGGACCACATAGCCATCATACCGCTCAGGAAGGAGACGTGTTCTGTCTCCTAGAGATGAAGATACTTTGGTGCGAAAAGTGCAAATCAATCCCAGAACAGCAGCAAAGGACCTTGTGAAGATGCTGGAGGAAACAGGTACAAAAGTATCTATATCCACAGTAAAACGAGTCCTATATTGACATAATCTGAAAGGCTGCTCTACAAGGAAGAAGCCACTGCTCCAAAACCGCCACAAAAAAAGCAAGACTACGGTTCGCAACAAAGATTGTATTTTTTGGAGAGATGCTCTCTGGTCTGATGAAAGAAAAATAGAACTGTTTGGCCATAATGACCATCGTTATGTTTGGAGGAAAAAGGGGGAAGCTTGCAAGCCGAAGAACATCATCCCAACCGTGAAGCACGGGGGTCGCAGCATCATGTTGTGGGGGTGCTTTTCTGCAGGAGGGCTGGTGCACTTCACCAAAGAGATGGCATCATGAGGGAGTAAAATTCTGTGGATATACCGAAGCAACATCTCAAGACATCAGTCAGGAAGTTAAAGCTTGGTCACAAATGTGTCTTCCAAATAGACAATGACCCCAAGCAAACTTCCAAAGTTGTGGCAAATTGGCTTAAGGACAACAAAGTCAAGGTATTGGAGTGGCCATCTCAAAGCCCTGACCTCAATCCGATAGAACATTTGTGGGCAGAACTGAAAAAGCGTGTGCAAGCAAGGAGGCCTACAAACCTGACTCAGTTACACCAGCTCTGTCAGGAAGAATGGGCCAAAATTCACCCAACTTATTGTGGGAAGCTTGTGGAAGGCTAACCGAAACGTTTGATCCAAGTTAAACAATTTAAAGGCAATGCTACCAAATACTAATTGAGTGTATGTAAACTTCTAACCCACTGGGAATATGATAAAAGAAATAAAAGCTGAAGAAAATCACTACTATTATTCTGACATTTCACATTCTTAAAATAAAGTGGTGATCCTAACTGACCTAAGACATAGAATTTTTACTAGAATTAAATATCAGGAATTGTGAAAAACTGAGTTTAAATGTGTTTGGCTAAGGTGCATGTAAACATCCGACTCAACTGTACATACTACCTCAACGAACCGGTGCCCACATACATGGACTCTGTACCGGTATCCCCCTGTATATACTGTCACTATTGTTGTTTTACTGCTGCTCTTTTAAACTACTTGTAACTTTTATCTGTTATCGTCTATTTTTATTTTACCTGCATTGTTGGTTGGGGGCTCGTAAGTAAACATTTAAGCATTTCACTGTAAGGTCTACACCCGTTGTATTTGGCGCATGTGACTAATCAAATTTGATTTTAACAGCGATAAACTAATTTCTTCACAGAATTTGAGAAATAAGCTTTTTTGGCATATAGAAAAATTTTCAGCTCTTTATTGAATCTTATGAAATATGGGACAAACACCTTACATGTTGCGTACATATTTTTGTTAAGTGTAATTCTGCTTGTCAGGTTCAATTTTGCGACCCGCGGAAACAACTTCACAGATGACCACAACAACAAAAAAATCAGTCTCTGCAGGAAGCAGCACTGCTCTGTCAACAGAGCGCTGTGTTTATTATCGAATGTATTAGGTTAGGAAATCCAATGTTTTAATATGAATGTTAGAGAGACCCCACTGAACAATCCAGAACATGAAGAAACAATTTGTCTTAGTAAAATGGATTTTATAACATGAGAAAGTGAAATTGCATCACTAAAGCATCACACCCACTCTGGGCAGTGATTGTACACCCTCAAATTACACACTTATCTAGGAACACAATCAGTCCCCTGTCCTTCCCTCATCCCGTTCAACCTGTTCCAGTTTTGGTCAATAAGGATATCTCATGAAATGCTGTACAGAAGACCAGGTACAGTACTAAAGCAACCAGTCACATAGTCAGATCCTACTGACAATGAATAGCCTACACATGGCAAAGCAAGGAATAACTGGTAGTTATTTTGTACTTATTTTTTTAACCCCTTTTTCTCCCCAATTAGAATCTTGTCTCATCGCAACAACTCCCCAACAGGCTCTGGATGTGAAGGTCGAGTTATGTGTCCTCCGAAACATGACCCGCCAAACTGCACTTCTTAACACTTGCACACCAGCCGCACCAATGTGTCAGAGGAAGCACCGTTCAACTGACAACCGAGGCCCGCCTGCAAGCGCCCGGCCTCCGCAAGGAGTCGCTGGAGCGCAATGAGCTAAGTTAAGCCCCCCCGGCCAAACCCTCCCCTTAGCCGGAGAATGCTGGGACAATTGTGCACCTCCCTATGGGACTCCCGATGACAGCTGGTTGTGATACAGCCTGGGATCAAACCCAGGTCTGTAGAGATGCCTCTCGCAGTGCAATGCAGTGCCTTAGAGCACCTTGGGAGGCCCAACTGGATGCTTTTTAAACCATATCAAATCCCAACTCAGCAGGAGTTGCTTTTCATATTTGTATCATGATAAAGCTAAGGTGAATGATAGCCTTAAAAAGGCTTTACCCACCTTATTAACTGGCCACATTAGCAGGGATAGCAACAGCACTGGCAAAACTGGTTTCACTAGGACATATCTGGTGCTAGGCTGGGTCTATTCAGTAAATAGTCCATGACGTCTACCACTAGGGCTGTGACGTCATGGAATTTTGGATGACTAATTGGCCAGCCAAATGACCACAGTTACCATAATAACCATTCAAATAGCACAACATATACACACACATACATTTTCTTCACTCCTGACCGCATGCGTTGCCTTAAAAATAATATATTTGTATTTTAAGTGCTTTTCACCATACCCAAAGTAACTTTACATGCACAAGAAAATGTGCAGGATAAAAAGCAATACAATTACATTAAAATCAAATGAATAGAACGGGCATCGCCATTCAAGTCAATGATGGCATAATGGGTGGACTGGCGGCCATTACGAGTGTACCCATAGGAGCAATGCAGGAAGTAAAATATGTGCTGTGATCTATTGATTCAACTGACATTACAAAAAAAATGCATTCAATTGCATGAGCCACATCAGTTTAACATTCTACATTACCATGGAAATTATTGCATCACATTACTGTCACATTTCCAGGGTTATAGGATCTAAGCCCGTTCTATTCCCTCATAGCTATTTCATTCTATTATACTTTGGGGTTCCATGGTTGCCATGGCGCCACGAGGAATCCTAGGCAGAGAGCTCCTGTACAATTGTAAATATGGTAGTTTTAGGTCTTTTTATGGGATTTTTTAAACTAACTGTTTATGACTTCTTGAGTGTTAGAGCTACAATATCCAATGGTTTAGATCCATGGAGTTGCTGGACACATGGCAAGTCCGAATGTTACTGCAAATAAATGCATATTGCCTAATATTGAACTAAATCACATTTAAGCCTCTAACTTATTATTCAACACAACAACAGCCTCCAGGTACTTACCTCTGAGATGGGGTAGTAGCAGTAGCTCCAGTACCAGAAGCTCTTGGGGAACTTGGAGGTGAGGTGCTGCTCAGGGACAAAGGGGTGGAAGGTCTCCCTGAGGACGGTGTCTCTTGCATCCCCGGCCACCACCCCCACCTTCTCCATGCACTGGCCCATGGCCAGGTCCTCCACGTGGGTGGTGTGAGTGCACACCTTGGTCTTAAAGCCATCCACGAACCTCTTAAGGGCCTCTTTGCTCAGCACGTAGCCTGCCCCGCCGCTCATGTAGCCCTGCTTGGTGTAGGGCTTAAACCTGCGTCCAAAGTAGATGGGCTCCTCTGGCGTGTGGTTGGCCAGCACCCAGCGCAGGTTGTCCACGACAACATAGGTGTCGTCGTCAGCCTTAAGGAACCAGTCGGCCTCGTCTCCATGGTTCTCCAGGGCGTAGTGGAAGGCCCGGATGGTCTTCCAGTAGAGCTGGTCGCGGCCTTCCTTGGTGCCCAGCCCCACAGTGGGGAAGTCAGGGTCGTCCACAGAGCTCATGAACACCACCACGTTACAGTGGCGGCTCCAGGTGTTCTTTACGTGACGGGCCTTCTTCTGCAGGTTGTTAGGCCCTGTCATCACCCAGCAAAGGATGCGCACCTTCTTGTACAGCTCGTCTGCCATGTGGCTGTCCTCACCTGAAGGGGGGGGGCATTTACTTTTTTGCACTTGATTATCCATCAGTCTGCATGTCTTCAGATCCAACTGCTCAGAAACAAAGACCCCATTGTTCTAAATAACATGGATGATAAATGCCTTTTTCCCCATTTAAAGCGTATTTAGGAATATATGGAAATACCGCCTAAAGGCACAGCATGATCTAATGACCAATTAGGTTACTGTTGCACTCTGTATGAAGATAAACAGTAGAATGATGTCTGAACATGAAACTGCTAATGTTTATTCTAAGAAGACAAATGCATAACAATTAACATTGCCCTGGGCTATTGTAAATATGTACATATGTAAAATTGTGTTGAGTCACGATTTTACATTACCATATTCACACTGTTGTTTCTAGAAGAGTGCACAAACAGAACATAGGCCTATACAGTAGTAAAATGTGTAAAGCAACCCATGGTCATATTTACTTCTTCAACCCAACCCTAACACTTTGTTCCAAAGGTGGCTTCTGTTAACCGATTGACCAGATAACCAGGAACTACCATCCACTTCACAGCCTCAACTGAAGTCTTAACATGCTTAACAGATAAGGATGTGCTAAGCACATAAGTACATGAGTCATGACTCTTTATAAATGCATTTATATTTGAGATCTCAACCATAAATGTATGTAACGTTACCAGCTCAGTGGCTCTATTTGACATCTGTCAAGATTAGAAGATACATACAATCATGACAAGCTTAGTGTTAACCCCTGGCTGTTAAAACTACTCTCTCCTTCTGGCACTGTACCTTTGTGGTGGGGGTGGTTGAGATTGAAGAGAGCCGACCTCTCCTTCTTCCAGTTCTTGCTGTCCTCCTCCAGCTCACGTAGCTGAGCCGCTGTCTTCTCCAGGCCATCGGGCTGAGAACGTGTTGAGAAGGTCCTCTCGAACCACACCTGACGTAGGAACACATAGAGCGTACAGGTCCCCACCAGGAAGCCTATGAGGAAGGCAAAGCGCGAGCCCAGCGCCTTCATGACGAACTCAAACAATGTGCCTCAAGCTGAATCCCTATTTCAAGAGTCAAGACAAACAAGAGAGGCAGGGCGTGTTAACTTTGAGCTGGGTTTCCCAAACTCGGTCCTTTCCCCCTCTGGGTGTACATTTTGAGTGTACATTTTGATTTTTGCCCTAGCACTACACATCTGATTCAAATAATGAATTAATCAAACTTTGATTATTTGAATCAGCTGTGTAATGTTAGGTGCACGTTTGGGAACCCCCCACTGTTTGACAGGCATGTACAAATGAATGCCATCTATGCTGGGCACTATGCAAAGAAATGGGTGGGTGATTAGTATATGGTGTGTACATTATTGGAGTAGAGAGAACTCATCATTAGTTCATTTAGCTGACTACTTTCATTGTAGCGAGATGTATGATAATGTAAACAGCAAGCCAATACATGTTAGATGTGATCTCAAATAAAAATACAACTACGCTAGCTACATAGCTGACCTTGTCACACTTTGTTAACTAACAAACAAAGTGTGGGAGGGTCAGGCTGTTGGCTACTAACAATACGTCTAGCGGAAATGTCAAGAGAAATTGGTGGTTAGAGGCCCTTACCACTAACGTTACTTGAACACCATTGCGGAAAAGTCCCTCTCTTGGGTCCAGTTGAAAAGTGGGGAAACTGTGGCGCGTGTCATGTTAGGGAGCCATCTGCTTACGAGTAAAACACAATCTTGTCAAAAACAAATAACGTTACCACTTGGCGTTGAAGGGATGAAAACGGTCTTCTCTTGGAATATTATTTACTTAGCTAGCTCTGTGGGTTTGGTAGCTAGCCGCATCTCACTTCATCCGTATCATCCAGCCAACTATGGATTAGAAATAGCGAAACGAGACATCAATTCCAACTGTCATCCGAAACCAATACTGATTCTCTAAGAGTATCCGGTGTCTTTCATATTATGTCAAAATAAACTACCTTAGCCACAGGCTCAACTTCGATGTAAAAGCAGTATGATCTTATTGAGGTGTAAAACGCTTCTTTACGGTGGCTGTATTGCACTTACAGGAAACGCCAACATTAGCTTCTGATGCGCAGGCCCACAACACGAATCTGAAGTCATTGACTGCTTAATCCTTTGCCTTGTCTTGCCTTAGTCCCCGCCCTTTAAATACTGTTAAGTTTCTATTGGATCATTGCATGTACACGGAGCAGGCACAACCAATCATTGGATGGCATCAGAGCACTTATTCGGGTGCTAGAGCTGTAGCAAAAAACAGTAGGCACGTTCGTTTTGCATGGCCCGATGCCCCGGGTGAGTGGAGATTACACTTTACGTACCAATGTAATTGTTCTCTAAACTGTAAAGGTCTCTAAACTGTATAAACTCCACTCAAAACGAACTAGCCCAATGACTAGACAAAGCCATCGATGAGGTGACATCATTCATTCCTATGCGAATGGTGTCAGGGAACGATACTCTGCCCAGACATTACTGACGCATACCAGATCTTACAACGCCTGGATAAGTATTTTAAGTATCAGCTAATCACATATGTTATAGCAGTCTGTCAGTCGCTGACGTAGCACACAGCCATAGGTTGATGCATGCAACGTCTGAGCAAGGGGAGCGTTGCAGGCTAACTCCGTGCTGCCTCCTCTCATTGAATAACTAAAGTTGAAGGCCGAATGGGGAACTGCAGGCTGCCATGAGCAACTTTTTGTATTTATTTTACTAGGTAAGTGTAGAAAAGGCCCATGGAGTTCGTGGAATAATCCTTTAATTCATTGCCATTTACTCAGCTGGGCCAGGGGCGCTTTAATTAGGTCAGGTGGAAATGTCCGACAGATCTCAACTCCATAAAAGGAGGAAATTGCCATCGCCTGATCTCGCTGCTTTCTCTTCCTTAACTCCATCTGATCCAGAAGTTTTGTGCGTCCATGAATCCACGACTCTGTTACCTTTCATCTGAACTATCTGTTGCGATCCGGAGATGGGCCATCAGTTATTGTTTATAGTTATTACCGCGGAGCGCGGCTTGGAGCGCACGCTTCAAACATATTGTGAATTGTCAATGATCACGGTCCTACGGATCCTCATCGGCCAATAATGCAATCGATATGGTTCATATGTATTTCAATTAATTATATGTACACATGAAAACAATTGAAAGAGTGAAATGAGAAACGTCATTGTTTGCTAAGTGATCGACTTTGATAATGGGATTATAGATTGAATAACCATTCACTGTTTGTATTTTTTCATGATTTATGAAAAATAGTTACGAGCCGAAATGACTCACGGATGATTACTATTGACTTCTTAATGAACTGGACTGTTGAACTCCCTAAATTATGTTAATAATGAATGATATGATCTTTGATTGGATACATGTTATTTGTTTCCTTTGTGATGCAGCACAGACTACTCTGTACATATACCACTTTATGGTTAAAGGAATTCCTGCCTCAGTCTCATCCGTTCCTCTGACACGTGACCACCTGTTCACCTTCACTGTCAGTCATCCTACCTTTCCAGCTACCCACACAGATTCCACTAATCTTTCAGTAAATTTGTAAATAAGCGCGCGCTAAATAGCTTTTCAATCGGTGACGTCATTTGCTCTGAGACCTTGAAGTAGTAGTTCCCCTTGCTCTGCAAGTGCCGTGGCTTTTGTGGAGCGATGGGTGACGATGCTTCGTGGGTGTCAGTTGTTGATGATACCCTGGTTCGCGCCCGGGTATGGGCGAGGGGACGGTCTAAAATTATACTGTTACAATAGCTTCCACAAACTACTGACTTTAACAAATAGTAGAAAAAGTGTTAGGGTTGTTGACAGAAAAATAAGTAGTTTCCTCAAACTTCATATAGGCCTATCACTTGAAATTACTGAGAGAATTCCTCAAAACATCAATAAACACTATGGCATATCTTGCCCAAGTATTTTCTAATGGTCTTTATTTTAAATTGGCAAGGTATGAATATACAAAGATTTTACAATGCAGTTCAGACTTTTAGGGAGGGTGTTAATTTGGTGAATTTAACATTGAACAAAATTGAATCTGTTTGATATCTTCACTCAATAACACCCCCCCCCCAACAAGGAAGTGTGTGTGTATAATGATCTTAACGAAATATAAACATTTTCCCCTCACATGTTCAAGCTAAATTATTTAGATTTTTCTAGCTCAGTTTGAGCATGGCGCGTGTAACACCAGGGTTGTGCGTTTGATCACTGGGACTACCTACAGTGGGGAGAACAAGTATTTGATAAATTGCCGATTTTGCAGGTTTTCCTACTCACAAAGCATGTGGAGGTCTGTATTTTTATCATAGGTACACTTCAACTGTGAGAGACGGAATCTAAAACAAAAATCCAAAAAATCACATTGTATGATTTTTAAGTAATTAATTTGCATTTTATTGCGTGACATAAGTATTTAATCACCTACCAACCAGTAAGAATTCCGACTCCCACAGACCTGTTAGTTTTTCTTTAAGAAGCTGTCCTGTTCTCCACCCATTACCTGTATCTGTTTGAACTCGTTACCTGTATAAAAGACACCTGTCCACACACTCAAACAGACTCCAACCTCTCCACAATGGCCAAGACCAGAGAGCTGTGTAAGGACATCAAATCAAATGTATTTATATAGCCCTTCGTACATCAGCTGATATCTCAAAGTGAGGGACAGAAACCCAGCCTAAAATCCCAAACAGCAAGCAATACCGGTGTAGAAGCACGGTGGCTAGGAAAAACTCCCTAGAAAGGCCGAAACCTAGAAAGGAACCAGGCTATGTGGGGTGGCCAGTCCTCTTCTGGCTGTGCCGGGTGGAGATTATAACAGAACATGGCCAAGGTGATCAAATGTTCATAAATGACCAGCATGGTCCAATAATAAGGCAGAACAGTTGAAACTGGAGCAGCAGCACGGCCAGGTGGACTGGGGACAGCAAGGAGTCATGTTAGGTAGTCCTGAGGCATGGTCCTAGGGCTCAGGTCCTCCGAGGGAAAGAGAGAATTAGAGAGCACACTCAAATTCACACAGGACACCGAATAGGACAGGAGAAGTACTCCAGATATAACAAACGGACCCTAGCCCCCCGACACCATCTACTGCAGCATAAATACTGGAGGCTGAGACAGGAGGGGTCAGGAGACACTGTGGCCCCATCCGAGGACACCCCCGGACAGGGCCAAACGGGAAGGATATAACCCCACCCACTTTGCCAAAGCACAGCCCCCACACCACTAGAGGGATATCTTCAACCACCAACTTACCATCCTGAGACATGGCCGAGTATAGCCCACAAAGATCTCCGCCACGGCACAACCCAAGGGGGGTGACTCAACCCACTCAAGTGACGCACCCCTCCCAGGATGGTATGAAAGAGCCCCAGTAAGCCAGTGACTCAGCCCCTGTAAGAGTTAGAGGCAGAGAATCCCAGTGGAAAGAGGGGAACCGGCCAGGCAGAGACAGCAAGGGCGGTTCGTTGCTCCAGAGCCTTTCCGTTCACCTTCCCACTCCTGGGCCAGACTACACTCAATCATATGACCCACTGAAGAGATGAGTCTTCAGTAAAGACTTAAAGATTGAGACCGAGTTTGTGTCTCTTACATGGGTAGGCAGACCATTCCATAAAAATGGAGCTCTACAGGAGAAAGCCCTGCCTCCAGCTGTTTGCTTAGAAATTCTAGGGACAATTAGGAGGCCTGCGTCTTGTGACCATAGCGTACGTGTAGGTATGTACGGCAGGACCAAATCAGAGAGATAGGTAGGAGCAAGCCCATGTAATGCTTTGTAGGTTAGCAATAAAACCTTGAAATCAGTCCTTGCCTTGACAGGAAGCCAGTGTAGGGAGGCTAGCACTGGAGTAATATGATCACATTTTCTGGTTCTAGTCAGGATTCTAGCAGCCGTATTTAGCACTAACTGAAGTTTATTTAGTGCTTTATCCGGGTAGCCGGAAAGTAGAGCATCGCATCACTGTTTTGTCCGAGTTTAAAAGTAGAAAGTTTGTAGCCATCCACTTCCTTATGTCTGAAACGCATGCTTCTAGCGAGGGCAATTTTGGGGCTTCACCATGTTTCATTGAAATGTACAGCTGTGTGTCATCCGCATAGCAGTGAAAGTTAACATTATGTTTTCGAATGACATCCCCAAGAGGTAAAATATATAGTGAAAACAATAGTGGTCCTAAAACGGGACCTTGACGGACACCGAAATTTACAGTTGATTTGTCAGAGGACAAACCATTCACAGAGACAAACTGATATCTTTCTGACAGATAAGATCTAAACCAGGCCAGAACTTGTCCGTGTAGACCAATTTGGGTTTCCAATCTCTCCAAAAGAATGTGGTGATCGATGGTATCAAAAGCAGCACTAAGGTCTAGGAGCACGAGGACAGATGCAGAACCTCGGTCTGATGCCATTAAAAGGTCATTTACCACCTTCACAAGTGCAGTCTCAGTGCTATGATGGGGTCTAAAACCAGACTGAAGCATTTCGTATACATTGTTTGTCTTCAGGAAGGCAGTGAGTTGCTGCGCAACAGCCTTTTCTAAAATTTGAGAGGAATGGAAGATTCGATATAGGCCGATTAGTGTTTTATATTTTCTGGGTCAAGGTTTGGCTTTTTCAAGAGAGGCTTTATTACTGCCACTTTTAGGGATAAAATTGTAGACCTGCACAAGGCTGGGATGGGCTACAGGACAATAGGCAAGCAGCTTGATGAGAAGGTAACAACTGTTGGCGCAATTATTAGAAAATGGAAGAAGTTCAAGATGACGGTCAATCCCCCTCGGTCTGGGGCTCCATGCAAGATCTCACCTCGTGGGGCATCAATGATCATGAGGAAGGTGAGGGATCAGCCCAGAACTACACTGCAGGACCTGGTCAATGACCTGAAGAGAGCTGGGACGACAGTCTCAAAGAAAACCATTAGTAACACACTACGCCGTCATGGATTAAAATCCTGTAGCGCACGCAAGGTCCCCCTACTCAAGCCAGCGCATGTCTAGGCCCATCTGAAGTTTGCCAATGACCATCTGGATGATCCAGAGTAGGAATGGGAGAAGGTCATGTGGTCTGATACAAAAATAGAGCTTTTGGTCTAAACTCCACTCGCCGTGTTTGGAGGAAGAAGGATGAGTACAACCCCAGGAACACCAACCCAACCGTAAAGCATGGACGTGGAAACATCATTCTTTGGGGATGCTTTTCTGCAAAGGGGACAGGACGACTGCACCGTATTGAGGGGAGGATGGATGGGGCCATGTATCGCGAGATCATGACCAACAACCTCCTTCCCTCACTAAGAGTATTGAAGATGGGTCGTGGCTGGGTCTTCCAGCATGACAACGACCCGAAACACACAGCCAGGGCAACTAAGGAGTGGCTCCGTAAGAAGCATCTCAAGGTCCTGGAGTGACCTAGACAGTCTCCAGACCTGAACACAATAGAACATCTTTGGAGGGATCTGAAAGTCCGTATTGCCCAGCGACAGCCCCGAAACCTGAAGGATCTGGAGAAGGCCTGTATGGAGGAGTGGGCCAAAATCCCTGCTGCAGTGTGTGCAAACCTGGTCAAGAACTACAGGAAACGTATGATCTCTGTAACTGTAAACACAGGTTTCTGTACCAAATATTAAGTTCTGCTTTTCTGATGTATCAAATACTTGTCATGCAATAAAATGCAAATTAATTACTTAAAAATCATACAATGTGATTTTCTGGATTTTTGTTTTAGATTCCGTCTCTCACAGTTGAAGTGTACCTATGATAAAAATTACAGACCTCTAAATGCTTTGTAAGTAGGAAAACCTGCAAAATCGGCAGTTCCTGTCAACATGACTGTTCCTGTCAACATTTTGTTGACAGGAACAGCTGAGCTCCAATAACTATTTCTGAGAAATAACTTCTCAAATGAAAATAGGATAAGTATTTTTGGGTTTGCTGTACATGGCATCAAACCAAAAAAAATCTGAAACATAAAATAACAGTTTTAAACATTCATGACAGTTGACAAAATGTACAACTTTCCAGAACCATTTCTCAACTTTTAAAGTGCTACAAAATGTATATGGAATATGATGAATGTTTCATCAAGCATGTCAATTCTACAATGAACAATTGAAGAGTTGTATAAGCTTCACTAAATTACACTGGTTCTCATTTAAATATTCAAACTGTGGTTCAACCTCTAAACCACAACAGCATGTGGTTCTCACTCTTTTTCAGGTTTCCAAATCGGCATTCTTTTTCAATAAATGTAGAATGACTAAACAATAAAATATAACTGGTGAACAGAACCCTCCTTTTGCAAACATACTGTATCATTTTGTGACGCCAAGTGTAAATACCAGGTGAATTCCTCCATTGCATCACTCCCGGCAATAATTTCCTCACACTGTAGAGCAGCAGATAAAAACACAGTGGCGTAGTTATAAGCACTGCTGTGTGGCTACACAAGGAGAGGGCATCATACTTCTGTAGAAATGTCAAGTTAAACCCCATTCAGTCCAAGCCTTAGATACATTTTCACAGGTGCATATTGCCAAGTCCATTGTGTTTTTCCCACCCTCCTCTCAACCCAACTAGCAACAGACATTGAAATAATGCCCCTTTTCAGCCATCACATTGAGGAGAGAAAACAAAACCTGACACCATTACACCACCACAGCTGAGACATTTGGATTGGTTTGTGCAAGGCACATAAGGGTGCCTGATAGGGACAACACATTTCTAAGTGTGGGAACAGGTGTACTTGTGGACACTGGTGCTTCCAGTGGGGCCCAAGGGGCAGCTGAGACTTAGCAGTGAGTTCAGAGTTCTGACAAGGGCGAGGGACACTCCCCGCACCTAGCCTCAACAGGTGCTTGGTTCCCACGATGCGAGTAAACATCTCCCCAGAGCTCATAACTCCACATCGTCTGAGACCGGTGCAGTACTGGTGTACTGGGCCTCTTCTGGTCTCTCCCCATACAAATTTGTAGTTGTTTTCCAACTCCTGATGTCTCTTTTGCTCCTTGTAAACTTCATCTGTTCCCCCTGTCTGAGAAACATCAAGGAAAGAACAAAATAATAGCACACATTTACTCTTTGAAAATGTTGAACTGCTTAACTCTTCCACTTGCTTATCTTGGTTTTGATAGCACTCTTTGAACCCAATTAATGAAGAAAATGTCTTTACAGATATCTTTCAACATATTCACTACATGACCAAAAGTATGTGGACCCCTGCTCATCGAACATCTAATTTCAAAATCATGGGCATTAATATGAAGTTGGTCCCCCCCTTTGCTGCTATAACAGCCCCCACTCTTCTGGGAAGGCTTTTCCACTAGATGTTGGAACATTGGTGCGGGAACTTTCTTCCATTCAGCCACAAGAGCATTAGTGAGGTCAGGCACTAATGTTTGGGGTTCCAATTCATCCCAAATTTGTTTGATGGGGTTGAGGTCAGGACTGTGTAGGCCAGTCAAGTTCTTCCACACCGATCTCAACAAACCATTTCTGTATGGACCTCGCTTTGTGCATTGTAGCATTGTCATGCTGATACAGGAAAGGGCCTTCCCCAAACAGTTGCCACAAAGTTGGAAGCACAGAATAGTCTAAAATGTCATTGTATGCTGGAGGGTTAAGATTGCCCTTCACTAGAACTAAGGGTCCTAGCCCAAACCATGAAAAAAAAAACCCAGACCATTATTCCTCATCCACCAAACTTTACGGTTAACACTATGCATTGGTGCAGGTAGTGTTCTACTGGGATCCGCCAAACCCAGATTGGTCTGTCGCACAGACAGATGGTGAATCGTGATTAATCACTCCAGGGAACGTGTTTCCACTGCTCCAGAGTCCAATGGTGGTGAGCTTTACACCACTCCAGCTGACACTAGGCATTGCGTATGGTGATCTTATGCTTGCTTACGGCTGCTCGGCCATGGAAATCCATTTTATGATGCTCCAGACGAACAGTTCTTGTGCTGACGTTGCTTCCAGAGTCAGTTTGGAATTCGGTAGTGAGTGTTGCAGCCGAGGATGGCAATTTTTACACGCTACATGCTTCAGTGGTCCCATTCTGTGAGCTTGTGTGGCCTACCACTTTGCGGCTGAGCCATTGTTGCTCCTAGACATTTCCACTTCACAATAACAGCACATATAGTTGACCGGGGCAGCTCTAGCAGGGCAGAAATGTGACGTACAGACTTTTTGGAAAGGTGGCATCCAATTCAATTCAATTTCAATTCAAGGGGCTTTATTGGCATGGGAAACATGTGTTAACATTGCCAAAGCAAGTAAGGTAAACAATAAAAATTAACAGTAGACATCACACATACAGAAGTTTGAAAACAATAAAGACATTACAAATGTCATATTATATATATATATATATACAGTGTTTTTACAAGGTACAAATGGTAAAGGACACAAGATAAAATAAATAAGCATAGATATGGGTTGTATTTACAATGGTGTTTGTTCCTCAGTGGTTGCCCTTTTCTCGTGGCAACAGGTCACAAATCTTGCTGCTCTGATGGCACACTGTGGAATTTCACCCAGTAGATATGGGAGTTTTTCAAAATTGGATTTGTTTTCGAATTCTTTGTGGATCTGTGTAATCTGAGGGAAATATGTCTCTCTAATATGGTCATACATTGGGCAGGAGGTTAGGAAGTGCAGCTCAGTTTCCACCTCATTTTGTGGGCAGTGAGCACATAGCCTGTCTTCTCTTGAGAGCCATGTCTGCCTACGGCGGCCTTTCTCAATAGCAAGGCTATGCTCGCTGAGTCTGTACATAGTCAAAGCTTTCCTTAATTTTGGGTCAGTCACAGTGGCCAGGTATTCTGCCGCTGTGTACTCTCTGTGTAGGGCCAAATAGCATTCTAGTTTGCTCTGTTTTTTTGTTAATTCTTTCCAATGTGTCAAGTAATTATCTTTTTGTTTTCTCGTGATTTGGTTGGGTCTAATTGTGCTGCTGTCATGGGGCTCTGTAGGGTGTGTTTGTGAACAGAGCCAGTCAAAAGTTTGGACACACCTACTCATTCATGGGTTTTTCCTTTTATTTTTCTTACTATTTTCTACATTGTAGAATAATAGTGATGACATCAAAACTATGAAATAACACATATGGAATCGTGTAGTAACCAAAAAGGTGTTTAACAAATCAAAATATATTTGAAATTCTTCAAAGTAGCCACACTTCGCCTTAACAGCTTTGCACACTCTTCACATTCTCTCAACCAGCTTCATGAGGTAGTCACCTGGAGTTCATTTCAATTAACAGGTGTGCCTAATTTGTGGAATTTATTTCGTTCTAAATGTGTTTGAGACAAACAGTTGTGTTGTGACAAGGTAGGGGTGGTATACAGAAGATAGCCCTATTTGGTAAAATACAAAGTCCATATTATGGAAAGAACAGCTCAAATAAGCAAAGAGAAACAACAGTCCATTACTTTAAGACATGAAGTTCAGTCAATCTGGAACATTTCAAGAACTTTTCAAGTTTCTTCAAGTGCAGTCGCAAAAAACATCAAGAGCTATGATGAAACTGGCTCATGAGGACCGCCACAGGAAAGGAAGACCCAAAGTTACCTCTGCTGCCGAAGATAAGTTCATTATAGTTACCAGCCTCAGAAATTGCAGCCCAAATAAATGCTTCAGAGTTCAAGTAACAGACATAGGAAACTGCGTGAATAAGGTTGTCATGGTTGAATTGCTACAAAGAAACCACTATTAATGGAAACCAATAAGAAGAAACTTGCCTGGGACAAAAAACACGAGCAATGGACATTAGACCGGTGGAAATCTGTCCTTTGGTCTGACGAGTCCAAATTTTAGATTTATTGTTCCAACTGCCGTGTCTTTGTAAGATGCAGAATAGGTTAACGTATGATTTCCACATGTGTAGTTCCCACCATGAAGCATGGAGGAGGAGGTGTGATGGTGTTTTGCTAAATCACTGTCTGTGATTTATTTAGAATTCAAGGCAAACTTAACCACCATTGCTACCACAGCATTCTGCAGCGATACACCATCCCATCTGGTTTGCACTTAGTGGGACAATCATTTGTTTTTCAACAGGACAATGACCCAACACAGCAAAGCTGTCATCAAGGTAAAGGTTGGCTATTTTGAAGAATCTAAAATAAACAAATCTAAATGTAACACTTTTTTGGTTACTACATGATTCCATATGTGTTATTTCATAGTTTTGATGTCTTCACTATAATTCTACAATGTAGAAAAAAATAAAAAAAATAAAGAAAAACCCTTGAATGAGTAGGTGTGTTCAAATTTTGGACTAGTACTGTATGCCAGCAGTGACAGTGGAAAATAAAATCTAACGACATGAATCCAGCATATTGAAGCTTTTCTATAATTTCTCTTCATATAGGACTGTCAGTATGCTGATATAGCCTACAGCGGTTTTAATCTCCCTTGAGCATTGAACCTCAAATCTCCAAAGGTACTGAATATGGGATGGAACAAGAAATGAATATACACAGAATGTAGATGTTTGAACTATGAACACATAGACCCATGCCCAGTGAGTGGAGCCTTTGGCGGAGAGCCCAGTTACCTGGCAGTTGGGGGGCCAGGCTGGGGCTGCCCCTGGCTGGGTTGTTGGCCTTCTGGCCTCCCTCTGTCAGGTGCTCTGCCTCTGTGTCCCCAGGCCTCTTTGTCCTCTAAGCGGTTCAGCAGCTTGTCCAGAGTTGTCTCAAGAGTGCCTGAGTGTGGTCAAACTCCCCCTTCAGACCCTCTGTGTCCAGCTCCTGCTGAGCCTAGAACACAGAGAGAAGCCCATCAAGTCAAAGGAAGACAGCATCATTGAGCCTGTCAAGTAAATATGACTGAAATAATATCAAATATTAAAGATGTCCCCTAGTCATTTTTTAACTTTTCCTCCTGAAAAGTGATTTCCCAAGAATAAATACAGTAAAGTACACACTAAAGGGTAACAAAATATGGGCATTCAAGGAGTTGGTTTGACAGGAAGTCATGATGTCAACTGGCCTCCCCCCTTGCTTGAGCAGCAATGGAGAACAAAAGAGGAAAGGTCTACCTGGACCACCTATTGAGCTGTGCCTTTTAGTTAAGGAAATCAGGTGTTAAATGAGGTGAAAATGAGACAAAATAATACTGTTCATTTAGATGTCCATCTATCTCACATGTTTGGCCCATAATGTGACTGAGCACTCAATAACTTTAAACAAATCCTTCCAGACAATCACCTGTTCTACTACATAGAACCATTTACAGACTGTACACGTATCTGGCATCTCTAGCGTCTGTCCGCACCTCATCTATGATGTTGTCAAACTCCTTTTGCATTTCCTTTTTCATCTCCTCGATGTTGGCAGAGGGCACCGAGAGGCCAGCTATCTCTTCATCAAACTGCAGCAGGAGACGCTCTTCTTCATCCTCATCCTCGGCTCCATGTCTCTCCTTTTGCTTCCTCAGTACCTCTCTTTCGGCTTCATTTTGTGCTTTCTGAAAGGGAAGTCAAATAACCATATTGAAATTTAAATACACAAAAATGTCACTGCATTATGAATCCACGGCTATGGGAAAAAGGTAACTGTTCCATAGCCTGGCCTGAAGGCGGCCCCAACCTTTCTGTTGCTCTCTTTTAAATGCTGCACACATTTCATCAGGCCTGCAGGGTCTGTGATGACCTTGAAGTTGAATGTTTCATCTCCAAAAGCTGCGAGGAATCAAAAACACCTGATAGAAATTAACCAAAAGGATGACACTTCAAAGCATCAGATGTGATATTGTAGTGAGTAGTGTTTTTAAATGCCAACATAATACATTACCATCCTCTGTGACCTCATTATCTGTGAGCTGATTATCAAAGGCATCCTCTCCCGCCTGTCAAAACAGAAAGCGGTTGGCACCATCCTGTGGAAGACTAAAGTTGAAAGATATTATGATCACTGACTGTGTGTACCTGATGCTCTGAAGTGTGTCAGTTGCTGTGGTACCCCCTGGATTTGCTGTGGTACCCCCGGTCAAAATCTCATCAAGAGACTTCAGCTCCTCTGAGATCTGCTCCACTTTATGTTTTGTGTCCGCTGAACATGAGAGCAATAGAGAGAAGCAAGGTTACATTATTCCTCAGGGCTTGTGAAATAAAATATTTAGCCAGGCTTCATATCACGATATATGAAGAGTAAGCAGCCTTCCACAGACCTCGATCCTGCCTGATTACTCACAGACTTGGGCCTTGACATAGTCCATGTACTGCTTGGTGCTGGGGGCTGGCTGGCACACAATGCCCTGGGGCTTGGCGGTGGAGGGCGGACACAGGAAGGGGTGCTGGCAGGTGCGGGTGGTGTGGACCGTCAGCACGTAGCGACAGGACTGGGGCTCGTCCACACGGGCCACGTAGTCACCCGACCCCTTCTCACACACAAACTGAAAAACACGGACCACAAAAGATCAGGGGTCACAGATTGTCAAGGAGTCACACCAGTCATATCTGATGTGTTTGCAGTTTTACATATTTATTCAATATTTATTTAATACAAAACAGGTTGTTCAGGTTATTGCAATCTTAAAAAAACGTCTCTCACCCTGACTTCAGTCTCCCTGGGGCTCCCGTTCAGGTCACATTTGGAGTCGTTGACATAGCTCTGACTGTGGTAGCGCTTCAACCTGTGCTGCTTGGAGGCCTGGGAGGGAGAGGGAAGGATAGAGAAAAGGAGCTTTATTAGTGTGTGTATTACACTGGTATACACACACTCGTTGGTATTGATGCAGTACAGCAGGCTGTAATTTCAAAAGAGAAAGATCATTTTTTACTGAAGATGGTATTTGCCAACTCTTACACTACATGACACCACAAAAGTATGTGGACACCTGCTCGTCGAACATCTCATTCCAAAATCATGGGCATTAATATGGATTTTTTTAAATATATATATATTTTTTATTGAATATCCAAAACATACAATATACTTGTAGTGAAGCTGCTCAACAATTACACCACACCAGTCATCCAACAGACTCCCATTCGGAGCGACACGCAGAAACATCTAGGGTCAACACCCTGCTCAAGGACACGTCGGCAGATCTCCCACAAGGTCCCCCCAAAAAACGGGGACCCTCCGCTCTCATGTTCAGCGGACACAAAACATAAAGTGGAGCAGATCTCAGAGGAGCTGAAGACTCTTGATGAGATTTTGACCGGTGATGAGGGGACAGTGGATGAGCAGACAGACGAGGAGTCAGCGACAAGACCCCCCCCCCCCACTATTTACATATGTGTGTGTCCGTGTCTGTTTTATTTGAATGAGAGTGTACACATGCATATACACAAACATCAGCCTTAAGCAAACCGGCATTAGCTGTAAAAACACAGCCCCTCAGTTTTATATTGACTATTTTTTTCACTTTACCTTTGACCATCATTCTATCTCCCGCCCAGCAACTCTACTCTCACTTGTCTCCAATTCCACATCCCAACCCTCAGCTTCCCTCAGCCCATCCCACCTATCTCTGATGGCCACCCTCTTCGGATTTCTATGCAACATATCTCTCAAATATGCTGTGATTATTTTTTACGTACAATTTCAATCTAATCGCATAGAATCCACAGATTGTGAGTTGAAGATAAATACTTTTACTAAGAGTATTAGTAATTGACTGACCCGGTCTCTCCAGATCTCCTAACAGTACTGTTTCTAGGGTCAATTTTAGATCAATGCTATGCATTGTCAGCCATTCCTGAACCTGAGACCAGAAACAGGCTACCTGAGGGCAATACCAAAATAAATGGTCTATTGATTCTGTATCCTCACAACAAAATCTGCAGAGCTTCAATGATTTTATGCCCCAAATGTTGTTATATATCAAATCATATACCCTGTACCATGGAATCGGTACATCAAAAATTTCTTCCCAACTATTTTGCAGTCTGTATGGCACAAGTTATCTTGTTTTAATAATAGTGAAATCAGACCTTCCTGCAGAGTACCTGACAGACTACCATTTCTATAGGAGTAGTTAAAACAATCTAACAATGGAGCTTTTAGTATTTCAAAAAAGGCTTGATATACCTCTACCGGTATGCCATCGAGCCCTGGGTTTTTTTCCAGACTGAAAGGATTTAATAGCCTCAAAGTTTTCCTCTAAATTGGCTTTCACACTGATTTTTCTGTACATTTGTTTAAATGTTCCATTTTTTTGTATTATTTGGAAATAATTCCTTACCGTAATCTTCATTCAGTGGGAGAGGAGACCAAAAAGAGAACATCTTGCTTAAAATATATAGCTTCCTCTTTCAAAATATCATTCGGAGAATCATAGATGACTCCGTCTTCAGTAACGAATTTCTGCAAATTATTTTTGTTAGTGTTCCTGTGATGGAGATTGAGGAATAATTTTGTGCATTTTTCTCCATATTCCATCCAGTTTGCTTTATTTTTGTAATAGATTACATTAGATCGTTCTTGAATAAGTTCAAGTTATTTTTGTTTGTCCTCCTATCTCTGTAGTATTGTTTTTATTGCCATCTACCTGTACAATTAGTTCATGTATTTCCCTTGTTAGTCTATTCTCTTTAGCCAGAAACTGCTTTTTTATTATTGATGAATACTGAATTGAATGACCTCTGAAGGTACATTTAAAAGGTATCCCAAACAATAAGTGGGTTTGCTGTTCCTATATTCTACTGGAAAAATTCAGTTATAAATGATTTTGTCTTATTTTTAACTAAGTTGTCCTCCAGTAAACTTTGATTAAATTTCCAATATCCCCATCCACGTAGAAATGTTATAAGAGTTATGTGAAGGCCAATTAAATGATGATCCAATTGCATTCTGTCTCCTATTAAACTTTTTTAACCTTTGAGGCAAGAGAGAAATAGATAATTCAAGCTAAGTCATCATGAATACTTTAAGTCTCCTCCATGTATATCTCATTAGGTTGGGGATTTTAGTCTCTAAATATCCACTATTTCTAATGTGTCCATAATGTGTGATTTCCTTAAGGGCACAGTGATAATAGTTTGTAGAGTGATTTCCTTTATGTTCCAATGAGGTACTTAACACTGTTTTAGTCTCCTACCATAATGATTTGATCATTATTTTCAAAGAAGTATGGATCATCCCGATTTGGACCACAGATTATGAGACAATTCACTTTCATTTAAAAAAGGATCTACCTTCCTTGCGAATCATTCCTAACTATTTGCACATTCAGATTGAAATTGTTGCTAATTAATATCACACTTTTTGAGTTCCTTTGTCCATGACAGAAATAATTAAAAGTTACTGCCATCAGAGGTATTATGACAGTCCAAACTAGAGCTTTGAAATGTCTGATATTTAGATAATTTAAAAAATAGGTTCTAGCAATATGTTTTATTCCCTTGCCTGTTTGCCTGTAAGCCAATGCCACAAATGTTTGAAAATTGAGACAAGATATTATGTGTGTCTTATATCTGAGTAAGTTGATGTGTATGATATTGGATGTGATTTAGTGAGAGTGTGTACGATGTCTGTATAAAAGTAAGACTATGTGTGACAAATAAATAATAACTCAGCCAATTTGCATGTTTGAGTGTCTATGTGTGTAACATGTAGTGCGTATAGCCTTAATATTCATGATGATAATTGTAATCCAGAGAAAAAAGAGAGGAGAAAAGAGAGAGTGAGAAGAGAGCGAGATTAAGTGTGCATGTATTAGTCCGTATGTGTAAGTGAACAGTAATATGGAGTTGGTCCCCCCTTTACAGCTATAACAGCCTCCACTCTTCTGGGAAAGCTTTCCACTAGATGTTGGAACATTGCTGCAGGGGATTTGCTTCCATTCAGCCACAAGAGCATTAGTGAGGTTGGGCACTGATATTGGGCGATTAGGCCTGGCTCGCAGTCAGTGTTCCAATTAGAGGTAGACCGATTATGATTTTTCAACGCCGATACCGATTATTGGAGGACCCAAAAAAAAGCCGATACCGATTAATCGGACGATATTTATTTATTTGAAATAATGACAATTACAACAATACTGAATGAACACTTATTTTAACTTAATATAATATATCAATAAAATCAATTTAGCCTCAAATAAATAATGAAACATGTTCAATTTGGTTTAAATAATGCAAAAACAAATGTTGGAGAAGAAAAAGTGCAATATGTGCTATGTAAGAAAGCTAACGTTTCAGTTCCTTGCTCAGAACATGAGAACATATGAAAGCTGGTGGTTCCTTTTAACATGAGTCTTCAATATTCCCAGGAAAGAAGTTTTAGATTGTAGTTATTATAGGAATTATCGGACTATTTCCCTCTATACCATTTGTATTTCATTAACCTTTGACTATGGGATGTTCTTATAGGCACTTTAGTATTGCCAGTGTAACGGTATAATCTTTGCTCGCTCCTCCCTGGGCACGAACCAGCAACACAACGACAACAGCCACCATCGAAGCAGCGTTACCCATGCAGAGCAAGGGGAACAACTACTAGAAGGCTCAGAGCGAGTGACGTTTGAAACGCTATTAGCGCATGCTAACTAGCCAGCCATTTCACTTCGGTTACACCAGCCTCATCTCGGGAGTTGATAGGCTTGAAGTTATAAACAGCGCAATGCTTGACACACATCGAAGAGCTGCTGGCAAAACGCATGAAAGTGCTGTTTGAATAAATGTTTTCGTGCCTGCTTCTGCCTAACACCGCTCAGTCAAATACTTAGATACTTGAATGCTTGTATGCTCCGTCAGATTATATGCAACGCAGGACACGCTAGATAATATCTAGTAATATCATCAACCATGTGTAGTTAACTAGTAATTATGATTGATTGTTTTTTATAAGATAAGTTTAATGCTAGCTAGCAACTTACCTTGGCTTACTGCATTCGCGTAACAGGCAGTCTCCTTGTGGAGTGCTACGAGAGAGAGGCAGGTCGTTATTGCGTTGGACTAGTTAACTGTAAGGTTGCAAGATTGGATGCCCCTGAGCTGACAAGGTGAAAATCTGTCGTTCTGCCCCTGAACAAGGCAGTTAACCCACCATTTCTAGGCCGTCATTGAAAATAAGATTGTGTTCTTAACTGACTTGCCTAGTTAAATAAAGGTATATAAAAAATACATTTAAAAATAATAAAAATTGGCAAATCGGCGCCCAAAAATACCTATTTCCGATTGTTATGAAAACTTGAAATCGGCCCTAATTAATCGGCCATTCAGATTAACCGGTCGATCTCTAGTTCCAATTCATCCCAAAGGTGTTCAGTGGGGTTGAGGACAGGGATTTGTGCAGGCCACTCAAGTTCTTCCACACCAATCTCTACAAACCATTTCTGTATGGACCTCGCTTTGTGCACGGGGGCATTGTCATATTGAAACAGGAATGGGGCTTCCCCAAATGGTTACCACAAAGTTGGAAGCACAGAATCGTCTAGAGAATGTCATTGTATGCTGGAGAGTTACGATTTCCCTTCACTGGAACTAAGGGGCCTTGCCCAAACCACAAACAGCCCCAGACCATTATTCCTCCTCCACCAAACTTTACAATTGGCACTATATATTGGGGCAGGTAGTATTCTCCTGGCATCTTTTTTTATTTCACCTTTATTTAACCAGGTAGGCTAGTTGAGAACAAGTTCTCATTTGCAACTGCCAAATCCAGGTTCGTCCGTCGGACTGCCCAGATGGTGAAATACGATTCATCACGCATTTCTACTCCTCCAGAGTTCAATAGCAGCGAGCTTCACAACGAACAGTTCTTGTGCGGACGTTGCTTCCAGAGGCAGTTTGGAACTCTGTAGTGAGTGTGGCAACCCGAGGACAGATTTTTTTTATTCGCTACGCACTTCAGCGGTCCCGTTCTGTGAGCTTGTGTGGCCTAGCACTTCATGCTGAGCCGTTGTTGCTCCTAGACATTTCCACTTCACAATAACAGCACAGAGTTGACCGGGGCAGCTCTAGCAGGGCAGAAATTTCACAAACTGACTTTTTGGAAAGGTGGCAGACTATGACGGTGTCACATTGAAAGTTACTCAGTGGATATTATGGATATTGAATGGCTGTTTGCTCGATTTGTATACACCTTTCAGAAACGGGTGTGGCTGAAATAGCAGAATCCACTAATTTGAAGGAGTGTCCACATACTTTTGTATATACAGTGTATATTCTCCTGAGCCCCCCCCCCCCCCCCCCCCAAAAAAAAAAAAAAACAAGGACAAACGTACATTACAGTCAATGGGTATAGTAGTTAGAAAACATAGTTGCGGCATCTGGGTGTCCACTACAGAGGACATTTCTTGATGAGAACTGATGTCCACTAGAAAGGACAAAATGAATTGCTGGGCCTCTGGAGGATATCAATTTATAGACCATGGACATCCTACTAAATTACCAAATTGCATAGAACATCACAGTGTGAGTCTCAGGGGAGAGTCACTTAAGCTGAAGGAGTCAAGTCAACAGGCTCACGATGTTCTTTCCCTCATGTCATCAACCTGAACAAGGTACATGCTGTGTTCCAAAACTAACAAGCAGCCCGTACCTTCCAAGCACTCACTCCAACTCTACTTGAACTACAGTACAATGGTTGAAAAATAAAACAAGAAACAAACCGAAACAGCTTGAGATTTTTCTGTAAAAATAAATGATATTGGTTCATGCAACATGCTCATTTCATATTTGCCAGCAAGTATACATCGAAAAACTCTTTAGTCCTATGTATGAGAAGAGTACACTACAGTAGCACAACAAGGTATGTCAAAATGCTATGGAGGGGAGAGGGGAGGTAAGCTGCATGCAACAGACAAACAAACATTTTACCTTGGCTGTTTCATTGTTCCAGTCAAACTCTGAATCATAGTAACCTGGGAAGAAAGCATCCCCTTTGACACCTGTGTCTGTGGAGAGATAAAAACAGACCCGATAATTAGAGGCATGACCAAAATCTAAATAGATAAAGTAGCGTCAGGTAGGTGACACCATGTGATGCAGCAGCACTTGACAGACAGGTCAACACCAGAGTAAGTAACGAAAGTAAAAAGGTGAAAGTGTAAACAGTGAGTACAAACAAGAAGGATCCAGCTGTTGCTACTTGTTCTGTTAACATTTTTCTTGGCCTAAATAGTTGTTGAAAGTAAGTCTTACCCTCAAGATGTTACTGTCTAATGTGTTGTCCATAGCAGAACTCATATGTCCACCAGTCTTTCGTCTGCAGTCATAAAGAATGACAACGTTTTACTTCATATTACATTTCATATCCATGTTGAGTGGCCTTCCAATGCTAGATGAAATAGAATATAGACTGCTTTATATGGAGAAGTTGCATTCTGTTCCCTTCCTCTTACAATCACATGATCATCAACCAGACATCTAATTCTCATATGTGTATATAGTCTGTCCAACTCAAACTCTGGTAGATTACAAGTCCAACCTTCAGATTGACCTCTTCATCAATATACAGTAAAGTGAGGTAGCATGTCACAATTTGGTTAGGGAATGCAAACTGACCAATCAGATAAGCACGATTTGAGATTTAACTATCAATACAAGTTGCACAACTCCTTGCAAAAGCATCCGCCTGGGCAAATATATGCCCTTTCATTTCCTTTAAAGCATCACTTTACTTATAACTGTCTGCAATAGTTCTGGTGTAGAGAGGCCTGAAAACAGTTTAGATGTTGATGCAATATGAAGCACTGCCGTCTCTACGCAGTGATTTTGTATTCCTCCCCTTAGTCTTCTGTGGTTTGTGTCTGACCTTCACGAGGCAAGGGGCAGTGTGCATAGGCTTGAGCAAGTCTGGGATGCTTGGTCCGCTGTAGCCTTGGGAGTCAGGCTCAGAGGCTCGGTCCTGATGAAACCTCACTGTCTGGGCTGGAAGGCGGCATTCATACATCTGCTTGTATTTGCTGGACACAAGCATGATTTTGTCTATCTTAGACTGCAATGTGGGAAACATGACAATGTTAGATAAAACAGACTGTATTACATCAGTTACTCTTGTATTCTCCTGTAACATTACTTGGAAAATAGCAAGCTAGTTAGCTAATGTTAGTTAACTAGCTAAGCAAGAAGCCTATCTGACAGCTGTCAACTTGAAACTGCGTTTTCTTCTAAACGATAGGGCCAGTTAGTTACATATTAGCGGGTAGCTCAACAAGCTGTATAGGGTAGAGCCCTGCACAGACATGAATTGTAAGCCTGAGTTCTACCCCTGCCAGTGACATTTAGGCCCTACCCAGGTCCGATTGCTTCTGCCAAATTTAAGGCCCGGTCCAAAATCATAACTTCCTCCATTAGTAAATCCATTAGCTGCTCCTCTTGGTCTTTCACTAGCTCCCTGCGTGCAACTAGCTCTGCATGCGCTCTGCTCTTGGCGGCTCTGAATCTGTGAGTAACCATAGCAACAGCTCTGCTTGGGATACTCTGCTCGGACTGCTCTGCTCAATGAGAGAGCAGTTAAATATTAGCTACTTTGTCACTCTAAACTCCGACAACTCAAGGAACATTATTTTCTGTGAAATCTCTTCCATTTAATATTTGACTCGGTTGAAGCACTTCTGACACTGTGTTACGATCTTAGTTAGATATGACTGTACTGAGCAACAGAGCTCAAGCAAATGGCTCAGATTCTAAATGTTTGATACATTTTGTGATACCCGAGACCTACCCGTACCCTAGTTCAGGGTTCATACACATTGACAGATGAAATTGCATGACTTTTCACCAAATTTCCATAACCAACAATAGGCAGCATCTATGTACATTTACAAAAGTAAGCGTAATGTGGTATTGACACTGCGAGGCTGCTCTCTGACCCCATGTACAATCCCCTGTCATTGAGCAAGGCACTTAATCTGTTAGGCAACTGTATAAAACATGTGGTTAACCCTCAGTCTGGAGAGCTACTGGGTGTGCAGACTTTTGATCAAGCCCTGCATCTCAGGGCTAGAGGCGCCACTACAGATCCTGGTTCAATTCCAGGCTGTATCACAACTGGCCGTGATTGGGAGTCCCGTAGAGTGACGCACAATTGGCCCAGCGTCGTCCAGGTTAGGGTTTGGCCGGGGTAGGCCATCATTGTAAATAAGAATTTGTTCTTAACCTCACTCGGGAACCTCACTATTTTTACCTCCGGATGAAAAGCGTGCCCAAAGTAAACTACCTGCTACTCAGGCCCAGAAGCTAGGATATGCTTGTAATGAGTAGATTTGGATAGAAAACACTCAAAACTGTTAAAATAATGTATGTGTATATGGCAGGCGAAAACCTGAGAAAATTCCATCCAGGAAGTGGGATTGTTTTATGTTTGTAGTTTTCCATTGACTGCCTATACATATTCCAATGACCTAGGACTCCAATTGTACTTCCTATGGCTTCCACTAGATGTCAACAGTCTTTAGAAATGGTTTCAGGCTTGTATTCTGAAAAATTAGGGAGTAAGACCACTCTGAATGAGTAGACACGGCAGTGTCCCAGAGGTTTTTGTGTGCGCCTTTCTTGTTTTCCTTTTATAGTGACAAAGCTTTTGTCCGGTTGAAATATGATTGATTATTATGACTAAAAGCAACCTAAGGATTGATTCTAAACATTGTTTGACATGTTTCTACGAACCTTACCGATACTTTTTAGATTTTTTTGTCTGCCTGTTGTGACTGCCTTTGAGCCTGTGGATCACTGAACAAAACGTGCGAACAAAACTGAGGTTTTTGGATATAAAAGAGGGACTTTTCGAACAAAACTAACATTTATTGAGTAAGTGGGAGTCAGGTGAGTGCAACCATATGAAGATATTTAAAGGTAAGTGATTAATTTTATCGCTATTTCTGACCATATTTCAACAATATATGGTTCCTACTTGGCTGGTAACTGTTTGTAATGATTTTTCTGCTGGGCGCTGTTCTCACATAATCACATGGTATGCTTTCAACGCAAAGCCTTTTTAAAATCTGACACCGTGGTTGGATTAACAAGAAATTAATCTTTAAACTGATGTATAACACTTGTATGTTTTTATGAATTTATTATTATTATTACAGTATTTCTGTTTTTGAATTTGAATTTCACTGGATGTTGGCCAGGTGGGACGCTACCGTCCCACACCCCTAGAGAGGTTAACTGACTTGTCTAGTTGAATAAAGGTTAAATAGAAATAAAAAAGTATGTGGAAGGGTCTACAGACAATCACGGATTACAAAGGGAAAACCAGCCACGTCTCCTCCAGGACAAGCTAAACACTTTATTCGCCCACCATCGACGCGGCCCGCTCCCAAAGACTGTGGGCTCTTGATCTCCGTGGCTGACGTGAGTAAGACATTTAAGTGTGTTAACCATCGCAAGGATTCCGGCCCGGACGACATCCCTAGCCGCGTCCTCAGAGCATGCGCAGACCAGCTGGCTGGAGTGTTTGACATATGCAATCTCTCCCTATCCCAGTCTTCTGTCCCCACTAGCTTCAAGATATCCACCATTGTTCCTGTACCCAAGAAAGGAAAGGTACCTGAACTTTGTGCTAGTGAAACGAGACTGTTTCACTAGCACAGGCTGGAATATGTTTCGGGACTCATCCAATGGCATTGAGGAGTTTACCACACCAGTCACCACCTTCATTAATAACTGCATCAAGGACATCGTCCTTACAATGACCGTATGTACATATCCTGACCAGAAGCCATGGATTACAGGCAACATCCACATCAAGATAAAGGCTAGATTTGCCGCTTTCAAGGAGCAGGACACTAACCCGGACACTTATAAGAAATCCCGCTACGCTCACCGGATGGGCAAACTATCCCAGATTACAAAGCGAAACTCAGACGCGAGCCTACCATGTGTGAGATCACCAGCTATTCTGGATGACTGTGTGATCACACTCTCCAGAGCTGATGTAAGACCTTTAAAAAGGTTAACATTCCCAGATGGATTACTAGAACATGCACTGACCAGCTGGCAAGTGTCTTCACTTACATATTCAACCTCTCCCTGACCCAGTCTGTAATACCTACATGTTCCAAGGTAAGGTACCTGTCTAAATTAATATTTCCCCATAGCACTCACATCTGTAGCCATGAAATGCTTTGAAAGGCTGGCCATGGCTCACATCAACACCCTCATCCCAGACCCACTCCAATTCACATACCGGCCCAACAGATCCACAGATGACGCAATATATTTTACACTCCACACTGCCCTTCCCCACTTAGACAAAAGGAACACCCTATGTGAGAATACTGTTCATTGACGACAGCTCACCGTTCAACACCATAGTGCCCTCAAAGCTCATCACTAAGCTAAGGACCCTGGGACTGAACATCTCCCCATGCAGCTAGATCCTGGGAGGTAGCCCCCAGGTGGTGAGGGTAGGCAACAGCAAATCTGCCAAACTGACCCGAACACGGAGGCCCCTCAGGGGTTTGTGCTTAGTCCCCTCCTGTGCTCCCTGTTCAGCCACAACTGCATGACTCCAACAAAATTAAGTTTGCCGACGACACAACGGTGATAGTACTGATTGTTAACTTAAAATGACAATGACTAGGTTCCAGTTTAATAGCGTTTACTAAACCATATTTCAACAATATATGGTTGCCATTGCACTCAGGCCAGATCCATCAACAGTGAGACTACCGCACAGGCGTACTAATAAACAGAGTGATTGCACCATAATAACAGAGATATAAGGATACTTAAAATGTGAACTTAATCTCCCACTTTTCTTTAAAGACAAATAAAACGTCAACAAAATAATTAAAATAGCCCAACTATTATTTAAGTTACCATTACAAATGGGTTGTGTGCCACTTTCCATTTTCCATTTTTAGTCAGTCAGCAAGCTGTTCCTTTGTGGCTGACCACAGAATCCACTGGCTTCTCTGTACTTGAATAAATTCCTTGATGCTGCTAATCTCAAGACAAAGTCTTTTCTCTGTGACAGACTTGGTTGACTTGACAGCATCAACTAAGGAGTAGTTGTCAGTGACACAAACTACGGGTAGAAATGTGCCATTTTGTCTCACAGGTGGTAAACTCTGAGTTGCCAGAAACTCTGAGTTGTGCCTCCATCTGTAAGGTTCCCTAGGGAAGCATCACTGAAGACAACTAGTTTCAGAGAGGCATCTTTTCCAACATGCTGAAACTTGAGTCACTTGTTGTGATTTCAGTTTACGAACAACTTTGTTTGCCTCATGAATGGTTTGTACAGTGTCGTGTTTTGTTGGATGCCAAGTTGCAGCCATCAAACATTACATCAGGTCTACTCTGTCAAACAACCCATAGACTTTTACCTATCTTTGACCTAAATTGATCAGCTTCAATTCCATTGAGAAGGGAATTCCTTTGTATGGCTCTTGAAGAAACCATGTGCATGGGTTGAAAATTCTTGATATAGCTTTCCTGTTGCATCAGTATTGTTCCCTCAACTATAATAAACTCTATGCCAACGTAACAAAAACTATCATACTCCTCACGGCTGACCAGGAAAACAGCTTTGAGGTGTGGAATAACAGTTGTAGCAAAGGTCTATGAGCCACCCCTGATAAAGTCATCAACATGACAGGCAAGTACTCCAGTCACAATGCAGTCTTGATCAAGCCAATAGACTGCAGGATCCAATTGTGACATTTTTCCACCTGTACTCAACATTGTTGCCTTGACTTTGTTATACCTGTAGATGAATGCATCTGCCAGGCCATACATACACTTTTTTAGTTTCCAGTGTTCCTTCGCTCTTAGCTTCAGGCAGAAGTCGGATGTGAATGTGCCTTAACAGCTATGTTGCCTGCATAAATTCAGATTTGGTCTATGGTGTCTATTCTTTCTGCCAGAACACTGTCACCAGAAATCAGTGACTCTGAGGCGCATGTTGGTGAGTCATTTGGGAGTTCTTAAGCAGTCAGCTCCTCAACCTCTAGCCACTTGATGCACTTTTGGAACTATTCCAGGTAAGGATTCTAAGGGTACACACCCACCTTGTTGAGACACATTTTGGCCAATGTCTTTGACTTCCTCAAACACTCAATTTGTCCTCCAATTACTGAGCTCATCTAGTTTAGAGTCAAATGACACAGCCTTTGTTTCAAGTACATCATCATTTTGAATGTCATTCTGTTTTTCTCGACTTTCTATTGGTTCAATTCTGAGATGATCTACAAATGATAGGTCAGATGATCCTGTTGTACCAGAAAGTGTAGCTGGTTCAGAGTACTGCAAGTTGTACCAGTTCTGGTGTTTTCCTTTGGCTTTTCCTGCTCGTCCAATGACGGTTGGTGTATGTGGAATACCATTTTCTCTGTCTATGTATTTAACAGTGTGTTCAGTTTTCAGATTGGAACAACCATGTTGTCTTAACACGTGTGGCTGTTGAACGTTTTACTCATTTGAATGCTCAACAGTATTACCTGTTTCATGGTTGAAGGTCTCTGCTCCATGTCCTGTGTCAGTTTCAGTGTCCATATCATTGGATGCGACATCTGGTAAGTTCCTGTCTGTTAATGTGTCCTTTTTTGTCATTTTCATTAAGAGGCTGATTCTCAGCAAGAACCACTCCATCGTGTTTGTCATTTACTTTGCGCAATCTTGAGTGATGCACCCTGACAATACCTCACAAATATCCCCACACAATCTTGGCTAATGACTACTTCTGGTCCTTTCCACTCGACAGTCAACTCTTTTGTAGTACACTTTGTTTCCAGTCTCGTACTTCTCATCTGTGGGTCGAAGCTGTTTACACAGAGCACTCTCTGAATTCTCTCTGAACACACTGCTTCAGTGAACCCTTTTCTCGCTGCATGTAGTGCTGAAAGTTGTTGTCCCACCCATGCACTCACACTGGTCCCTTCTAGTGCTGGAAGCTTGTCAACCAGTACAGAGGGAATATTAGGGTTCTGCCCCAACACTAGTTGGTATGGGCTGTAGCCATGAACATTGTGCATTGAGTTTTTTTGCCATCAAAGTCCAATCTAGGGCTGTTATCCAGTCACATCCATTGTCTTGCTTCACTTTCAGCATAATCTTTGAGTGTTTGATTTTGTCTCTCCAGAAGTGCATTGCTCCATGGACTGCATACAGCAGTTGGCAAATCAAATCAAATGTTATTTGTCACATGCGCGGAATACAAGAGGTGGTTACTTCCATGTTGAATTTCTCAGCCATTTCTCTTATTTCTGAATTCTCCTACATTGTCACTATACAATTTCTGGGGCGGGCCATGCACACTTATCCAGGAATTAATTAAGTGCTTGACGATTTCACTGGGTTTCTTTGTATTCACAATGCTTCCAGCACTAAAGCCTGTGAAGTGGTCGATTATGTAAAGGTACCACACACTTGGTCCTAGCTCATGTGGATCTACAGCGATTGTACTTGGAAGCCAGTGGCAAACCAGCAGCTGGTCTGGACTTAGGTTTACTGTATTTCTGATATGTCTCTCAACTCTTAACTATCTGCCGTAGAATGGAAATACTCTCATTTCTTTTCCCAGAAATGGTGATTAATTTCTGAAGTCTCAACTGTAGCATGTCCAAACTGTTTTTTAAATTAACAGTACTTTGTGTTTTTCTTCTGTGTTCATGTTCTCTGTGACTGTCAGAATCTCCATGTGCTCGGTGTCTGCCAATCTCATTTTTACATGGACTCTGTGTGATGTCTTTGTCTAAAATGTTTACACAATAGTCACTGGTTGTTTAAATATCACTGCCTTGTCATTTTATGTCTAGTACAGCCCCTGCCTTCTTGAGGGAAGCTTTGCTTAATAGTAAGGGGATATCTGCAGGGACCAACTCTTTTTCATTGTGACACTTAGTCTGACACATTTTTGTTGGTATCTTGACTATCTTGGTAGAATGGACGATTCTCCCATGTCCAAATTTGAAAACTCTGTTGCTTGGTGTGTCAATCATGTTTTGTACTTTCAGATTTAGTTCACTGATATAGCTATCAAGCCATTTTGCACCACACACTGTGCGTGTACATGCAGTATCAATCACAGCAGATCCTAAGGGTTCAACTATAAAGACCTCATAATCAGAAGCAAATTCATTTAAAAACAGTGTAATGTTACTGTCTACATTTTCCTCTGTTAGTTTAACTTCTTATGGCTGCAGGGGCAGTATTGAGTAGCTTGGATGAAAGGTGCCCAGAGTAAACGGCCTGCTCCTCAGTCCCAGTTACTAATATATGCATATTATTATTATTAGTATTGGATAGAAAACACTCTGGGGGAAAAAACCTGAGGAGAAATCCAAACAGAAAGTGAGAAATCTGAGGTTGGTAGGTTTTCAACACAGTTCCCATGTTCCCATTAAAATCCCCTTGAGATATTAATGAAGTTGCACTTCCTAGGGCTTCCACGAGATGTCAACCGTCTATAGGCATTTGAATGAGGCTTCTACTGTGTTGTGGGACTGAATAAGAACAGAATGAACAGGTGTCTGGCAGTTAGCCATTTTCTGGTCACGCGCATTTCACATGATATCCACTTGCGTTCCGTTGCTCCTCAGGTCACAAAGGAATTCTCCGGTTGGACCTTTGTTGAAGATATATGATAAAAACATCCTAATGATTGATGATTCTGAACTTAGTTGGAAATGTTTATTCGACCTGTAATATAACTTTTTGAAGTTTTTGTCCGAAGTAACGCTCGACCAGAACGAGCGATTGGATATGTATACCAAACGCGCTAACAAAAGGAGGTATTTGGACATAAATAACGAACATTATCGAACAAAACAAACATTTATTGTGGACTTGGGATTCCTGGGACTGCATTCTGATGAAGATCAAAGGTAAGGGAACATTTATCATGTAATTTCTGGTTTCTGTTGACTCCAACATGGCAGCTAATTTGACTATTGTTCTGAGTGCCGTCTCAGATTATTGCATGCATTGCATTGCATTGCATTATTTGCTTTTTCCGTAAAGTTTTTTTAAAGTCTGACACAGCGGTTGCATTAAGGAGAGGTATATCTATAATTCCATGTATATAACTTGTATTATCATCTACATTTATGATGAGTTTCTGTTGAATCGATGTGGCTATGCAAAATCACTGGATGTTTTGGAACTAGTGAATGTAACTCGCCAATGTAAACTCAGATATGTTTATATAAATATGAACTTTATCAAACAAAACATACATGAATTGTGTAACATGAAGTCCTAAGAGTGTCATCTGATGAAGATCATCAAAGGTTAGTGATTCATTTTATCTCTATTTGTGCTTTTTGTGACTCCTCTCTTTGGCTGGAAAAATGGATGTGTTTTTCTGTGACTTGGCTCTGACCTAAGATAATCATTTGTGGTGCTTTCGCCATAAAGCCTATTTGAAATCGGACACTGTGGTGGGATTAACAACAAGACTACCTTTTAAAACGGTATAAGATACATGTATGTTTGAGGAATTGTTATTGAGATTTCTGTTTTGAATTTGGTGCCCTGCACTTTCACTGGCTGTTGTCATATCATCCCGTTAACGGGATTGCAGCCCAAAGAGGTTTTTAACTTGTTCATTTTTATGAAGGCAGTCTTTAACCTAATGGTAAGTGGGTTAAATAATAATAACTTGAAAGCTAACACTGCATCTGGGAGAACCACATGGTGCTTGCGCATCCTCATGTACCTCTTTGAAATAAATGATGTAGTCTGTCATTGCAACCGAAATCAAATCAAATCAACGCTGAAATGAAATGTCTCTAGTTACACAGTCAAAATTTGAATATGCCTCGTAGGCACGTTCTTTTTCTTGTTTAAGAAACACAGAATCCAGTGCACTGATCAAAGTTCCCATGCAGTCATCCTTGTTGAAATCCTCAACGGATATTTCCAGTGCTGTATCTCGCGCTCTTCTGTCAAGCGATAATACCACCACAAGTGCTTGCTTTTTCTCATCCAGATTAGAAACCCGTGTCCAGATTCCAAATACATTTTTTCAACTTTCATACAACCTCTTCTCATCGAAGCGATCTGGCATATTGTAGTTATTAGCTATCCTCTGCTACCAATGTTAACTTAAAATAACACAATGACTAAGTTCCAGTTTAACAACGTTTACTAAACTGTATTTCCACAATACATGGTTGCCATTGCACTAGGTCAGCTCCATCAACTGTGAGACTACCGCACAGGCGTACTAATAACAGAGTGATAGCATCGTAATAACAGAAATATAGGGATACTTGAACTTAACACTGATTACCGAAGAGGATGAGACAGCCTATAGGGAGGTCATCAGATACCTGGAAGTGTGTTGCCAGGACAACTACCTCTCCCTCAACGTCAGCAAGACAAAGGAGCTGATCGTGGACTACTGGATATGGAGGGCCAAGTACAAGGGCCAAGCACATCCCCATTCACATCGACAGGGCTGAAGTGGGTAAAGAGCTAAGTTCCTCGGTGTCCACATCACTAATATGCTAACCACACCGCCCGCGTTTTGCACATCAGTGTTGCAAAATAAATGTACACACGTTATTCAATAACTTCACGCAAATGATCACGTGCATCTGCATAGCCAGGCACTAAAATAGAACCTGATTCTATTTGACACGTGAAGCCCTGCAAGTCCCGCCTCTCCCATCTCCTCATTGGTTTTGTGTGACTCAGATTTGGTCAAAATTCTACAAAGATCCAGGAAAAAAAGGACATTGGGTTGTTATTTTACCTGTTCTGCACAATGTTTATACCTCAATACAAATGAGCTAGCTACAGCAAGCTAAATAGCTATACCTTCATGAATGTTTCACGTGTTTCGACCTGTTCCCAAATTAATAGTTAGTTCAGAGTTCGTTTTGATATTTCAACCTGCATGTCCTGATCACGTCTGGTGTAGATGGACAAAATCAACATGCAGTCAGCATGTAAGTGTAGCGTGGTTTGTTCTGCATTGTGTACTTTTAATTAGGACGCTGCCACAACTGGAGGTCTGCTAGTGATATTTATTTTTTATTTTCCCTGCACAGGAAGAGAGAACACACATTATGTTAACCCTTGGCTCAGTCCTAGCTCTCAGGCACCTTGCTAGCCGAAGGTCAGGCAAAACGAGCGCCAAAAGGAAATAACAGGTGCTGCGTGCACACATTCAATGCACAACAGCACAACATACAATACAAGTCAAATGATACAGAACATAGTTCGGACAAAATAAAAGATATACCTGCACACGAAGAGACAAAACACTATGTTAACCCTTGGCGCAGTCTTAACTCTCAGGCACCTGCGCAAGCACATGGACACTCACTCAAACACTGTCCCAAGTACTCACAAGTTACAATAGATACCCTAGTAAGCGAGTTTTGTGAAACTTGTTAACATTAATCTTTATATTATCCACATTGTAGCAAACTTATGTTTGCATAACAGTACAATGTGTAACATTACCACGGTTTTATATTGAACAATTTCGCAGCCAAGGACAACATACCGAAGGTCAGGCAAAAAAGAACAATAAGGGGAGGGGGTACGGAAATACAGATAACCCACGATGGGCCAAACCAAAATATACAAAACTTTTACAATCACATGTACAATATTGATATGAACAAGTGATGGTACACCAAAGAAAAACATTAGCTATGCAGCTGTAATTAACTAAAAAAAAAAATACACAGAATTATTATTATTATCAAATTATTAACATCCCCTCTTGACCTGGCCTATTTGAATTGGTCCTTGTGTGCAACTTGGTGCATAATCTAGGGGAACAACATCACACTGCTACATAAGGATCCATCCTTGTCCAAACACACCAACACAGTCGTGAAGAAGGCATGACAACGCCTCTTCCCCGGGGGCTGAAAAGATTTGGCAGGGTCCCTCAGATCCTCAAAACAATCTACAGCTGCACCGTTGAGAGCATATTGTCTGCATCACCGCTTGCATGGTATGGAAACTGCTTAGCATTGACAGCAAGGCGTTACAGAGGGTAGTGTGTATTGCCCAGTACATCACTGGGGCTGAGCTCCCTGCCATCCAGGACCTCTAAACCAAGAGGTGTCAGAGGAAGGCCCTAGAAGTGGTCAATGACTCAAGCCACCCAACTAAGCTACCTGGGGCGGTGTGGTTAGAGCGTTGGGCCAGTAACCGAGCTGACAAGGTAAAAATCTGTCCCTCTGCCCCTGAACAAGGGTGTTAACCCACTGTTCCCCAGTAGGCCGTCATTGTAAATAAGAATTTGTGCTTAACTGTCTTGTCTACTTAAATAAAGGTTTACATTTTTTTTAGCTAACATTGATGTTGACAGGCACGCTAGCTCACACTAAACCATGGAAACAATTGACATCAAACTTTATCGGTACAGCATTATAATGTCATTATTAGGCTGGACACATTACATTTTTAATGTATTTTTTTCTAATAAAAAGTAGTTAATTGCATCTACGGTGGAGCCCAGTTTCATAATATTATAATTCACCCTGCCAGCTCCTATTAGTTCTATTGAGCACTGTGGCACCAACTCGCCTTCCAAACATTCTAATCCCATGTTGTTGTACTGTCTCACAATGGCAGCTTCGCTATAGTTGGCCATGGAGACCTGCTCACGTTGTTAATAGTTATAATGTAAACAACAAATTACTAATGTTACTCTGAGGTCGTCCCATTGCTTACTATAGGGAAATATGTGCATGTATGTCTATTTCGCCAAATATCTCGCAATGTGTATATTTTGATGTATATATGTCATTGTCATCAAACGCTAGACCAGAAAGTCAGAAGTTGACATTATTTTCCTATTTTATTTACTCGTTATGCAGACATAAGCACACTTGGCACCATTGAGGTGCGTTTATTAACTTTCTACACGAGTTGTTATTTTTCAGTTTTGTCATAGATTTTTCAGTTTTGTCATAGATTTTACCACTACAGATTGTAGTGGTAAAATAAAATGGGATACATGTTATGGTGCCATTTAGGCTAAATGGGATTCGAAGCTTCACTCCAGTCAAAACAGGCTCTGCGAACGTTCGATTCCATTCATTTACTACGGGCTCGCGCTAGTGTTCCAGTTTAGACAACGTTCTAAAGCCTTTTGACTCGTTCTATTGTCCAGCCCATCTTTATTAAACAATAGCTGTAGCATGTCAGCCGACCACCTGACGCCTCTGACTAATATTAGTTAGTGACCTGTGCATAATCGTTGAGACCATGCATGCTAGCTAACGTTAGCTTCTTAGCAAAATAAACTATTTCACGCCTCACTTGCCCCATAATGACTGGATTGGGAATAATCTGTATCCCATATTTCATCTCGTTTAATTCCTCCAGATTCAAGAAACCCGAGACGGATAGCAGACATGTCAAAAAGAAAACGTACAATCCCCTCAACCACCTAATCAGTGAAGCAGCCATGATGGATAGTTAGCAACATCAAAGATAATTTATAACTAACCCACGACAGTTCACCTGTGTCGTATACAGTGTAAGTAAATGAAGCATAGTAGGCCAAAATAGTAAGGAGGTAGGCATAGCCAAGCACGAGCTAGCGAGATCCTATTGGCGCGTTGTAGCATTATTTTGCATATTTCCGTTAAGGAACGCCTCACCTGTGAAGTGCGCATTTGCACAAACTCAATTCAGCCTTGCACTCCTTCTAAACAACACATTTTGTTTTTAAAAGTTGGCAAAGCGTTATGTCCATAACTTAAAGCACTGTGTTCGTAACAGATTAACGTAAACTCACCCCATTCCGTACAAATGTGCGCAACCGCGACATTCAAATGAGGCTGCAAATAAAACTAATGGGACTGTTGACTTCAAAATCGGGGGTGTGAACTACGTTTCAATTCATGCGTTGATAGACATGGTAATAGCTCTATAGTATTGGAGAAAAGTTGAAAAAACTGACCCTCCGTTACATCGTGACGTTTCATGCCGTAACGTACAGCACGCGTAAAGCAATTAATTATGTTTTACAATCTCTCTCCACCAGGTGTAGCACTTCTCTCATCGTTTAAAAACAAGAAATGGACAGTGACGGGGTAAGGGGGATACCTAGTCATTTTTTGCGTCGTCACTATTTTATTTATTTTATTTCACCTTTATTTAACCAGGTAGGCAAGTTGAGAACAAGTTCTCATTTACAATTGCGACCTGGCCAAGATAAAGCAAAGCAGTTTGACACATACAACGACACAGAGTTACACATGGAGTAAAACAAACATATAGTCAATAATACAGTATAAACAAGTCTGTAAGCGATCATGACTCTCAAAATACAATGTTTACCTCTGAAGATCAATTTAGCACCGCCCTAAAAACCCGATTCAAATTCGACACAAACCTTCAAATAGTTATGTAATGACACATCATATAATCTCTTTATAGTGTTTTATTTACATTTTAGAGCCGATAAGGTGATAAATTGGATCGAGTGGGAAAAAAAGCAGTTTTCCCACACGTGATCTCTCCTCACTATCAGGCATTAGTTTCGCTTCCCCACCCGCCATTTTTAAAAAGACCCGACAGAGCTCATTGCCTTCTTGAATTATGCAGAAACTGGCTGCGTGGAGGTCATGTCATTTATTTTGTTGGAAAGGGGAGAAATTGTGCTTTACAATGGTATTAACATTACAGTTGGTCTGGAAGTATTACGTTTTTGGGGCACTAAAATGAGGTCAATTGTATGGACCAAGGCAATGTACAAAAGTGAGTGAGTTTACGTTATAGTTTTGGGAACAGAAACATGTATTAAGATCAGATGTTTCATCGATGAGAAAATGTGCAGAATGTCGGCCAAGGTTCACCTAGTTCTATTCTCTCCCACTACCAGCGACTGGACTTTCTCTCACTACCACATTTGGAGGTGAGAAAATGTTCAAAACGGATGCTTCTGCTTTATAGCCCCTTTGACATGTCTGAGTTACCCATTCTGTCTGTTGCTACATATGTCAGAGATCTTCTGTTATTTATGTGGGTCGTCACTAGTTACCGCAAAGTCATAAGCCCCGCCTATTTCTAAAATGTATCTTAAAATGTGACGTTAAACGTAACCCTAAACTTAGCTTTAGACCAAAAAGTACATTTTTGTTTTCAACCATTTTTACGATATAGCCACTTTGTGGCTGTGTTATCTAATGGAAACATTTTTTTTTGTCCAAAGAAATGAAACGTATGACATGGTTGTTGTGGATAGGACAAAATGGACATAAAATACCACTTCATAGGTTAGTTTACATGTCAATCAAATCCATTACGTTGCCCTATTGGATAATTTAAAAAAAATCCAGAATCCCTCCTTTTGGTCCGAATAATAAAAGCCTGTATAGGTCATTTTGTCAACAAGGCAGCATGATGCATCGTCCAGAAACATACATCTCTTTCCCATTAAGTAAATGTTTGAATTTTCTGGAATTCATTGGGAAGGCAGATAAAGCAAAAGCAACCATTTTTGCCTGAGAACACAGAATCCTACAAGTTACTACACGTGCTTAATTACGTCACTTTTGTTTTGAATGGGGCACCAGGCTCATGCCCGGGAGGTAGCCCGGTTTCCCAAATCGAATGCAATCAAGTGTGTCAGACAATGCAAAACGCCCGTGTGAGATTTATAAAACACCCTCATTGATTTGGTTTCAGATTCTATAGTCATGGCCAAAGGTTTTGAGAATGACGCAAATATAAATGTTCACAAATTCTGCTGCCTCAGTTTGTATGATGGCAATTTGCATCTACTACAGAATGTTATGAAGAGTGATCAGATGACTTGCAATTACTTGCCAAGCAAATTAATTGAATCCCCAAAAACATGTCCACTGCATTTCAGCCCTGCCACAAAAGGACCAGCTGACATCATGTCAATGATTCTCTTGTTAACACAGGTGTGAGTGTTGACGAGGACAAGGCTGGAGATCACTCTGTCGAGCTGATTGGAGTTCGAATAACAGACTGGAAGCTTCAAAAGGAGGGTGGTGCTTGGAATCATTGTTCTTCCTCTGTCAACCATGGTTACCTGCAAGGAAACACATGCCGTCATCATTGCTTTGCACAAAAAGCGCTTCACGGGCAATGATATTGCTGCCAGTAAGATTGCACCTAAATCAACCATTTATTATCAAGAACTTCAAGGAGAGTGGTTCAATTGTTGTGAAGAAGGCTTCAGGGCGCCCAAGAAATTCCAGCAAGCGCCAGGACCGTCTCCTAAAGTTGATTCAGCTGCGGGATCGGGGCACCACCAGTACAGAGCTTGCTCAGGAATGGCAGCAGGCAGGTGTGAGTGCATCTGCACGTACAGTGAGGCGAAGACTTTTGGAGGAAGGCCTGGTGTCAAGAAAGGTAGCAAAGAAGCCACTTCTCTCCAGGAAAAACATCAGGGACAGACTGATATTCTGCAAAAGGTACAAGGATTGGACTGCTGAGGACTGGGGTAAAGTCATTTTCTCTGAATCACCTTTCTGATATTTTGGGGCATCCGGAAAAAAACTTGTCTGGAGAAGACAAGGTGAGTGCTACCATCAGTCCTGTGTCATTCCAACAGTGAAGCATCCTGAGACCATTCATGTGTGGGATTGATTCTCACCCAAGGGAGTGTGCTCACTCACAAGTTTGCCTAAGAACACAGCTTTGAATAAAGAATGGTACTAACACATCCTCGAGAGCAACTTCTCCCAACCATCCAGGAACAGTTTGGTGATGAACAATGCCTTTTCCAGCATGATGGAGCACCTTGCCATAAGGCAAAAGTGATAACTAAGTGGTACAGGGAAACAAAACATCAATATTTTGGGTCCATGACCAGGAATCTCCCCAGACCTTAATCCCATTGAGAATTTGTGGTCAATCCTCAAAGAGGCGGGTGGACAAAGAAAACCCCACAAATTCTGACAAACTCCAAGCATTGATTATGCAAGAATGGGATGCCATCAGTCAGGATGTGGCCCAGAAGTTAATTGACAGCATGCAAGGGCGGATTGCAGAGGTCTTGAAAAAGCAGGGTCAACACTGCAAATATTGACTCTTTGCATCAACTTCATGTAATTGTCAACAAAAGCCTTTGACACTTATTAACTGCTTGTAATTATACTTAGACTGAATTAGCTAACTTTGAAAATTAATATTTGTGTCATTCTCAACTTTTGGCCATGACTGTATAGACCAGGCCAGGTCATCACTAGTTACCACAAAAGCAAAGTCAGAAGGCCTGCCTACTTCACCAATCAGATGAAGGAGTGTGATGACGTTTTCCCTTCCAAACCAATCGGACAAGGGAGTGTGATCATGCATTTTCCCATTCGCGGGAAACGCCTCATTTTCGAAATGGTATATCTGGAGTTCAAGTTTTAGGACCAAATAGAGGTGGGGAGAGAGAGGACCCTGTCTTTCAAAGATTATTTTAAAAAATTCCAAATTACTTCACAGATCTTCATTGTAAGGGGTTTTAACCCTGTTTCCCATGCTTGTTCAATGAACCATAAACAATTAATGAACATGCACAAGTGGAACGGTCGTTAAGACACTAAAATCTTACAGATGGTAGGCAATTAAGGTCACAGTTATGAAAATGTAGGACACTAAAGAGGCCTTTCTATTGTCTCCAAAAAACAACAAAAGATAGATGCCTAGGGTCCCTGCTCATCTGCATGAACGTGCCTTAGGCATGCTGCAAGGAGGCATGAGGACCACAGGTTTTGTCTCACCAGGGGTGATGGTAGGATTTGCGTTTATCGTCGAAGGAATGAGCATTACACTGTGGCCTGTACTCTGGATCGGGATCGATTTGGAGGTGGAGTCTGGGGCGGTGTGTCACAGCATCATCGGACTGAGCTTGTTTTCATTGCAGGCGCCTCAATGCTGTGTGTTACAGGGAAGACATCCTCCTCCCTCATGTGGTACCCTTCCTGCAGGCTCATCCTGACATGACCCTCCAGCATGACAATACCACCAGCCATACTGCTCGTTCCGTGTGTGATTTCCTGCAAGACAGGAATGTCAGTGTTCTGACATGGCCAGCGAAGAGCCCGGATCTCAATCCCATTGAGCACGTCTGGGACCTGTTGGATCAGAGGGTGAGGGCTAGGGCCATTCCCCTTCAGAAATGTCTGGGAACTTGCAGGTGCCTTGGTGGAAGAGTGGTGTAACATCTCACAGCAAGAACTGGTAAATCTGGTGCAGTCCATGAGGAGATGCACTGCAGTACTTAATGCAGTTGGTGGCCACACCAGACTGTTAATTTTCATTTTTGACACCCCCCCTCCCTCTATTTCTGTTAGTCACATGTCTGTGGAACTTGTTCAGTTTATGTCTCGGTTGTTGAATCTTATGTTCATACAAATATTTACACATGTTAAGTTTGCTGAAAATAAACGCAGTTGACAGTGAGAGGATGTTTCTTTTTTTGCTGAGTTTAGCTGAAGGCGTGTTGAGTATAATTAGTGAGAACGATCAGTAGACAACAGTGAAGTCCAAGAATGGATTGTTGGAACACCTATTGTCTGTCTTTAACCTGTTTTGGAGACTGGTTTTTCGTTATTTATCTTCCCTATTGAACATACTATTCTCCATCTTAAATATTATCATTTATTTAGATATTGGAGTACCTGAGGATGAATTAGAAACATCTTTTCACTTGTTTGGACAAACTTTACCAGTAACTTTTTGGATTTGTTTGTATGCATGTTGAACGAGTGGATTACTGAGATCGTTGGCGCCAGCTAAATAGACTTTCTTGGATATAAAGAAGGACTTTATCGAACAAAAGGAGGAAGATCTTCAAAGGTTTAGTGATTTATTTAATAAATATTTGTGATTTTGTGACGCCTGTGCTGGTTGAAAAAGTATTTTGGTGTGGGGCGCTGTCCCCATCTGCGTTTTTTATTTTTAATGTCGCACTCTGCAATTTCACCGGATGTTGTCGTAGGTTCAGGTGCCCAAAAAGGTATTTAAAAGACTGAGTTTTACCTCCTTGTAAAAAGACCCCGATGAAGGTAATTTGAGACTGATATGTTGGTGAATAAGATCCATTAAAATGTTTTATCTGCTCTACCACGCACCACTCTGGTAAAGTTAAACAACTTCTCTCATACTCAGCCTTCTGAAAAAAGCTTCTCCCAACCAGGTTTGACACCTACTCCTGTTGCCTGCTGCACTGCTGCTTGGATCCCACCCGGAGATCTGTTCCTCATCTGCCCTTTCTCCCCATGTCTGTTACAGGTACCCCCGCCACATTCCCCCCACGTCAGCTCTCCCGAGCTTTCGCTCGCTTCCAGCACACACGCACATACACAAACACAAACACTGCAGACTTTGGGCAAATCTGAATTTTATGTAAGCTAACTAACTTATGTGAGCTTACTCAGAAACGCTTTAATTACCTTGGATATAGGCCTACTATTCATTTATTTTATCACAGACTTTTACAGCCTACTTGACTCAGAGCTACTCTCTCAAGGGCGAGTGACTCTTTGAACTTACAATGGCTAGCAGACAATGTTTGTTCCCACACTTGCGAGACTGACTCTCTATTGGTTACACGGACTCTTGGCCTCCCATCCTATTCTAACCACCTCTTGCCAGCTTTTTTATTCATGCTACTTGATGAAATTGTTGTACAATATGATCTTGTTACCATCTGATGCACATTCAAATGTCATACAAAATCAACACTGCAGAGTTCCCCTCTACCGTGCCCTGATTGTATTACTGATGATGATATCTTGAAATGTGCATGTACACACTAGCCCATCTACTGTTGCTAGCCCCAATTCTGACTTGTGCTCTATCTGTTTCACTGATTTCTGCTCTCGTAAAAGCCTTGGTTTTCTGCACGTTAACACTAGAAGCTTATTACATAAAATGTATCAATTGAAAGTGTGGATTCACAGCTCCAATCCAGATGTGTTGGTCATTTCTGAGATGTGAGGTTAAATTCACACAGGACAATGGATAAGACAGGAGAAGTACTCCAGATATAACAAACTGACCCTAGCCCCCTGACAAACTACTGCAGCATAAATACTGGATGCTGAGACAGGAGGGGTCAGGAGACACTGTGGCCCCTTCCGAGGATACCCGCGGACATGGCCAAACAGGAAGGATATATCCCCACCCACTTTGCCAAAGCACAGCCCCCACACCACGAGAGGGATATCTTCAACCACCAACTTACCATCCTGAGACAAGGCTGAGTATAGCCCACAAAGATCTCCGCCACGGCACAACCCAAGGGGGGGCGCCAACCCAGACAGGAAGATCACATCAGTGACTCAACCCACTCAAGTGACACACCCCTACTAGGGACGTCATGAAAGAGCACAAGTCAGCCAGTGACTCAGCCCCTGTAATAGGGTTAGAGGCAGAGAATCCCAGTGGAAAGAGGGGAACCGGCCAGGTAGAGACGGCAAGGGCGGTTCGTTGCTCCAGAGCCTTTCGTTCACCTTCACACTCCTGGGCCAGACTACACTCAGTCATATGACCCACTGAAGAGATGAGTCTTCAGTAAAGGCTTAAAGGTTGCCTACATGGGTAGGCAGACCATACCATTAAAATGGAGCTCTATAGGAGAAGGCCCTGCCTCCAGATGTTTGCTTAGAAATTCTAGGGACAATTAGGAGGCCTGCGTCTTGTGACCGTAGCATACGTGTAGGTATGTACGGCAGGACCAAATCGGCGAGATGGGTAGGAGCAAGTCCATGTAGTGCTTTGTAGGTTAGCAGTAAAACCTTGAAATCAGCCCTTGCCTTGACAGGAAGCCAGTGTAGGGAGGCTAGCACAAGAGTAAAATGATCAAATCTTTTGGTTCTAGTCAGTATTCTAGCAGCCGTATTTAGCACTAACTGAAGTTTATTTAATGCTTTATCCGGGTAGCCGGAAAGTAGAGCATTGCAGTAGTCTAACCTAGAAGTAACAAAAGCATGGATTCATTTTTCTGCATAATTTCTGGACAAAGTTTCTGATTTTTGCAATGTTACGTAGATGGAAAAAAGATGTCCTTGAAACAGTCTTGTTATGTTCGTCAAAAGAGAGATCAGGGTCCAGAGTAACGTCAAGGTCCTTCACAGTTTTATTTGAGACGACTGTACAACCATTAAGATTAATTGTCAGATTCAACAGAAGATCTCTTTGTTTCTTAGGACCGAGAACAAGCATCTCTGGTTTGTCTGAGTTTAAAAGTAGAAATTTTGTAGCCATCCACTTCCTTATGTCTGAAACACAGGCTTCTGGCGAGGGCAATTTTGGGGCTTCACCATGTTTCATTGAAATGTACAGCTGTGTGTCATCCGCATAGCAGTGAAAGTTAACATTATGTTTTCGAATGACATCCCCAAGAGGTAAAATATATAGTGAAAACAATAGTGGTCCTAAAACAGAACCTTGAACACCAAAATTTACAGTTGATTTGTTAGAGGACAAGCCATTCACAGAGACTGTCTGTGTAGATCAATTTGGGTTTCCAATCTCTCCAAAAGAATGTGATGAGCAGCACTAAGGTCTAGGAGCACGAGGACAGATGCAGAGCCTCGGTCTGATGCCATTAAAATGTAATTTACCACCTTCACAAGTGCAGTCTCAGTGCTATGATGGGGTCTAAAACCAGACTGAAGCATTTCGTATACATTGTTTGTCTTCAGGAAAGCAGTGAGTTGCTGCACAACAGCCTTTTCTAAAAATGTTGAGAGGAATGGAAGATTCGATATAGGCCAATAGTTTTTTTATATTTTCTGGGTCAGGGTTTGGCTTTTTTAAGAGAGGCTTTATTACTGCCACTTTTAGTGAGTTTGTACCCATCTGGTGGATAGAGAGCCGTTTATTATGTTCAACATAGGAGGGCCAAGCACAGGAAGCAGCTCTTTCAGTAGTTTAGTTGGAATAGGGTCCAGTATGCAGCTTGAAGGTTTAGAGGCCATGATTATTTTCATCATTGTGTCAAGAGATATAGTACTAAAACACTTAAGCGTCTCTCTTGATCCTTGGTCCTGGCAGAGTTGTGCAGACTCAGGACAACAGCTTTGAAGGAATACTCAGATTTAAAGAGGAGTCTGTAATTTGCTTTCTAATAATCATGATCTTTTCCTCAAAGAAGTTCATGAATTTATTACTGCTGAAGTGAAAGCCATCCTCACTTGGGGAATGCTGCTTTTTAGTTAGCTTTGCGACAGTATAAAAAATAAATTTCGAATTGTTCTTATTTTCCTCAATTAAGTTGGAAAAATAGGATGATCGAGCAGCAGTAAGGGCTCTTCGATACTGCACGGTACTGCCTTTCCAAGCTAGTCGGAAGACTTCCAGTTTGGTGTGGCGCCATTTCTGTTCCAATTTTCTTGAAGCTTGCTTCAGAGCTGAGAAATGTTTTTAGTTTTTAGGGGTGTAACTGCATCTAGGATATTGCGCAAGGTTAAATTGAGTTCCTCAGTTAGGTGGTTAACTGATTTTTGTCCTCTGATGTCCTAGGGTAGGCAGAGGGAGTCTGGAAGGGCATGAAGGAATCTTTGTGTTGTCTGTGAATATATAGCACGACTTTTGATGCTCATTGGTTGGGGTCTGAGCAGATTATTTGTTGCAATTGCAAATGTAATTAAATGGTGGTCCGATAGTCCAGGATTATGAGGAAAAACATTAAGATCCACAACATTTATTCCATGGGATAAAGTATGACTGTGACAGTGAGTAGGTCCAGAGACATGTTGAACAAAACCCACTGAGTCGATGATGGCTCTGAAAGCCTTTTGGAGTGGGTCTGTGGACTTTTCCATGTGAATATTAAAGTCACCAAAAATGTGAATATTATCTGCTATGACTACAAGGACCGATAGGAATTTAGGGAACTCAATGAGGAACGCTGTATATGGCCCAGGAGGCCTGTAAACAGTAGCTATAAAAAGTGATTGAGTAGGCTGCATAATTTCATTACTAGAAACTCAAAAGTTGAAAACGTCATTTTTTTTTGGTAAATTGAAATTTGCTATCGTAAATGTTAGCTGCACCTCCGCCTTTGCCTGGAACCAAAAAGGTTTCTTCAAAGGGTTCTCCTATGGGGACAGTCAAAGAACCCTTTTAGGTTCTAGATAGCACCTTTTTCTTTTCTAAGAGTGCATGATGATATCATGATTTGAACTGAGATCATGACATGAACAGCCAACAACATAGGAGTTCCCTCAGCTGCAAGGTTCTTACTGGTCCTAAGGGAATGGTATTGCCAGTGGGCTGGGCGGGGACGCCCAACCGGCCTTTAGTGTGGTCAATCGGAAGAGATCAATATAGGGAAAAGGTCATTACATTTAAGTCATTTAGCAGGCGCTCTCATCCAGAGTGACTTAAAGGAGCATTTAGGGTTAAGTGCCTTGCTCAAGGGTACAGACAGATTTTTCACTTGGTCGGCTCGGGGATTCAAACCAGTGACCTTTCGGTTACTGGCCCAATGCTCTTAAGGGGCCGATTCTGACCCGAGTTAAGCATGCATAAATGGAACGTAATTCTCTTTTTTTCTCTATGCGTACTGTTAGGTTCTTATTTTTCAGAGTAAATAACTCACGGACACTAGAGAAGCTTTAACCAAGTTTAATCATTCCCCAAAGGTTCTGTACAGCTATAAACAGACAGCAAATGATTTCAGACATCACAGTTTATATGCATCCTACTTAATACACTCCCCTTTCTCTCCAATCCTTACATTTTATGGCTCTCCACAGGAAAGAAGGTAACCAGATACCAACTCTGATTACTCCCTTAAGGGGAACTGACCTCACCCCTCACCTCCTGACCTCCAACCCTCCTTCACCTAATCCACAGATATCCATCTGTCTTCCCTATATCAACACATCGCTCTCCTCTCCTCCATCAAACATATTCCAAAGCCTTCTGGCTTTTTACAAACTCTTTCTATTCAAGGCTTTGTCTCTATCATTTATTTAATATCTCAATGTTCAAAGTTTAGCCAATTCTAACAGTACTCTGACCTTGAACTTAAGCATGAGAATAGCATTCTATTCACCCGCTATGCGTTTGGGGTGGAGATAGAATAAATGAAGATGTGGCGGAGATGTCTCCAGATAAGCATATTCTGACCTTGATTTAATTCCTTAAATAATGCCACCATCTTGACGAGCAAGGAAACCATTAATCAGTGGTGTACTGAAGAAAAAATATTTTAAAGTACTACTTAAGTAGTTTTTTGGGGTATCTGTAATTCACTTTACTATTACTTACTTACTTTACTTTTACTTCACTACATTCCTAAAGAAAATGATGTACCTTTTACTCCATACATTTTCCCTGACACCCAAAAGTACTCGTTACATTTTGAATGCTGGACAGGAAAATGGTCCAATTCACACACTTATCAAGTGAAAATCCCCAGTCATCTCTACTACCTCTGATCTGGTGAACTCACTAAACACAAATTATTAGTTTGTAAATTGTTGGAGTGTGCCCCTGACTATCTGTAAACAAATATATATATTTTTTAAACAAATGGTGCTGTCTGGTTTTCTTAATATAAGGACTTTGCTTTTAATTTTAATACTTAAGTAATTTTTTTCAATTACATTTACTTTTAATACTTAAGTATATTTAAAACCAAATACTTTTAGACTTTTACTCAAGTAATATTTTACTGGGTGACTTTCACCTTTACTTGTGCCATTTTCTATTACGGTATCTTTACTTTTACTCAAGTTTGACAACTGGGTCCTTTTCCACCAATGCCATTAATAAGATCTAGGGAACCTACCAGTTGCAAGTTGGAAAAAGCATCTACTTAATTTTTTCCCAATAGAAAAAACACCATTCTCCATGTACTGTAAATTAGAACTTGATAAGAGCTAGGTAAATGAGTAATCCATTTGGATAAGTGAATTGTAAATATGAATGACACTTGTTTTAGATATATTTGACCTTATAATCGCCGGAGACAAATGTGAAACCAGTCATCCGGCAGCAAACTGAATAATAACATATACACTTCCCCACAGTAAAGTTAATGAAATGCTGTGCCATTACGCAGAATTGAAATTGCACAGCCTTTTAACTTGCAGGGATGGGCACTCTCGAATGTCTTATATATAGGCTCGCCCGACTTTCTCTGTCTCCTATTTCTATCATGTTAAATATTAGCCACAGGAGGTTGGTTGCACCTTAATTAGGGAGGACGGACTTGTGGTAATGGCTGGAGTGGAATGAGTAGAATAGTATCAAATACATCAAACACATAGTCTGATGCCATTCAGTTCCGTTCCAGCCATTAATATGAGCCGTCCTCCCCTCAGCAGCCTACCCTGATTAGCCACTATCAGTATCGACTGTCAGTAGGTTAATAACCACACATATTCAACTGCTACTTGACTGTTAGTTCCTTCAGTTGGTATAGCCTACACTGTTATTCCATTGAATTACATTGTTTCATTTACTTTCATTTACCACATCTGTAAACGCCGTCATGGCAGCGTGGTTGTTGCTGAGGATCATTAGTAGCAGTTGATGATAAACATTGTTGTGGAGCGGAGTGCAGACCGAGCCGTAACAGTTTGAACCAGACGCATGGCGCTGTATTTGGAACTGAATGTGGCAATTTTCTGAATGAGTCAAACCACCCTTTTTTTCTTTTGAGCGTAAAGAATCTCCAAACCTGTTTTTTATGCTTCATAAATACTTTCCTAAACCTAAATAATATACAAGATCAGAGTATTTTTAATTCTACCAATTGGTGCTGAAACAGAGACAAATATGCATATCTTTAGATGGCTTTCTTTAATTGATCTGAACCCGTTCTCTCGCTTTATTCTAGTCTGTCGACAAAATTCAAACTAAGAAGTACAAAAACACTATTGAATGAAAACTCCACTAAAAAGTCTGTTGGCCAGCAAGTGGGAGGGTTTTCAGCGGTGGAATGAAATATATTCAGAGTGCCCAAGGTAGAATTATGCGACTGAATAAGGTAAGTCTGAATACCAAATACTGAGAAGTATGTTGGAAAGGTGTATGAAAGGCATACATTTTAAAGCCGTAATGGGGCCATGAACCACTAGGCTACCTGCCGCCCCCAGAAGAGGGTCAGCACTAAGCAACTACTCAGCCCTCATAAATCATATGATGCCCTGCCCTGGCAACCTGCAGAAGTTCAACCAACCTGGTCTTATAGACTAGACATAACATATTAAATGTAAATCCGGGTACACTCAAATTAATATGATATGTCACGTTTAGGCATGGTTACATAAGACAGGTTACTTAAAGATAAAAACGAAAGTAGGGTTGTTGGTTGGCATGTAATGCAAATGTCTACCAACCCAAAGGTTGCGAATCTTATCACAGACAACTTCAGCATTTTAGCTAATTAGCAACTACTTACTACTTTTTAGATACTTTGCTAGGGAACCTACCAGTTCCAAGTAGGTAATAAAACACATGTATATAAAACACAACATGTAAAGTGTTTTCATGAGCTGAAGTAAAAGATCCCAGAAATGTTCCATATGCACAAAAAGCTTTTTTTCTCTCAAATGTTGTGCACAAATTTCTTTACATCCCTGCTAGTGAGTATTCTCCTTTTCCAAGATAATCCATCTCCCTGACAGGTGTGGCATATCAAGAAGCTGATTAAACCGCATTAAACAGATGCACCTTGTGCCACTCTAAAATGTGCAGTTTTGACACACAACACAATGCCACAGATGTCAGGTTTTGAGGATGTGTGCAATTGGCATGCTGACTGCAGAAATGTCCACTACAGCTGTTGCCAAAGAATTGAAGGTAAATTTCTCTACCATAATCCACCTCTAACATACTTTTAGATAATTTGACAGTACGTCCAACCGGCCTGACAACAGCAGACCACGTGTAATCACTCCAGCCCAGGACCTCCACACCCGGCTTCATCTGCTGGATCGTCTGAGACCAGCCACCCGGACAGCTGATTAAACTGTGGGTTTGCACAACCGAAGAACTTCTGCACAAACTTTCAGAAACCGTCTCAGGGAATCTCATCTGTGTGCTTGTCGCCCTCACTAGGGTAGTAAGCAACTTCAGTGGGTACCGACTTCAATGGCCACTGGCACGCTGCAGAAGTGTGCTCTTCACGGATGAAACCCGGTTTCAACTGTACCGGACAAATAGTGTCGTGTGGGCGAGGGGTTTACTGATGTCAATGTTGTGAACAGAGTGCCCAATGGCGGCGGTGGGATATGGTATGGGCAGGCATGTGCTACGGACAACAAACACAATTGCATTTTATCAATGGCAATTTGAATGCTCAGAGATACCGTGACGAGATCCTGAGGCCCGTTGTCTTGCCATTCATCAGCCGCCATCACCTAATGTTTTAGTATGATAATGCACAGCCCCATGTCACAAGGATCTGTGCACAGTTCCTGGAAATTGAAAATGTCCCAGTTCTATGGCCTGCATACTCACCAGACATGTGACCCATTGAGCATGTTTGGGATGCTATGGATCAATGTGACGACAGCGTGTTCCAGTTCCCGCCAATATCCAGCACATTTGCACAGCCATTGAAGAGGAGTGGGACAACATTCCACAGGCCACAATCAACAGCCTGATCAACTCTTTGAGAAGGAGATGTGTTGTGCTGCATGAGACAAGTAGTGGTCACACCAGATACTGACTGGTTTTCTGATCCACGCCACACATTTTTTTAAAGGTATCTCTGACCAACAGATATATATATATATATATATATATGTGAAAAAGTATTTTCCCCTTCCTGATTTCTTATTTTTTTTGCACATTTGTCACACTTAAATCTTTCAGATCATCAAACAAATTTTAATATTACACAAAGACAACCCAAATAAACACAAAATAACCAGTAGAACTAGGCAGCTATGCACAGCAGAACAACCACTCCACCTCTGAGTAGGCATCATGCAAAATACACACACACACTGCTCTCAGGGGTTTCCTTTGCATCATGGTGAAAAGCATTGGATGTGTAAGTAAGCAAAATAATTAGTACCTGATCCAGGTGAGGTGCATGAACCTTGAGGGCACTGAAACCATTTACAGTCTTGAGTAAAAGGTACAGTGCCTTGCGAAAGTATTCGGCCCCCTTGAACTTTGCGACCTTTTGCCACATTTCAGGCTTCAAACAAAGATATAAAACTGCATTTTTTTGTGAAGAATCAACAACAAGTGGGACACAATCATGAAGTGGAACGACATTTATTGGATATTTCAAACTTTTTTAACAAATCAAAAACTGAAAAATTGGGCGTGCAAAATTATTCTGCTGTAAGTTGCTTGGGGTATGTCTCTATCAGTTTTGCACATCGAGTGACTGAAATTTTTTCCCATTCCTCCTTGCAAAACAGCTCGAGCTCAGTGAGGTTGGATGGAGAGCATTTGTGAACAGCAGTTTTCAGTTCTTTCCACAGATTCTCGATTGGATTCAGGTCTGGACTTTGACTTGGCCATTCTAACACCTGGATATGTTTATTTTTGAACCATTCCATTGTAAATTTTGCTTTATGTTTTGAATCATTGTCTTGTTGGAAGACAAATCTCCGTCCCAGTCTCAGGTCTTTTGCAGACTCCATCAGGTTTTCTTCCAGAATGGTCCTGTATTTGGCTCCATTCATCTTCCCATCAATTTTAACCATCTTCCCTGTCCCTGCTGAAGAAAAGCAGGCCCAAACCATGATGCTGCCACCACCATGTTTGACAGTGGGGATGGTGTGTTCACGGTGATGAGCTGTGTTGCTTTTACGCCAAACATAACGTTTTGCATTGTTGCCAAAAAGTTCAATTTTGGTTTCATCTGACCAGAGCACCTTCTTCCACATGTTTGGTGTGTCTCCCAGGTGGCTTGTGGCAAACTTTAAACAACACTTTTTATGGATATCTTTAAGAAATGGCTTTCTTCTTGCCACTCTTCCATAAAGGCCAGATTTGTGCAATATACGACTGATTGTTGTCCTATGGACAGAGTCTCCCACCTCAGCTGTAGATCTCTGCAGTTCATCCAGAGTGATCATGGGCCTCTTGGCTGCATCTCTGATCAGTCTTCTCCTTGTATGAGCTGAAAGTTTAGAGGGACGGCCAGGTCTTGGTAGATTTGCAGTGGTCTGATACTCCTTCCGTTTCAATATTATCGCTTGCACAGTGCTCCTTGGGATGTTTAAAGCTTGGGAAATCTTTTTGTATCCAAATCCGGCTTTAAACTTCTTCACAACAGTATCTCGGACCTGCCTGGTGTGTTCCTTGTTCTTCATGATGCTCTCTGCACTGTATATCCAGTCATGTGAAATCCATAGATTAGGGCCTAATGAATTTATTTCAATTGACTGATTTCCTTATATGAACTGTAATTCAGTCAAATCTTTGAAATTGTTGCATTTATATTTTTGTTCAGTGTACTTACCATGTTTGCTAACCCTGGCCGTCAGGGCCAGCAAGGCGTTCTCTGCTGGCCTAAACATCATCAGAATATATCTATTTTTTAAAATATATTTTCCCACAAATATGTATTAAATTATTCCCCAGAGTAAGAGTTATACTCTTCATTTCATAGCTTTCCTCTTGGTTGCACTGCTTCCAGCCCCAGGTTGAGATTTGGAGGGCTGGTCTTTATGTTAGATCTTTTATCCAATCATATTCAGCCATCATGTGTTGCCAGGGGTCTGAAATCTGCCCTCAGGCCTTCAGAATCAACAGTACGGGCGCTTGTAGCTTAAAGTGAATGGAAATGAAAATTTAGTGTCAACCAATCAGCTTTAGAGTTGGCTATTGTACGCCTGCTGGCTGGCTCCAGTGTTACACAGGAGCCAGCCAGCAGGTGTAGTGCTTGCACGTCTTTTGATTGGATTACCAATATTGAGAGGCAGGTCCTATATGGGCAGGTATATGCAAACCTCAGAACTAGGAAACTGAATTTGATAAACTAATTAATTTGCGTACCACTAAGCTGTTTTTTTAACCCACAATGGCGGAAGGAGGAGAAGATATCGATTTGGTCGAGGATATAATTATAACTCCATTCTCAAGACAAACTTTTCAAGAAAAGTTAGACATTGTCAGGAGAGGTCGCCCAACGCCGACGCTACAAAGCCTGTCACAGGCGGGAAAGGGGTTCGTTCGCCACTTTCAAAGTTCCAACTACGAGCGCTATCAATGGCTCACAGGCTCCGAGAAGCACTGCAAACTGTAATGCTGGGAATGCCTATTATTTGCAAGTGATAGATTTGGTGTTTGGAGCCACACTGGCTTTGCAAACTTGAGTTGTCGAACCAAGGCAGCAATGAGACACGGCTGGGCACTTACAAGCAATGGTGCTTTTGAAAACTTTTGGGGACACCCGAGTGGATCTACAGCTCAACGAACAAGCGCGCAGGGCAACTGGAGCTACACAATGAAAAGGTATTGTACTCTTCCCCTGCAATTCTATGAATAAAAATGTCAATTTCAATGTGACGCAATGCCTGGTTTTATACTGAGGTTTCTGTCTAAATGTATAGTGTCTAGCCATGGCATCATAATGATGGTAATAAGAGGTGGATTAATTCGGGTGGGACTGTGTAGGACCTCACTGAAGGCCCAGCCCCCAGGCCCACGGCACACCACTGCTTTAACCTAACCCTAACATTAACCCCCAGCCTAGCTAATGTTAGCCACCTTGCTAATGTTAGTGTTAACCACCTAGCTAACATTTGCCACACCAAATTGAAATTTGTAACATGTCATACGTTTTGCAAATTCATATATTGTACGAATTGCAATTTGTAACAGATCGTATGAATTGCAATACAACATGGATGATGGACAACCACAAATTATACATACCATACGAAACACATCATACTAATTAGAGTCACAGATATACATTCACAATGTTACGTCGACCCCTGACTCCAAGTTGGTTCAACCTACTCTCTTTACATATAACCAAATGCTTGTAGGCCTAACCAAAGCAACTCCGTTCCCATAAGGGTGAGGGATGTACAGTGCCTTGCGAAATTATTCGGCCCCTTTGAACTTTGCAACCTTTTGCCACATTTCAGGCTTCAAACATAAAGATATAAAACTGTATTTTTTTGTGAAGAATCAACAACAAGTGGGACACAATCATGAAGTGGAACGACATTTATTGGATATTTCAAACTTTTTTTTAACAAATCAAAAACTGAAAAATTGGGCGTGCAAAATAGTAGGCATTATGTGGAGTGGTTGTTCTGCTGTGCATAGCTGCCTAGTTCTACTGGTTATTGGGGATGGAAATTAGGTGTGTCAGAAGTGTTCATCTCCATGTCTGGACTGCTGGAGTATATAGCAGTCCATTTCCATTGTGTGCTTTTAAGGGAGAGGAAGATCAGATGAATCTTATTTACTTTGTGGAGCTAATTATTCAAGCATGGTGATTTATAAGAACAGATGCTTAAGATAGGGCTGAATAGGCTAATAGCAGGCCTGTGGTGTAATGCTGTATATTGTGTAGGCCACTGTTAGGGCAAACATGGTCTCAAATCACTGATGCAAAAGAGGTGCTGTGCATATTGACTGAGAATATGGCATCATGGGAATCCTCTCCATATTTCAAGGTTCTGAAAAAAACATTTACAGGCTAGGCTAGCGCAAGAACAGTATGGCTACCTGAAAAGAGTTGATGGGCTATACAGAATCAAACAGCCAAATGAAAAAATGTAGGAAGGTGGGTTGGCTTCATCAAATCAAATTTTATTGGTCACATACACATGGTTAGCAGATGTTAATGCGAGTTTAGCAAAATGCTTGTGCTTCTAGTTCCGACAGTGCAGTAATATCTAACAAGTAATCTAACAATTACATAACAACTACCGCATGCATACCAATCTAAGTAAAGGGATGGAATAAAAATATGTACATATACAGTTGAAGTCGAACATTTACATACATCATAGCCAAATACATTTAAACTCAGTTTTTTACAATTCCTGACATTTAATCCTAGTAAAAGTTCCCTGTCTTAGGTTAGTTAGGATCACCACTTTATTTTAAGAATGTGAAATGTCAGAATAATAGTAGAGGGATTTATTTGATATTTTATTTCTTTCATTACATTCCCAGTGTGTCAGAAGTTTACATACTAATTGAGTGTATTTGGCAGCATTGCCTTTAAATTGTTTAACTTGTGTCAAACCAAATATACCTCCTGACAGAGCTGGTGGACCTGAGTCAGGTTTGTAGGCCTCCTTGCTCGCACACATTTCTTTCAGTTCTGCCCACACATTGTTTTGTAGGATTGAGGTCAGGGCTTTGTGATGACCACTCTAATACCTTGACTTTGTTGTCCTGAAGCCATTTCGCCACAAATTGGCTTGGGGTCATTGTCCATTTGGAAGACTCATTTGGACCAAGATTTAACTTCCTGACTGATGTCTTGAGATGTTGCAGCATATACAGTTGCAAACCGTAGTCTGGCTTTAATTATGGCGGTTTTGGAGCAGTGGCTTCTTCCTTGCTGAGCGGCCTTTCAGGTTATGTCGATATAGAACTCGTTTTAATGTGGATATAGATACTTTTGTACCTCTTTCCTCCAGCATCTTCACAAGGTCCTTTGCTGTTGTTCTGGGATTGATTTGCACGTTTTGCACCAAAGTACATTCATCTCTGGGAGACAGAACGCGTCTCCTTCCTGTGCGGTATGATGGCTGTGTGGTCCCATGGTGTTTATACTTGTGTGATATTGTTTGTATCGATGAACGTGGTACCTTCAGGCATTTGGAAATCTTGGCTGATTTCTTTCGATTTTCCCATGATGTCAAGCAATGAGGCACTAAGTTTGAAGGTAGGCCTTGAAATACAGCCACAGGTACACCCCCTTATTGACTCAAATGATGTCAATTAGCCCATCGGAAGATTCTAAAGCCATGACCTCATATTCTGGAATTTTCCAAGCTGTTTAAAGGCACAGTCAACTTAGTGAGTGTAGAGCTACCGAGTTTGGACGTCACACACAGAGTGATGGAGTGCTGCATCAGATGACATGGCCTCCACAATCCCCCAACCACAACCAAATTGAGATGGTTTGGGATGAGTCGACCTGCAGAGTGAAGGAAAAGCAGCCAGTGTTCAGCATATGTGGGAACTCCTTCAAGACTGTTGGAAAAGCATTCCACGTGAAGCTGGTTGAGAGAATGCCAAGAGTGTGCAGCTGTCATCAAGGCATAGGGTGGCTATTTCAAGAATCTCATATAGTTTGATTTCTTTTACACTTTTTTGGTTACAACATAATTCCATATGTGTTATTTCATAGTTGTGATGTATTCACTATTATTCTACAATGTAGAAAATAGTACAAATAATGAAACCCTTGAATGAGTAGGTGTGTCCAAATTTTTGACTCGTACTGTATGCCAGCAGTGACAGTGGCAAATAAAATCTAACTATATGAATCCAGCATATTGAAGCTATTCTATAATGCCTTGTAGAAAATAGTAAAAATAAAGAAAAACCCTTAAATGAGTAGGTGTTCTAACACTTTTGACCGGTAGTGTATACAGTAAAAACATGTGTTGAATTACATAATTTAAAAAGTCTTTACTACAGAATTTATTGGAGTTTTTAATTAATTAATTTGCAGAGTAGCATAAATATTATTTATTCCATGACATCTACAAATTTGTGACAGGCTATAATATAATTTCCCTTAGAAATGCATGGTTTTGGATAGAATTACAATAATAAATAGTCAATATAGTAGATAGTAGGCTCTTAACAATGAGACCAACGTTGAGGAAGGTGGTCATGATCTCGCTGTTGGACCAGCCTCGCCAAAAGTGCAGGTCTATGTGGGTCCAGGGATGGTTGAAGTCCTGAAAGAAGGCAGGCGAGTTCCACCGTCTCATTCAAGAGTTTTGACTGTTTGGAGAGGAATTCCAAGGCTACTTTCATCTGGACTGAAGTCAGTTTGATTAACTGCTCCAGATGGTTGGATTGCCAGGATGGATACCATCAGCACAGTTGAATGCCTGGAGATGTCTCCGGTAAGCTAAATTCAAGTGAATTTTTAGAGTTTGATACCATAATTGGGAAAACCAGCTGCGGGTTGCCCAGTGACGCGAGCCTACCAGATGAGCTAAATGCCTTTTATGCTTCGAGGCAAGCAACACTGAAGCATGAATGAGAGCCCCAGCTGTTCCAGACAACTAACTGTGATCACGTTCTCCGTAGCCGATGTGAGCAAGTCCTTTAAACAGGTAAATATTCACAAGGCTGCGGGGCAAGATGAATTACCAGGATGTGTACCCGGCGCATGCACGGACCAACTAGCAAGTGTCTTCACTGACATTTTCAACCTCTCCCTGACCGAGTCTGTAATACCTACATGTTTATAGCAGACCACCACAGTCCCTGTGCCCATGAAATCCAAGGTAACCTCCCTAAATGACTACCGCCTCGTAGCACTCGCGTCGGTAGACATGTAGTGCTTTGAAAGGCTGGTCATGGCTCACATCAACACCATCATCCCGGAAACCCTACAGCCACTCCAATTTGCATACCACCCCAACAGATCCACAGATGACGCAATCTCAATCGCACTCCACACTCCCCTTTCCCACCTGGACAAAAGGAACATCTATGTGAGAATGCTGTTCATTGACTACAGTTCAGTGTTCAACGCCATAGTTCCAACAAAGCTCTTCACTAAGCTAAGGACCCTGGGACTAAACAACTCCCTCTGCAACTGGATCTCAGGTGGTAAGGGTAGGCAACAACACATCTGCCACACTGATCCTCAACACGGCAGGCCCACAGGGGTGCATGCTTAGTCCCCTGCTGTACTCCCTGTTAACCCACAACTGCGTGGCCAAGCACGACTCCAACACCATCATTCAATTTGCTGACAACACAACAGTGGTAGGCCTGATCAGCGACAACAATGAGACAACCTATAGGGAGGTCAGAGACCTGGCAGTGTGGTGCCAGGACAACAACCTCTCCCTCAATGTGAGCAAGACAAAGGAGCTGATTGTTGACTACAGGAAAAGTAGGGCTGAACACGCCCCCATTCACATCAACAGGGCTGTAGTGGAGCGGGTCGAGAGTTTCAAGTTCCATGGTGTCCTCAACATTAGGCCTATTAATTTTCCTAAAGTTGGTTTAAAATCCTTTTTATTGTAAAATGTTATAAAATGAAAATAAAGTTGGGGTGCCTTCTGCCCTGATGAAGGTAGGCCAGTCTTCTCCAGGATCCCTTGTTGTTCAAGACAACCCTTCTAAGAGTATAGAGGTCTACAGTTTATTGGTACAGTCATAGACTGCATTGTACTGCTACAAGGCATTGTTAATGATGGTGGTTGATGAGTGAAGGGCTTAGGGTCCCAAAGACCCTCCCCATTACTTAATTGTTAAGGTCCCCTTAACTTCCGGTGAAACTGGAGGGCCCGCAATTCAAATAAATAATCATAACAATTATGGATATTAAGCATTTAGGAACACATATATATATATATATATATATATATATTGGTTAAAAGCTTAAATTCTTGTTAATCTAACTGCACTGTCTGATTTACAATAGGCTTTACAGTGAAAGCATGCCATGCCATGAGGACGGCGCCCCATATCAAAATATTTTTCCACCAGCACAGGTTTCATAAATTCATAAATAGCGATTTAAATATTCACTTTTTGAAAATCTTCCTTGATTTGTCATCCAAAGGGTCCCAGCTACAACATGTAGTGTTTTGTTAAATAAAATCCTTCTTTATATCCCAAAAAGTCTGTTTAGTTGGCGCCATTGATTTGAGTAATCCACTCATTCAACATGCAGAGAAAGGAATCCAAAAAGCTACCACTAAATTTTGTTAAAACAAGTCAAAATAAGTTTCTATACAATCCTCAGGTACCCTAAAATGCAATTAAACTATAATATTTCATACGGAAAGAAGTATGTTCAATAGGAAAACGATATTAGCAGGTGTGCGCGCGCGCATAAACTAATTTCCAAGTCTGTATAACAGTACTAAAACTCATTATTTTTTCCTTGTTTGGGAAGAAACAAGCCTGAAACCTTGAACAAAGACTACTGACATCCAGTGGAAGCCATAGGAAGTGCATACTATGAGCTGGATTACATTTTTCCCTATACGTTCAAATGGAAGAGCATGGACTCTCAAAAACAGAACATTTCTGGTTATTTTGTCTTTGGATTTTCTCCTACCATATTTATTGTGTTATAGTCTCCTACAATATTTTAACATTTCTACAAACTTCAGAGTGTTTTCTTTCCAATGGTACCAATTATATGCATATCCTGGCTTTAGGGCCTGAGCAACAGTCAGTTTACTTTGGGCACGTCAGTCAGGCAGAATGGAGAAAAATATACCCTAGCCTGAAGAAGATTTTAAGATTTGTTTAACTGCAGGTATAATAGATAGTTACTGTTGCTAAACTCAGCAAAAAAAGAAACTCCCTTTTTCAGAACCCTGTCTTTCAAAGATAATTTGTAAAAATCCAAATAACTTCACAGATCTTCATTGTAAAGGGTTTAAACACTGTTTCACATGCTTGTTCAATGATCCATAGAAGCAATTATGAACATGCACCTGTGGAACGGTCGTTATGACACTAACAGCTTACAGACGGTTGGCAATTAAGGTCACAGTTATGAACACTTAGGACACTAAAGAGGCCTTTCTACTGACTCTGAAAAACACCAAAAGAAAGATGCCCAGGGTCCCTGCTCATCTGCGTGAATGTGCCTTAGGCATGCTGCAAGGCGGCATGAGGACTGCAGATGTGGCCAGGGCAATAAATTCCAATGTCCGTACAGTGAGACGCCTAAGACAGCGCTACAGGAAGACAGGATGGACAGATGATCGACCTCGCCGTGGCAGACCATGTGTAACAACACCTGCACAGAATCGGTACATCCGAACATCACACTTGCGGGACAGGTACAGGTTGGCAACAACAACTGCTCAAGTTACACCAGGAATGCACAATCCCTCCATCAATGCTCAGACTGTCCACAATAGGTGGAGAGAGGTTGGACTGAGGGCTTGTAGGCCTGTTGTAAGGAAGGTCCTCACCAGACATCACCGGCAACAACGTTGCCTATGGGGACAAATCCAGCGTCACTGGATCAGACAGGACTGGCAAAAGGTGCTCTTCACTGACGAGTCATCGTTTTGTCTCACCAGGGTTGATGGTCGAATTTGCGTTTATCGTCGAAGGAATGAGCGTTACACGAAGGCCTGTACTCTGGAGCGGGATCGATTGGTAGGTGGGGGGTCCGTCATGGTTTTAGGTGGTGTGTCACAGCATCAACGGACTGAGCTTGTTGTCATTGCAGGCAATCTCAAAGCTGTGCCTTACAGGGAAGACTTCTTCCTCCCTCATCCTCCCCCCTTCAGTACGACAATGCTACCAGCCATACTGCACGTTCTGTACGTGATTGTCTGCAAGACAGGAATGTCAGTGTTCTACCATGGCCAGCAAAGAGCCCGGATCTCAATCCCATTGACCACTTCAGGGAACAGTTGGATCGGAGGGTGAGGGCTAGGGCCATTCCCCCCCAGAAATGTCTGGGAACTTGCAGATGCCTTGGTGGAAGAGTGGGGTAACATCTGACAGCAATAACTGGCAAATCTGGTGCAGTCCGTGAGGAGGAGATGCACTGCAGTATTTAATGCAGCTGGCTGCCATACCAGACTTTTGATTTTGATCCCCCCTTTGTCCAGGGACACATTATTCCATTTCTGTTAGTCACATGTCTGTGGAACTTGTTCAGTTTATGTCTCAGTTGTCTCATACAAATATTTACACATGTTAAGTTGCAGAAAATAAACACAGTTGACAGTGAGAGGACTTTTCTATTTTTGCGGAGTTTGTGTCTAAAAACTCTGCCACTATACGTTGCACAAGCCATCTATATTAGTATTTGTGGTTAAGCCCTAGCAGTTGCAAAAGTGTGCTTGCAGGATAGGTCTGAGTCAGACCGAAACGGCTTTGAGGATAATGTGAAAATGATTATCTCCTCCAAGTGTCCAACAACCGCATGCAACCATCTGCAACACATGCATGTAGATAGATACCTGCATTCAGTGTTGTTGCGTTGCTGCCAAAATGGTATGCAGCATTGATGCAATCATACTGTCGGTGTGATCAAGGTGTTAAGCCTCGACCACACCGACAGCTATTATTTTTGTGGTACACCACAAGTACATTCAGTTCCAATGGAACGCAGCCTTCTCTTGACATAGCCATCAATATGCTCATAATGCATGCGTAAAATAATTGTGTAGAAATCTGCTTACATACCACTTATTTGAATCTGACAGTCACACTGTTTTAATTTCTATAGATGATATACTTAACATTCATCTTCTGCTACCATTTCTGTCAAGCTGTCTAGCATACAGTTTGAGCATATGTTCAATTGGAAATGAATGTACTTGTGGTGTACCATAATTAAAATGGTGTGGTGTGATTGAGGCTTAACGCTGCTGCATATCATTTTGAGCAGCTACACAACGACACTGAGTGTAGTTATCTACACACATGGGTTGCATGCGGTTGTTGGACCCATGGAGGAGATACGATCACACCGACTTTAGTTCAACATTCACCTTATCCTACCATTTCTGTCAAGCCGTCTTCACATACAGTTTGACGCATACGTCAGATAAATTCAACGCATGCACCACACCCAATGACCTGCAACGCAATGCTGCAAGGTAAACGCAGCGTTTTATTGGAAATGAATGTCATTGCAATGCTAAACACTGTCGGTGTGATCGAAGCTTTACCTCCATTCTGCTGCGATTCCAATTGGGCGCTCGTGGCATATCCCTCTCGCGTCCTTTTAATCCACGAGTCTTGTCTGAAAAACGCAGAGGCGAGGTGCAGGTACACAGTTGCTGGGACGAAGTATATAATCTATTGGAATTAAAACAGTGGGACTGCCGGATTCAAATAAATGGAATGTAAGTAGATTTTTACATAAATATTTTGCGCATGCATTATGAGCATATTGATGGCTATTTCAAGAGAAGGCCAATCTGATTACTAGAGATGTTAAAGTAAGATTAATGTTTCATTTCGTCTTTTTCAATGTGTCCTTTTAATTAAAATGTTTTAAAGAGACAAACATGAAATGCGTACCTTTCAAAGCATTTATGCGTGTTATACACAATCTCTATCCTAATTATAGTTTATCATAAGAGGCGTTGGCGACTATTACGAGCGCAATTGCAGCCATATTTGATTTGTAGTGAGGAAATATCCATTAAAGCCTAATAGACAAGCAGGCTAATCAGACCTGTATTTGTCTACAGTATGTGCAGTCACCACCCGGTTAGCTGAGAGGCCTGTGAGAGAAAGGCTGAATCAAATCATATTATATCTCAATACTGGCCATTGACGTGCGTTGGCCTGAAATTGCTCCACATTATGATTAGATCTGAACGACACCATAAGTGCGTTTTTCCTCATTTGGGCTGTGGGTTGCGGCGTTGGAAGAATATCGGAGCGCAAGGATAAGATGTTGTCGATGATTGAAGGTACAATAAGCATCCCGTAATTTAGTAGGGAGGAACACAGATGGTGCTAGACATCGCACCGGCATGGATACAGGTAGCCAACCCACCTTCCTACATTTTGTTTCATCCATGTTTGATTCTGTATAGCCCATATACTCTTCAGGTAGCGGTCCTGTTCTTGCACTAGCCTATAAACTGTAAACGTGTTTTTAAGAACCTTGGAATATTGAGAGGATTCCCATGCTGATAATCATATTCTCAGTCAATATGCAGAGCACGTCTTGTGCATCAGTTATTTGAGACCATGTCTGTCTTAATAATGGCTGCACAGGAGGCTGCTGAGGGGAGAACGGGTCATAATAATGCCGGGAACGGAGCAGATGGAATAGCATCAGACACATGGAAATCATGAGTTTGATGTATTTGATACCATTCCACCAATTCTGCTCCAGCCATTACCACGAGCCTGCGCTCCTCAATTAAGGTGCCACCAACCGCCTGTGAGTGGCCCACATTTCACTATAGCCAACACATCATACAGCATTACACAATAGGCATACTATTGGGCTACTCTACAAAAGACTGCTTGCAAGAAAGTTTGTGTCTCCTCTATAGCTACACCCTAATAATGCATATGTTATTATAAATGCTTGCATAATTAGCTAAACTAAGTAAATTAAATGCACCTGTTCTTCCTCTCCACTCTCTTAAAAGCACACATAGGCCTACAACACTAGGCTATATACTCCAGCAGTCCAGACATGGAGATGAACACTTAATACCTAATTTCCATCCCCAATAACCAGTAGAACTAGGCAGCTAAGCAAAGCAGAACAACCACTCCATCTCTGAGTAGGCATTATGCAAAACACACACACTGCTCTCAGGGGTTGTCCTTGCTGTCATGGTGAAAAGCATTGGTAATTGGATGTGTCTGTAAGTTAGAAAAATAATTAGCACCCAACCCAGGTGACGTGCATGAACCTTTAGGGGACTAAAACCTTTGTCTTGAGTAAAATGTCCATCCCTTATGGAAACCAGGTTGATTTGGATAGGTTTACAAGCATTAGGTTATATGCAAAAAGAGTTGGAAAATCAAAACTTTGTCAAATCAAAATCTAGGACACTCCAATTAGAATAATATTATGTTTCAAATGGCATGGTATATTTTGTATATGTATTCATTTTGGTATGTCATCATCCTTTTTGTATAATATGTCACAAATTACAATTCGTACACTATGGTATGAATTTGCAGAACGTATGATATGTTACAAATTCCAATTTGTTGTGGCTAATGTTAGCTAGGTGGCTAACGTTAGCTAGGCTAGGGGTTGGGGATTAAGGTTAGGGTTATGAGTTAGGTTAAAGGATTTGGGGAAGGGTTAGCTGACATGCTAAATAATTGCAAAGCAGCTAAATAGTAGTAAGTATATGCAAAGTTGCTAAAATGCTAATGTTGTCTGAGATGAGATTTCAACAAGGTTGAGATAGAGCCCAGCGCATCTACTCGGGACCTGGAACTAGTAATGATTCAGACAGACAGAGGACGCTGATCTTCAAGGTCTTCCGGTACAACGACTGCCAAGCCATTCTACAAGGAGCCAGAGCAGCAGAGCACATTCACCACGTCGGTAAGGTACTGCGTTTTTTCCCTGACTACCGCACGCACACCTCCCAATGCCGCAAAGCCTTCAACGAGGTCCAGAACAAACTCAGACTAGGGGCTTCCAGTCACTCCTCGTCTATCCAGTAACGCTACGGCCCACAAACAGGACAGAGTGCCTGTCATTCACCATAGCACAAGACGCCGAGGAGTTTGTGGCATCACCGGGAGAGGACAACCACGAGCACCGCAGTGAGCACCATGCCGCTGGTCCTGTTTAGAGGAATACTCAACAAGGGGGCCATGCAAGCACCGGGGAATAAGTTAAGTGGTCAAGAGGATTTATCCACAACTTCAAGGAGTTTTGAGGAACATTTGATTTAATTACTTGTGATCATTATGAACTTCGACAATGGAGCACCAGCAAGCTAGCTAGCTAGTGAACTAGCTTTCGGGCTAGCTGGGTGATTGGGACAGTAACGTTACCAGCTAGCTAAGTCATCATCATAACTGTTAGCTAGCTAACTGATTATCTCTTCAGTAGTGTTCAGTATAACCTATGTTGTTGAAAGTTTATATAGCTTCTATAAACTCATTGTATTTTACAACTAAGTTACGTTTACAATGTTTGTGTGATAACTTTGTCTGGTGGTAGCTGGCTAGCTCACTTGTCACATGTTGCTATGTCAACAAATGCATATCTAGAGAAGTCAGCAATCACTATTACCACATCATTATTTTTTCAATTAGTTCTTCATGTTTGTGCTACGTTAAGGCTTAATCATTCAGTCAATTGAGTATTTCTTGCCGTTCTCATATCTCCATTGTGTCAGTTAACCAGGCAAGTCAGTTAAGAACACATTCTTATATACAATGACAGCCTACTGTAGTAAGGTGACCAGATTTCTGAAATGAAAACCGGGGACATTTCCAGTTCGGCGGTCAATATATATTTAAAATATCCAATGTTAATATCTATCAAATAAAAAAGAGGGACAATTCCGGTTTTATGTATTTAGGCACACAACTATATAGAATATAGAGAAAACAACTATACAGAAACACACCGACAAGACAGAACTGTCCAATTTGAACAGCCATTCAGTGGTCCTGGTAGTCTGGGTAGTATGAGTGCAGAAGAGAACATGAGCAAAATTGAAAGAAAAAAAACAGACAATAGTATATGTGAAATACTTAACATAATAAAGAAATAAGATGCTGATGAGATTGGTAACTACATAATATACTTGTACAAACCTAATCTGTATATTTCTCAGAAGAATGTATTTTCTTCAGGATTGCTCTGTCTTTGGCCAGTTTCTCCATGAACTCCTGGCTGGGGAGGTTGAAGTTTATCTTCACAAGAAGCATGGCCTTGATGGTAGGAACAGTGAACCTATTTCATGCTGCTGTCCATAGAGTATTAATTTGGGAGAACACTCTCGACTGGTGTGTTACTTCCAGACACTAATCTAGCCAGGTTAGTGTGTGGGATGTCATTCTCTTTGAAGTCGGTAACCACCGTGCTCCATCTCTGACTGAGCGCTGTCTCAGATGTTTTCCATTCTTCAAGCGATTTTTTTAAATATTTTTTTTAATTTTTTAAAATTTATTCCCCCCCCCTTTAGGAACTCTTGCAGGCCAGTAACCTCGTTACACAGTGCCTGCTGCCTTCACGCAGAAGTTGCCTTTTTAAAAGGAGACCATGTTAAATCTTTTAGATTATCTGTGTGCTTTCTCCATGCTTGCAAGTAGTTCACAGCCATAGTGAAGAATGATTGGGATGTTTTGAGAAAGCTGTCTTTAGACATGGCTCCATTTTCCTCTAGCTCTCTCAGAAGTCCTCTGACCAAAACTGGAATGAAGTTATCAGTCAATTTTGCTTCTCAGAATTGCAGCGGACTCCACAGTACAGTGGTCCTGGACTCCAAGCACCTTTATCGTGTCACTGAATACGGTCAAGTTTCCATGGACAAAGGCCAGCCAAAGTTCAGTCAGTGGATCTTCGAACATTGTTCACAGGACAACAGGGTATTTGTCTTCAGAAATAAAAAAGGATTTCAATGGCACATTTTCAGCACTCTTTTTAGAGCAGGGAGCATGGACATCCAGTGAACATTGCTGCGTCCTAAAATGTTAAGGTACTCTTGGCCAACAAACTCACAAAAGCCCTTCATTCTTTCTACTCTGACGGTGAAAATATGAACATATTCCAAATATCTTTGTGATCAGGTACTCAACATCATATCCAAAGCTGTTCTGGCCGTGTTATGACAACCTAAGCCAACCACAGGACAACCTAAGCCAACCACCTCCCGCTGCAGAGCATTTTTAACTTTGGTATGGACATTGACCCTTCCCAGCCTATTCAGTCCTCCAAAGTTGGTATTTGTTGTCGGCAGAGAATGTTTTCCAGGTTACATTTTTGGATGACCACCAGGACCTCAGCTGCAATTTTCTGTTTCTCCATTCAATTCAACAAAATCAATCAGTTTTGTTTCCACAGATGTGCTGCCATCATATATCTTACATATCTGACTACTATTGGCAGCAGATTGACATGTCCATGATTGGACGCATCAATGGACAGGGACACAAATTCAACCTGGTCTAGGTCCTGTGTTAGCAAAGTAGTTGCCCATGGTGCTAACACGTTACTCACTATGGTGTCACATTTTGTCCTAGCACATGTAAACTTTGGCTCATAAAGCTTCCGTGTCAGTTGTGCTGTGCAGTCCATAGATCTGTAACTATGATTGTGTCACATAGTGTGGCATGCAAAGACACCCTCCTGCACTGCGAAACCATATTTTTCTTGGGAAGGCTCGACCTTCTTGAAGAATGTGGTGACAGAGGGCATACCAACACGGGCAATGAGAGGCTTTATGCTTTTTCGTCTGCTGATGTTCTACCACTGTCGTTCTTCTCTGGCTGCCAATTGAAAGAGGAGAATTACAAAGGGTGCAGTGAACCATTCTATCGTCTTGACCTGAGCGTACAAATGGAAATTTTCATGTTTTTCATAAAGTGCATTTCCATTTCTTGGAAAGAGTCATTGTATCTCCTCTGTCTGTTCTTCCCTCTCCTTGTGTCACTCTTCTTACTCAACTTTTTCTTCTCCTCCAATCTTTCTCCTCCTCTTTTCTTCACTCGTCTTCCTTTCCTTCTCTTCACCTTTCCACCTCACTCTTCTACACCCTCCTTGCTTCACTCTTTTTATTCCCTTACTTTTTCCTTCTCCTTCCTCTCCAATCTGTATTAATAAGTACCATACTATTAGATAAAATACTTGGGTTAACAGATTCCCATTGCTTGCCTCATTTCTGTATTCTATCTCAAAAACATTGTTTGGAATAATAAATTGGCTCTGTAATCATATCTTTACCTTTCCTCCTCTCTCCTTCACTCTTCTTCCCATCCAGTCTTCCTCTTCTCGTTCCTCTCCACTGCTAATGTTATCCATGAACATTTATAACTATATTTCCACACGACTTATTATAATGACAAAGCATTAAAATTGTAATCTACAAAAATATTCTCAGAATTCGTTGTGCATTCATGTAATACAATCATATTTTCAAAATAGCCCATCCACTGCATGTTTACATGTGAACGTTTTTTATCCTAGCTATAACAGTAGCTAGCTAACTTAGTCTACATAGCTAACGTTAGCTAGCATAACCTATTTAAAACCTTATAGTGCAGATAATCTATCTATTTAATAAACTGTGACATTATAACATCACTAGCTAGAATCTCAAACGATTGTAACTTACCTGGCTTGAAAAGACGTTTGTGGTGATCTTATGGATTCACCTGACACTTGCTAGCTTCTGGCTGAGTTTTCCACAGCAATTCTCTAAAACTATCGCGAGCAAGTAGTTAGTAGAAGAAGTGTAAATCAGCCCCCTCTGCTGGACAAAACAATCACAATGCAATTGAGACGTCAACCTGTAGGCTCTGCTGCCCGGTCTTTCTTGCCAAGTAAAATATTTCACTTTGCGGTCTGTTTTTAACGCGCAGTTAAAAACGTGGACATTTCCGGGAACAGCTCCAGCTCCCAAAAGGGGACTGTCCCCGGACATCTGTAGGGATGGTGACAGGTTTCCTCCAGATGTCACGCTTGGCATTCAGGCCAAATAGTTGAAACTTGTTTTTTATCAGACTAGAGGTGTCATGCCCCACCTGTCCTTGTGATTGTCTCCACCACCTCCAGGTATCACTTATTTTTCCCAGTGTATTTATCCCTGTGTTTCCTGTCTCTCTGTTTGTCTGATTCCACACTCCAAGACTGCTTCCATCACGTGGACTGGGATATGTTTCGTATTGCATCAAACAACAACATTGACGAATACACTGATTCGGTGAGAGAGTTCATTAGAACGTGCGTTGAAGATGTCGTTCCCATAGCAACGATTAAAACATTCCCAAACCAGAAACCGTGGATTGATGGCAGCATTCGCGTGAAACTGAAAGCGCGAACCACTGCTTTTAATCAGGGCATGGTGACCAGAAACATGACTGAATACAGTGTAGCTATTCCCTCCGCAAGGCAATCAAACAAGCTAAGCGTCAGTATAGAGACAAAGTAGAATCTCAATTCAACGGCTCAGACACGAGGTATGTGGCATGGTCTACAGTCAATAACGGATTACAAAAAGAAAACCAGCCCCGTCACGGACCAGGATGTCTTGCTCCCAGGCAGGCTAAATAACTTTTTTGCCCGCTTTGAGGACAATACAGTGCCACGGACACGGCCAGCAACCAAAACATGCGGACTCTCCTTCACTGCATCCGAAGTGAGGAAAACATTTAAACGTGTCAACCCTCGCAAGGCTGCAGGCCCAGACGGCATCCCCAGCCGCGCCCTCAGAGCATGCGCAGACCAGCTGGCTGGTGTGTTTACGGACATATTCAATCAATCCCTATCCCAGTCTGTTGTTCCCACATGCTTCAAGAGGGCCACCATTGTTCCTGTTCCCAAGAAAGCTAAGGTAACTGAGCTAAACAACTACCGCCCCGTAGCACTCACTTCCGTCATCATGAAGTGCTTTGAGAGACTAGTCAAGGACCATATCACCTCCACCCTACCTGACACCCTAGACCCACTCCAATTTGCTTACCGCCCAAATAGGTCCACAGACGATGCAATCTCAACCACACTGCACACTGCCCTAACCCATCTGGACAAGAGGAATACCTATGTGAGAATGCTGTTCATCGACAACAGCTCGGCATTCAACACCATAGTGCCCTTCAAGCTCGAGACCCTGGGTCTCGACCCCGCCCTGTGCAACTGGGTACTAGACTTCCTGACAGGCCGCCCCCAGGTAGTGAGGGTAGGCAACAACATCTCCACACCGCTGATCCTCAACACTGGGGCCCCACAAGGGTGCGTTCTGAGCCCTCTCCTGTACTCCCTGTTCACCCACGACTGCGTGGCCACGCACGCTTCCAACTCAATTATCAAGTTTGCGGACGACACAACAGTGGTAGGCTTGATTACCAACAACGACGAGACGGCCTACAGGGAGTAGGTGAGGGCCCTCTGAGTGTGGTGTCAGGAAAATAACCTCACACTCAACGTCAACAAAACTAAAGAGATTGTGGACTTCAGATGATTGTGGACCCCCCCTATCCACATCGATGGAACAGTAGTGGAGAGGGTAGTAAGTTTTAAGTTCCTCGGCTTACACATCACAGACACATTGAATTGGTCCACCCACACAGACAGCATCGTGAAGAAGGTGCAGCAGCGCCTCTTCAACCTCAGGAGGCTGAAGAAATTTGGCTTGTCACCAAAAGCACTCACAAACTTCTACAGATGCACAATCGAGAGCATCCTGTCGGGCTGTATCACCGCCTGGTACAGCAACTGCTCCGCCCACAACCGTAAGGTTCTCCAGAGGGTAGTGAGGTCTGCACAACACATCACCGGGGGCAAACTACCTGCCCTCCAGGACACCTACACCACCCGATGTCACAGGAAGGCCATAAAGATCATCAAGGACAACAACCACCCGAGCCACTGCCTGTTCACCCCGCTATCATCCAGAAGGCGAGGTCAGTACAGGTGCATCAAAGCTGGGACCGAGAGACTGAACAACAGCTTCTATCTCAAGGCCATCAGACTGTTAAACAGCCACCACTAAAATTGAGTGGCTGCTGCCAACACACTGACTCAACTCCAGCCACTTTAATAATGGGAAATGATGTAAAATATATCACTAGCCACTTTAACAATGCTACCTAATATAATGTTTACATACCCTACATTATTCATCTCATATGTATACGTATATACTGTACTCTATATCATCTACTGCATCTTTATGTAATACATGTATCACTAGCCACTTTAACTATGCCACTTTGTTTACATACTCATCTCATATGTATATACTGTACTCAATACCATCTACTGTATCTTGCCTATGCTGCTCTGTACCATCACTCATTCATACATCTTTATGTACATATTCTTTATCCCCTTACACTTGTGTCTATAAGGTAGTAGTTTTGGAATTGTTAGCTAGATTACTTGTTGGTTATTACTGCATTGTCGGAACTAGAAGCACAAGCATTTCGCTACACTCACATTAACATCTGCTAACCATGTGTATGTGACAAATAAAATTTGATTTGATTTGTATGTTTCCAAGTCAACCAGCGTTTTCCCCATTTTCCTGCTTTTTGCATTCTCCTTTTACTAGTCCTCCCGGTTTTGACCCTTGCCTGTTTCTGGACTTTGTACCCGCCTGCCTGACCATTCTGCCTGCCTTGACCACGAGCCTGTCTGTCACTCTGTAGTCTGATCTGGTTTTGACCTTTTTTGCCTGTCCACAACCTTTCTCTTGCCTACTCCTTTGGATTTGTAAACAATGTAAGACTCCAACCATCTGCCTCCTGTGTCTGCATTTGGGTCTCACCTTGTGCCTTGATAAGAGGATCTTGTTTCTCATGGTCTGAGAGTCTTCAGGTGCCCTTTGACAATCTCCAAGCAGGCTGTTATGTGTGTTTTACTGAGGAGTGGCTTCTTTCGGGCCACTCAACCATAAAGGCCTCATTGTTGAGGTGCTGCAAAGATGGTTGTCCTTCTGGAAGGTTCCCATCTCCACAGAGGAACTCTGGAGCTCTGTCAGAGTGACCATCGGGTTCTTGGTCACCTCCCTGACCAAGGCCCTTCTCCCCCGATTGCTCAGTTTGGCCGGGCGGCCAGCTCTTGGAAGAGTCTTGGTGGTTCCAAACTTTAGAATGATGGAAGCTATTGTGTTCTTGGGGACCTTCAATGCTTGGAAATGTTTTGGTATCCTTCCCCAGATGTGTGCCTCGTGACACAATTCTGTCTCTGAGATCTACAGACTATTTTTTTCAAACTCATGGCTTGGTTGTTGCTCTGACATGCACTGTGTGCCTTTCCAAATCATGTCCAATCAATTGAATTTACCACAGGTGGACTCCAATCAAGTTGTAGAAACATCTCAAGGATGATTGATGGAAACCGGATGCACCTGAGCTTAATTTCGAGTCTCATAGCAAAGCGTCTGAATACTTATGTAAATATGGTATTAACATTTAAAAAAAAAAAAAAGTCTTAACTTTCATAACCTGTTTTGCTTTTTCATTATGGGGTGTTGTGTGTTGATTGCTGAAGATTTTTATTTAATCAATTTTAGAATAAGGCTGTAATGTAACAAAAAATGCTTTTGTTCTCTGTGGTGTTGCATGTTTAATCTGTGGTCTCATTCTCCCCCAAATTAACTTCTTTATGACAGGCTATTGGTCTAATTTTGACTATCGGAGGAGGCAATGGTAACATGGAACTCATAAAATGTATAGTTGGGAGAACATACATTTTTCGAATTGAGATTCAAAAGACACTCACACATCCGAGCTATCTTTTTTGCAGGTGCATGGTAACAGTTGAATAAAATGAGAAGAAAATAAGAAACCCCCACACTGCTCTTGATAGTAACACTGCTCTTTAATAAGCTTTACGTATTAGCCTCCCGGCCTTCGTCAATGCTCGGTTTCTAAGTAGTTCTTCCTGCAAGTAGTGTGAATAGAGGGGTATATGGTAATGCCTAAGTAGGTGGTTTGTTTCTTCACTGGGATCATGGGTGGTAGTTGCACACTTCCCATTGCTGAGTTAAGAGGTAGTATAGCTGATTTGGGCCAGTTGATCTTGTAGTCAGGACATGAGCTGAATGCTGTGAAAATATACATTATTGGCTGGAGGGTTTTCGGAGCGTTTGCGACAGAGCAGTATGTAATCTGCATGCAGAAAAATTGCTTGTTAAGTTTGTTTGATTTTGATATGTGAGGAAGACAAATTTTGCCTGATGCTTTGTGCTAGCAGTTCAAGAGAGAGCAAATAGCATAGGAGAGGTGGGACAACCTTGTTTTATCCACATTGTGTGGTTAATGGCTTAGAATGGATAGTGCCAGTATAAATAATAGAAGGATTCATATGTATAAAATTATTTATTTAACTAGGCAAGTCAGTTAAGAACAAATTCTTATTTTCAATGACTGCCTAGGAACAGTGTGGTAACTGCTTGTTCGGGGGCAGAACGACAGATTTGTACCTTGTCAGCTCGGGGATTTGAACTTGCAACCTTCCGGTTACTAGTCCAACGCTCTAACCACTAGGCCATCTAACCCCATGAGTAAAATGTAAAAGAACAAGCCATAAATATTCCCATTCTAAGGGGTGAAAGGCTTTCTCTGCATCTCATGGTAACACAGGGTATCCAGATTGGAACCCTCGGCAACCACATGAAACAGGCGGCGCATGTTATCGGCTGTCAGACAACCCTTAATAAACCCTGTTTGGTCAGGATGTATGAGCTTGTTAATAACTTTCTCTGTCGCCCTTTGGCATACAACTTATTTTCTGTTCCGATTAAACTGATTGGCTGAAAATTTGCACAATTTGAGGTATTTTCCTTTCTTAGGGATTAGGAATATAATAGCTGTATTAATGTATCTGTGGATTAGTCCTTTTTCAATAGCAATGTTAAGCAATTCAAGAATAACTAGTCCGAGCTCATCGCAAAAGTTGAGAATGAGTTCAGGAGTTATTCTATCAATACCAGGCTCTTTATCTTTATTCATATATAAAAGAGCAGCTTTCAGTTCAGATAAAGTGATATGTTCATCTAATAAAACGGTTTCTTCCTGAGAGAGTTTGGGCAGCGTAAGGTTCTCCAGAAACTGCTGACAAGCATAAGTATCAAAGCTATGTGAGGAATCGTATAAATCTGAATAATATGCTCTAAAAGTTGTTTATTTCTGTAGGATCAGATATCAGTTCCTTAGTAGGGGATCAGATCAGCTGTATTGATGTTGTTTAAGCTGTAGCGCCAGTAAGTGGCTAGGCCAACTCCCCTGAAAATAGTATTTTTGTCGCACCCTCTGCATAAGGAATTCTGCTCAACGTCGCAACAGGTCATTAAGTTCAAGTATATTTGTTTTTAGCTCAATTTCTCTGTCTGAATAGTTGTTTTTGACAGTCTTCAAGCATTTTACAATTATTTTACAATTTACTGATCTCCTGACATCTTAATTTCTGTAAAGTATTATTAAACCTCCATTTCAGTGCACACTTTTTCATTGGGAAGGTTTTAAATATACAAAAAAATTGATTATTTTCAGATAGAACGGCCTGTAATGTTTTTATAAATTCCATGTTACCTGTAATATCAGTCTTAAATCTAGCAGAAAAGCATATATTGTCCTTAGTTGTGGGATTATGAAATCTCCAACAGTCATTTAAGATTAAGATATTTAAGAAATTGTTTAAGTGCATTGGAAGCATTCACTCGTGATGAGCTATGAGAAGGTCCAGAACTATCTTAGAATCAATAATGACATTCATGTCAGTTCCAATAATAAGCGTATAATCCGGTCAATTGAGCAGGCTTCTGGTTACAGAAGGGAGAAAATATTTGTTATAGGAGTTAGCATTTGTATCTATATATGCTCCTATTTCCCTTCCATACAGTGTGGAACATATGTAAGTAAATCTGTTTATCATTTCCACTTTTTTCAATTGTAAGGTGTAGAATGTGTTTATGTAGAATGAGCACCCCTTTTGATTTAGATATGAAGCAGGAATCAGCTGCCAGTTTGTAGTATTTGTTTTGACGTCTATGGACATCACCCTCCAAAAGATGTCTCTTCCAATAGAGCAATCTCAACTTTATTCCTATGTAATAAGTCAAGACATTTCATTTGCTTATTTGGCTCATTAGAACTCCTCAGGTTACAGGAAATGATCACTAAATTAGCCATAATCCATCTGTGGTGATGTGAATACCAGTTTGATGGATAAAAGGGGAGAAAAGTAACTTATGATAGCTATAAAATGACTATCCAGTTACCAACTAAATAATTGTAAACCAGGTATTCCAGAAAAAACAGCAAACATATCTACTATATATAAAATTACAAAACTCTGCCATTCCATCCCAATGACCCTGCAAAATGTATTACAACAATTGAAACAAAAAAGCCCTCCCCTCCATGACAGGTTAGGACACAGTCCTCAGTCCTCCCTCTCCTCTCAATATTAGACCCGTGACTGAACACAGCGGTGTCTCACTAAAACCCTCCCAATACCTCTGAATGTCTCACTCCATTTCCTAAATATATTGGCATTAGGTGTTGTTTTGGGGTATCTTTTTACTACTTCACTACATTCCTAAAGAAAATAATGTACTTTTTACTCCATACATTTTGCCTGACACCCAAAACTACTCGTTACATTTTGAATGCTTAGGAGGACATAGAAAATGGTCCAAATCACGCACTTATCAAGACAACATATGGTCATCCCTTCTGCCTCTGATCTGGTGGACTCACTAAACACAAATGTGACTTTTGTAAATGTCTGAATGTGCTCCTGGCTAACTATACATTTTTAAAAATGGTGCCGCCTGCTTTGCTTTAATAGAAGGAATTTGAGATTATTTATACTTTTAGTTTTACTTTTGATACATAGGTATATTTTAGAAATTACATTTACTCTGGATACTTAAGGATATTTAGAACCAAATACTTTGACTTTTACTCCAGTATTTTACTGGGTGACTTTTACTTGAGTAACTTTCTATTAAGGTATCTATACTTTTACTCAAGTATGACAATTGGGTACTTTTTCCACCACAGAATAGTAGGCAACGCCCTCATCTATTGCCTGCACTAACCATGGAGCTGTGTGATGACACGGCCAGAACTGCGCCATGCGTCGGGTTCCAACTGTTACGACCTGGTCTGCACACCGCTCCAGAACTATTTAATTATCTCCCCACAAATGTTTTATTATCAATTGTTACTAATGATCCTCAGCAACAACCACATGGCTGTGACAGCATTTACAGAGGAAGCAAATGAAGGGAAACGAAACAATGTAATTAAATTTAATAATAATGTAGGCTATATTAACGGAAGAAAACTAACAGTAAATTGGCAGTTGAATATGTGTGGTTTTTCGTCCTACTTATGGTTGATACTGATGGTGGCTAATATTTAACATGATAGAAATAGGAGACAGAGAAAGTCGTGGTAGCCTATAACTAAGATATTCAGACTGCACATCTCTCTTAAGGATCGTACCCTTTTTTTCAATTTACGCCTAAGATATGGGTGTCATTTTAACTGCCTGTAGCGTAGGACCTGAAGCAAGGATATGTGTATTCTTGATACCATTTGAAAGGAAACACTTTAAAGTTTGTGGAAATATAACCAATTAGATCTGGTAAAAATAATACAAACAAAAAAACAATGGTTTTCAAAAAATGTTTTGTTCCATCATTGAAATACAAGAGAAAGGCCATACTTTCAGATAGGAATCTAGGTGTCATTTAGATTTTGTGTCTGTGTGTATGCAAAGTTTCAGACTGATCCAGTGAAGAATTACGTTACTGCACAATATTTTGTGTCAAGTCTGCCAGGAGTTTGCCCAAATGTGCTGAATTGGTCAATTGATACATTTCAAGTACATAACTGTAGAGAACATACAAAAATACTGTGGTAATATTTATTTTTTAGTTTACACACTCCTAGGAATGTCATACATGATGGCTCATTAGCTTCTACACTAGATGGCGGGGTGGGTGGGAGCCAGTGACAGCAGTGGGGTCAAACTGTAGAACCTAGTTCCTACATTTGAACATAAAAATGTATTTTATCAAACAAAATGCTACATTTTATCTATGGGACCCTCAGGATGACAAATCAGAGCAAGATTACTGAATGTAAGTATATTATTTACCTTCAGAGGTGAATGTATCAAACCAGTTGCCTAAAAGTTTTTTGTTGTTGTGCACTCTCCTCAAACAATAGCATGATATTGTTTTCATTGTAATAGCTACTGTTAAATTGGACACTGCAGTTAGATTAACAAGAATTTAAGCTTTCTTCCCATATAATACATGTGTATGTCCCGTAAAGTTGGCAGTTGTATACAACGTCATTCCAGTCACATTAGCGCACGTTAGCAACAACTGTCCCGGTTTAGAGGTTAAAAGGCCATAGATGTTCAATTCTGCATAATGGCACAGCATTTCATAAACCTTACTGTTGGAAAGTTGATGACTTTTCCAGTTTTCTGTCATATGGCTGGTTTCACATTTTGTCTCCAGCAATTATAATGTAAAATAGATCTAAATAAAGTCTCATTTATATTTACAATTCCCTTGTGAAAACAGATTCCCTTATCAAAACAGATTACTAATTTACCTAGCTCTGATCAATAGCTCTTAACAAGTTGTAAATTACAGTGCATGGAGAATGGTGTTATTTCTATCGGGGGGGAAATTAAGTAGATGCTTTTTCCACTTGGAACCGGTAGGTTGGTTAGACCTTATTCATGGTTTCCTTGCACGTAAAGGTGGTGGCATTATTAGGGAATTGAGTCAAGGTCAGAAACCGGGTATCTGTAGACACACCTCCGCCACACCTTCATCTATTTGATCTCCACCCAAATGAATAGCGGGTGAATAGCATGCTCTTCACATGCTTAAGTTCAAGGTCAGAATACGCATAGGGGAAAAAGGACATAAAAAGGAAATTACGTTCCATTTACGCATGCTTAACTCGGGTCGGAATCTGCCCCTAAGAGCGTTGGGCCAGTAACCGAAAAGTCGCTGGTTTGAATCCCCAAGCCGACGAGGTGAAAAATCTGTCTGTACCCTTCAGCAAGGCACTTAACCCTACATGCTCCTGTAAGTCGCTCTGGATGAGAGCATCTGCTAGATGACTAAAATGTAATGGCCTTTTCCCTATTTTGATCTCTTCCTACTGACCACACTAAAGGCAGGATGAGCATCCCTGCTCAGTCCCACCGGCCATACCATTCCCACAGGAACAATAAGAACCTGACAGCTGATGGAGCTCCAACATTATTGACTGTTCCATGTCATCATATAATCATGCACTTAGAAAAAAAGGAGATATCTAGAACCCAAAAGGGTTCTCCGGCTGACCCCATAGGAGAACCCTCTGAAAAAACATTTTTGGTTCCAGGTAGAACCCTTTTGTCTTCCATGTAGGACCCTTTCCACAAAGGGTTCTACATGGAACCCAAATTCAAAAAGGGTTCCAACTGGAACCAAAAAGGGTTTTCCCTGGAACCAAAAAGGTTTTGCTTATGGGAAGAGCCAATTAACTATTTTTGAACCTTTTTGTCTAATAGTGTGGTGTAGAGAGGATTCAAGGTGCTGTCCCACCTCTTCCCAGAGGTAGACTTGGAGCAAGAAAAACTCTCAACTCCTCACCTGCGGTTTGGTGCTGGGATGTGATGGAGATCTATGTCCTCTCCCTACCCCCTCTACACACTCTCGCTACCCCCTGTGTACACATACTCTCGCTACCCCCTGTGTACACATACTCTCGCTACCCCCTGTGTACTCATACTCTCGAAAACCCCCTGTGTACACACATTCACTCTCCCTCACTTCTATACACACACTCCAACCAAATTAATCGGTACAGCTATAGTCTAAAGGGAAATCTGTGTGCCCTGTGATAATGATCACCGACATGAATGACTGGCTGACTGCCTGGCTGGTTACTGTATATGTCATCATTTGTTTCCATCGGAAACATTGTTGTGCCTTTCCTAAAGTAGAAATATTCATAGTGTCAATAAAATGCCCCTGACTTATTTGTCTACATTGAAAGTTAAAAACAGGTATGGACTTCTGTTTTTAATTTCATAGACCTATATAACTTTTTTATCGTGCTTTGTGAAAAATGTCTTTAAAAAACCAAGCCTAAGCCTAATGGCAAGGGGTCAGGGGCCTTCCTTTACAGACGTTCTGTAAATCATTTAGACCAGTCAAGGTACCACAAAGTAGGATTATTTGCATGTCCTTTGTTTGGATGGATGTGCAAGGTACTCTTGTTTAAAGCCACACTCTGTAATGGTGTGCATATCATTAAAGAGTGGGTTACCAACAAACACAGAAACAATAAAGCAAAAGGCATCCCATGACATTTTTACATGAAAATAGCACTTGATTTTTATGAAGCAGAATGTAACGCTCAATGAATGACATTCTACATTAGAGCAACATTATGTTATCTGAACATGATTTAAAAGCTTTTTGTTATTTGATAAAGTACTATTTCTTTTAGGATCCTAATTTTCCTCTGCAAAAAGCATCAGCTACTCTTCCTGGGGTCCACATGAAATGTGAAATAACACAAAGTACAGAACATTATTAGTCATGGACTGAAATGCATATATATATATATATATATATGTGTGTGTGTGTGTGTGTGTGTGTGTGTGTGTGTGTGTGTGTGTGTGTGTGTGTGTGTGTGTGTGTGTGTGTGTGTGTGTGTGTGTGTGTATTTGTATGTATGTATGTATTTGTATGTGTGTGTATTTGTATGTATGTATGTATGTATGTGTGTGTATTTGTATATATGTATGTGTGTGTATTTGTATATATGTGTGTGTGTGTATTTGTATATATGTGTGTGTATGTAAACATTTACATTGCCTTGCGAAAGTATTCGGCCCCCTTGAACTTTGCGACCTTTTGCCACATTTCAGGCTTCAAACATAAAGATATAAAACTGTATTTTTTTGTGAAGAATCAACAACAAGTGGGACACAATCATGAATGGAACGACATTTATTGGATATTTCAAACTTTTTTAACAAATCAAAAACTGAAAAATTGGGCATGCAAAATTATTCAGCCCCTTTACTTTCAGTGCAGCAAACTCTCTCCAGAAGTTCAGTGAGGATCTCTGAATGATCCAATGTTGACCTAAATGACTAATGATGATAAATACAATCCACCTGTGTGTAATCAAGTCTCCGTATAAATGCACCTGCACTGTGATAGTCTCAGAGGTCCGTTAAAAGCGCAGAGAGCATCATGAAGAACAAGGAACACACCAGGCAGGTCCGAGATACTGTTGTGAAGAAGTTTAAAGCCGGATTTGGATACAAAAAGATTTCCCAAGCTTTAAACATCCCAAGGAGCACTGTGCAAGCGATAATATTGAAATGGAAGGAGTATCAGACCACTGCAAATCTACCAAGACCTGGCCGTCCCTCTAAACTTTCAGCTCATACAAGGAGAAGACTGATCAGAGATGCAGCCAAGAGGCCCATGATCACTCTGGATGAACTGCAGAGATCTACAGCTGAGGTGGGAGACTCTGTCCATAGGACAACAATCAGTCATATATTGCACAAATCTGGCCTTTATGGAAGAGTGGCAAGAAGAAAGCCATTTCTTAAAGATATCCATAAAAAGTGTTGTTTAAAGTTTGCCACAAGCCACCTGGGAGACACACCAAACATGTGGAAGAAGGTGCTCTGGTCAGATGAAACCAAAATTGAACTTTTTGGCAACAATGCAAAACGTTATGTTTGGCGTAAAAGCAACACAGCTCATCACCATGAACACACCATCCCCACTGTCAAACATGGTGGTGGCAGCATCATGGTTTGGGCCTGCTTTTCTTCAGCAGGGACAGGGAAGATGGTTAAAATTGATGGGAAGATGGATGGAGCCAAATACAGGACCATTCTGGAAGAAAACCTGATGGAGTCTGCAAAAGACCTGAGACTGGGACGGAGATTTGTCTTCCAACAAGACAATGATCCAAAACATAAAGCAAAATCTACAATGGAATGGTTCAAAAATAAACATATCCAGGTGTTAGAATGGCCAAGTCAAAGTCCAGACCTGAATCCAATCGAGAATCTGTGGAAAGAACTGAAAACTGCTGTTCACAAATGCTCTCCATCCAACCTCACTGAGCTCGAGCTGTTTTGCAAGGAGGAATGGGAAAAAAATTCAGTCTCTCGATGTGCAAAACTGATAGACATACCCCAAGCGACTTACAGCTGTAATCGCAGCAAAAGGTGGTGCTACAAAGTATTAACTTAAGGGGGCTGAATAATTTTGCACGCCCAATTTTTCAGTTTTTGATTTGTTAAAAAAGTTTGAAATATCCAATAAATGTCGTTCCACTTCATGATTGTGTCCCACTTGTTGTTGATTCTTCACAAAAAAATACAGTTTTATATCTTTATGTTTTGAAGCCTGAAATGTGGCAAAAGGTCGCAAATTTCAAGGGGGCCGAATACTTTCGCAAGGCACTGTATATTTGACATTTTAGTCATTTAGCAGATGTTCTTATCCAGAGTGACTTTGTTAGTGAGTCATCTTAAAATGGCTAGGTGAGAACCTAGGTACCCATAGGCAATCATTTCTGGTGAAAAAAATGTGTGGAATTAGTGGCTATATCATTTTAGAAATAAACTGTTCATATCTCATGAATAAAAATATTAGTAATATAATTCACCGCCACAGAGACATGACAGTCTGATAGACGATTATGACATCCAAGTCTCATATGAGCCAATTCAATGAGGCTTGTACATTTCATCATCAGTCGGTGCTTCAGTGACAGTCACAGCGACCCCTGAATTCACTGCACTGTTGTCAGAAGTGGGATATCGCTACAGTAGATGCATTCTTCAAAGGAAGTAGGTAATGTAACGACCTAAGTATGACCCAGAGTGATCTTTCATTTCTGTTTTTAAAACTGAGTCATTAGAATTGTTTGATTATCTGAACACTCTAGAAATTATCATAAAAACTATCACCAACCTGGAAAGTGTTATCTCTCCTGTATAGAGCCTTATCTTTCCCCCTGCTGTAGATGTTGCTCAGCATCTCTCCGGTGTAGAGCCTTATCTTTCCCCCTGCTGTAGATGTTGCTCAGCATCTCTCTGGTGTAGAGCCTTATCTTTCCCCCTGCTGTAGATGTTGCTCAGCATTTCTCCGGTGTAGAGCCTTATCTTTCCCCCTGCTGTAGATGTTGCTCAGCATCTCTCCAGGGGAGAGCCTTATCTTTCCCCCTGCTGTAGATGTTGCTCAGCATCTCTCCGGTGTAGAGCCTTATCTTTCCCCCTGCTGTAGATGTTGCTCAGCATCTCTCCGGTGTAGAGCCTTATCTTTCCCCCTGCTGCAGATGTTGCTCAGCATCTCTCCGGTGTTAGCTGAATGGTATTGATGAAAGTTGTGTTAACAGCTCTTTATCACTATGAAAGGCCATCATATCTGCTAAACATCCTTACCTTTGATGTACCTACATGTTGCAGTTTCCTCCCATGTAAACCCATTGTTTTTATTTTCACCAATGTTAATATTGTTCACTGGGCCATTTATAATACAATGTCCTCAGAAGTTACTTCCGTTATACTGCTGAAAAAACATAACTGATTTGTCATTGCTTTGCAGATGGGGAAAGTCCTTACCTGTTCATTATGGGATTTTGGGGAATGCCATGGCCTACAGGAGACATCTTCTCTCTGAGTGGATACAGGCAATAGGGTATGATACCAGCTCTCTCTTTTCCTGTAATGGGTGTATAACAAATACAAAATGGTTTAGAATGTTAAATCAGATGTCATGTGATACTCTCAGCTGCCATTTGCTGTATCTGAAGATAACCGAATCATGGCAGCATTCAATTCATCCAGCAATTAGGCTAATCTTGTCACCTCAGATATGGTCACATACTGTTGGACTTCACCACCAAAGCAAGTGGTGACCGCAGCACTTTCCTATTTGTCCTTGTGTGCTTTGCCAGTTTTTAGGATGCGTTCCCTGAGGAAGACAGTGTTGTTGGCCATTGTGGCATCAGTGGTGTTGGTGGTTGCCCTCCTCCATTCTTGGCCCACCAGGGCCTACACCACAGTGGATGTCCGCCAGAGACCAGGGCCTATAGTAGAGAGGCACCTGGAGGAGAGGCTCCCAGAACCGGACCAAAGATCTGCCAACATCCCCTATCGCCTGAAGGAGAGTGTTGCAGGGTCAGTTTGAAATAAGGCCTTTGAAATAATTCCGATATTGTATTTCATTGTCATTTTCATTGTCATTTAATTGATGGAGTCCTATTGTCCCTTTCATCTCTCTCCAGTCTGTTGGCACGTAACGGGTGCGTGTGTGAGGGTGAGAGTGGTGGTGTGAACCTGCCCTTTGCCCAGCTGCTGTTCCCACGGGTGTCGGCCCACCCCCTGCACACTGCTTTTGATGCCTCTGAGCTGGAGGAGATGAAAAGACGGAGGGCCAAGGAGTACCAGGGCTTCCAGATGAGGTGAGAGCACAGAACTGTATACCAGCACAGAACTGTATAAGCACAGAACTGTATACCAGCACAGAACTGTATACCAGCACAGAACTGAAAGGACATCCCATATATCATCTCAGTTATTCCTTACACTAGGGGAAGATGCTGTGTCTGTCCTTTCATGTGATTCATTTCCAAGCTTGTACATTCTTAGGCTTAGGTTCAAGTTGCTGTAGGTCTTTTGAAGGATATGATGTCAACATTACCCCATTTTGAAACAAATAGCCTAATACAGTTCATGAAGCTTCATTCTAGCTGTAATAGCTGTGAATACTGATTATTCACCTGATGTGTATTTGTCCCCCTCCAGGTCTCAGACTCCTGCAGATATGCTCATCGTGGCCGAGGCCCACAATCCTCTGCAGTACCCAACACAGGGGGTGGAAGTCCGGCCACTCAAAACCATCCTCATCCCAGGTCTAATTTATAACAGGGATTAGTTTTACCTTGATAGAAACGGGAAGGTTCCTTGATATTTAAAACCTTAATAGTCAAGGAGACCTGGTATAATATGGGAAGCACAGAAAGTGAAGTGTAGTTAGATGAAGCAACAAATTCAGGGAAAGACTGTCCTCTTACAACAATACATAATTAAACAAAACTCATGTACAAGTAATCGCGATGCTTACAACAATGAATTGATCTTATTCACCAACGTATCGGTCTCAAATGACCTTTATCAGGGTATTCTTACAGGGAGGTAGAACTCAGTCTTTTAAAGAGGCAGACAATAGGTGTTCCAACCATCTAACATGTACTATTATTACAACCGCTGACAACTTCTTTTTCTACCATTACCATTATTACTACCTTGATAACCTGCTGTTCTGGAAGACTGTTTTAGAGCAGAGAATAGGATTTTGTTGCACAACAGAGAAAGTGTTTACTCCAGCTGACAGTTGATGCAGTGTATTTGGATTGGATGAACATCCAGCAGCTTCATCAAATATGCCAGTAAATATATGTCAAATGTTTTCAGGGCTTGCCTTACAAGACCTTCCCAGAGAGCTATACACAGTAAGTAGACAGATAATTTCTGGTTTGAGTTATTATTTCCAGTACTATTTCATCTGTCTGGTCTTTGTCAAGTAAAAAACGGCATATTTCCTTATTGCTTTATCTTCTTTGTTCCCTGTCTCCCTCTTAATTATTTTCCTTCTTAGGTCAACTTCACCTCCACCCTGGGAGTGTTAAATGTGGCAGCGGAGGTTGAGGGGGTAAAGGTCAAAGGTGACGGAGAGATGCACATGACCCTGATGAGCAGCCTGCTGCCCAACCTGAACCGGCAGTTACAGTTTGTCTCCTACACCAACACACTGTTCCACCCTAGTACAGCAGACACAGGTGAGGCCAGACACACCTGACTTTCTGCTGTACTACTGCTTTCTGGGTTGTGTCCATTAACAAAGACCTACACCAAATACTGTCTGTAATATATTTGTGGTAATGAGGTTGAAAATACTCTCGCTATGTCGTTCAGTGCAGTTTGAGACCGAGGGACACCAAGCCATGTTCATCATCAAGATCCGTCATCGTGTAACTCCAAAACTCTACAACACAGGACCCAAAGGGGGTATGTGGACAAATACAACTGTCGACTGCATCTCACAACAGCACAACACTTAGCACAACTAAAAAATAACCAAAATCCCATCGGAGATCAACGTGTAATGTCAAAGACCCTAACTTTGTCTCTCTCTGTTCCCAATCTAGAATACAACATCAGTGCCCTTGTTACGATAGCAACCAAAACTTTCCTGCGCTATGACAAGCTCCAAGATCTCATCGACAGCGTGCGACGATACTATCCCACTGTTACCATAGTAATAGCTGATGACAGCGAAAACCCCAAGACTGTCTCTGGCCCCTACATCGAACATTACATCATGCCATTTGGAAAGGTTTTTTTTTTTAAACATTGCTGCCTCTTTTTAATGTATAGGAACCAGTGTACCTGTCACGTAATGTTTTTTGTCTAGCAATAACATTGTTTGCTTAAATAATAGTTGACTAAGATTTCCTTAGTTGTCTTATCGCAGCTTTGGCTTCCTCTGTCCCACATCCTGTTCTCTGCCAACAACTAGGGATGGTTTGCAGGACGGAACCTAGCTGTTTCCCAGGTGACCACTAAATATCTGTTGTGGGTGGATGATGACTTCATTTTCACGGCCAACACCAAGCTGGAGAAACTAGTGGACGTACTGGAGAAGACCACCCTGGATCTGGTGAGGGGGCACAGGCCATGCCATACTGTATTGCTGACCTGGGTTCAAATACTATTTGAAATATTTCAAATACTTTGAGCGTTTGTGTTAGCCTGCCTGAAGAGAGAAGGGTTTGCCCTTTTGAGACTTTTCAATTGGTTCCATTGCAACAGGTAAGCTTAATTAAGCACAGGTGAAAACATTTCAAATAGTGTTTGAACCCAGGTGTGTTGTATTGCTGCTAGTGATTTTAATATAGCATGGGACTGTTCAATCCTACCCTCCTTTTTATGATGAGTTTTTTTGGTGGTGACATAATTTGCTGACCCTTCTGTAAAAAACACAAGAATTTCACATGAACACATGATCTCTTGTGATCTAATTTGATCACATAACAACATGTGAAGCAACATGTGAAGTAACATGTGATAACATGAAACTACAGTCGTGGCCAAAAGTTTTGGGAATGACACAAATATACATTTTCACAGTCTGCTGCCTCAGTGTCTTTAGATATATTTGTCAGTTGGTACTATGGAATACTGAAGTATAATTACAAGCATTTTATAAGTGTCAAAGGCTTTTATTGACAATCACAGACCCTTCTTTTTCAAGACCTCTGCAATCCGCCCTGGCATGCTGTCAATTAACTGACTGATGGCAGCCCATTCTTGCATAATCAATGATTGGAGTTTGTCAGAATTTGTGGGTTTTTGTTTGTTCACCCGCCTCTTGAGGATTGACCACAAGATCTCAATGGGATTAAGGTCTGGGGAGATTCCTGGTCATGGACCCAAAATGTATCGATGTTTTGTTCCCCGAGCCACTTAGTTATCACTTTTGCCTTATGGCAAGGTGCTCTATCATGCTGGAAAAGGCATTGTTCGTCACCAAACTTTTCCTGGATGGTTGGGAAAAGTTGCTCTCGGAGGATGTGTTAGTACCATTCTTTATTCATGGCTGTGTTCTTAGGCAAAATTGTGAGTGAGCCCACTCCCTTGGCTGACATGCAACCCCACACATGAATGGTCTCAGGATGCTTTACTGTTGGAATGACACAGGACTGATGGTAGCGCTCACCTTGTCTTCTCCGGACAAGCTTTTTTCCGGATGCCCCAAACAATCGGAAAGGGGATTCATTAGAGAAACTTTACCCCAGTCCTCAGCAGTCCGATCCCTGTACCTTTTGCAGAATATCAGTCTGTCCCTGATGTTTTTCCTGGAAAGAATTGCTTCTTTGCTGCCCTTCTTGACACCAGGCCATCCTCCAAAAGTCTTTGCCTCACTGTGCGTGCAGATGCACTCACACCTGCCTGCTGCCATTCCTGAGCAAGCTCTGTACTGGTGGTGCACCATTCTTGCAGTTGAATCAACTTTAGGAGACGGTCTTGGCGCTTCCTGGATTTTCTTGGGCGCCCTGAAGCCTTCTTCACAACAATTGAACCGCTCTCCTTAAAGTTCTTGATGATCCGATAAATGGCAGCAATATCCTTGCCTGTGAAGCCCTTTTTGTGCAAAGCAATGATGACGGCTCGTGTTTCCTTACAGGTAACCATGGTTGACAGAGGAAGAACAATGATTCCAAGCACCACCCTCCTTTTGAAGCTTCCAGTCTGTTATTCGAACTCAATCAGCATGACAGAGTGATCTCCAGCCTTGTCCTCGTCAACACGAGAGAATCACTGACATGATGTCAGCTGGTCCTTTTGTGGCAGGGCTGAATGCAGTGGAAATGTTTTTGGGGGATTCAGTTAATTTGCATGGCAAAGAGGGACTTTGCAATTAATTGCAATTCATCTGATCACTCTTCATAACATTCTGGAGTATATGCAAATTGAAATCATACAAACTGAGGCAGCAGACTTTGTGAAAATGTATATTTGTGTCATTCTCAAAACCTTTGGCCACGACTGTATACATGACAACATGTGATCACATGTGAAAACACAATCTCGTGTGAAATAAATGTGACAACATGGGGAGGCAAAATCTCAACATGTGATACCGTGACACTGTGTTTTTACAACTAAATGAAAGTGTTAATGTGAAAGGACAGTATGATGCTGTATGTTGATTACTTGGGATTTGAACTCTCAAACCTCTTGGTTGCTAGCTACCTTAAATTCCTGTTGCACCACCAATTATGTGGATATAATGGAAAGTATTCAGAGCCCTTGAATTGTTCCACATTATAAAATTGATTTAAATAAAATAAAAAATCCTCAGCAAAGGAGAGATCCTTGATGAAAACCTGCGCTCAGGACCTCCGACTGGGGTGTAGGTTCACCTTCCAACCGGACAACGACCCTAAGCACTCTAAGACAACGCAGGAATGGCTTCGGGACAAGTCTCGGAATGTCCTCGGTTGGCCCAGCCAGAGCCAGGACTTGAACCCGATCAAATTTCTTTGGAGAGACCTGAAAATAGCTGTGCAGCAATGCTCCCCATCCAAACTCCCCAAATACAGGAGTGCCAAGCGTCATACCCAAGAAGACTCGATGCTGTAATCGCTGCCAAAGGCACTTCAACAAAGTACTTAGTGAAGAGTCTGAATATTTATGTGAATGTGATATTTCAGTTTTTTTATTTGTAATAAATTTGCTAAAATTTCAACAAATCTATTTTTGCTTTGACATTATTAGACATTATTAGTGTGTAGATTGATTAGGGGGGCAAAAACAGTTTAATCAATTTTAGAAATAAGGCTGTAACAAAATGTGGGAAAAGTCAAGGGGTCTGAATAGTTTCCGAATACACTGTATATTTATTGCTAAGAATACACTGCACTTTGCCCAAAGTTGCAGTAAAAACAAAGTAAATGTATATGAAAACATGGTGTTATTTCTATAAAATTACAGTATGCTGCTGTATTTTGATTTAATTTACTGTAAAGTATTGTATAATTTTGTACCGTGACCACAACAGGGTCATGTTACAGTGCAGCTACACTGCCAGATCTGTCAGCATGAAAGAGTTATAGGCCACAGACTTAATGGCAAGAATGCATTTCTGCACTTTGTTGAAAGCCTCCCAGAATCAAGTAAATAATTGTCCAATTATCACAACCAACGTAACAGTAATGTAAAACTAGCAGTGCTCAAGGACACTTTACATCGTAGAGCATACATTCATTCTTTGGGGATTAAACATGCATTGTAGAGCATACATTCATTCTTTGGGGATTAAACATGCATTGTAGAGCATACATTCATTCTTTGGGGATTAAACATGCATTGTAGAGCATACATTCATTCTTTGGGGATTAAACATGCATTGTAGAGCATACATTCATTTGTTGGGGATTAAACATACATTGTAGAGCATACATTCATTCTTTGGGGATTAAACATATTGGTTGGGAGTGCATCAATGTTTCTGCAGTGCCACCAGGTTCATACATGTTATGGTTAGAGTACACTAGTGTTCTCTGGGATACAAAAAGCATACTGTTAACCAAGAGGTTGTGAGTTCAAATCCCGAATAAGGACATGTTGAATAATAATTACTGTATAAAATGAACACACACAATATAGTTGTGTGTTAAAATCACTGTGTGTGAGTGTATCATAATGAACATCCACAAGTGACTCTTCATGTGAAGTGTTCCATAACTGGAGAGGAAGAAAATCCCATGCTACAGAAGGCTATATCAGTCTGCTAATACAGTACTAGTAAAGGCCCAGGGAAGACAAACTACTTTTTTTTAAATGTGTATTTTATTATGATTTTTCAGGGGGTGCTGCAGCACCTTTGGCATCCCTATTTCCCGTGGCTATGAGATGATCAAAATAGTTATACTCTTTTTTTTCTTTTTTTTTCTTTTTTTTAGTTAGTGGTGTCTGTGAGATATTTTACTAAGACATAATTCAATACTTTCTGTGCAACAGTCAAGGCGAGTTCAGGAGCATTCTCTGGACTCACTGGGAGCTACTCTGCAGAGCCAAAAACAGCTCCTACTCGATTCAGTACATTCCATCTTGGGTACTATGAGGGAACACAATCAGCACTCCAGTCGTTTGCCAGACAGACACAACTTACATCATGAGTTCAATTAATGTTTTAAAATGATTTGGGTTTACAGTACATCATGAAAAGAGTATTGAAATAAACTCCTATAGTAGCTGTCTTGTGAAGATGACAAATTAGGAAAATGAGGAAGTGGCGTTCCCCTCTGATGTTGATGACCTAACTAGCCACATCCTGTCTCTCGAAACACAGTAGCTTTGCCTTTAAAAGCTACAAGCGAGAAGATCGAATCCCGGCCTTGTTCTCCAGTTACAAAAGAAAACAAACCCAGACACTAGTCACTTTAATAATCTCTCTGTATCTTGCATTACTCATCTCATATGTGTATACTGTACTCTATACTATGCAATACTTTATCTTAGTCCAATGACGCTCTGACATATGTATATGTATATATTCATAATCCATTCCTTACTTAGAGTTATTATTTGTTAGATATTACTGCAATGTTGGAACTAGCACTTTGCTACACCCGCAATAACATCTGCTAAACACGTGTATGTGACCAATAACATTTGATTTGATTTGAGATGCAAGCAATTTTGACAACACACTCTCCCATCTCCCTCTATTCTTCACAGGCATATTTTTGCTTTGTAGCACATGCACACCACAGCAATATTATGCATGAACAAAGGTAAAGAGTTAACAAAGTAAACACAAAAGCGCCAAAATCGGACATCCACATAAGGCTGAATGAAGTGGGTTTTGTTTGGAGCCCGAATCCAACTCTGATACCTTACTATGGGCTGGGGGAATAGAATAGACCACTTGTGTGCCACAGATGGGGACTCCAGCTCTTGAGCGAGAAGTCTATGGGTTACACATGTCAGCAGCTGGTCTGGTTTATAGTTTTAATGAGTTCTATCTTCAGCCCACAAAAGCACAGCCAGAAAAACAGAGGCAGATATTTCTCAGTTTTCTGGTTCTTATTTTAGTTTTATTTGTTTATTGTGTCCTTTAGAATATAGTGATCCAACGGGTCCAAAGGTTTCCATCGGTTTCCTTGTATATCAAATCACTACAGCATGCACTCAATATCAATTTCAGACTATTGGAAGTATCCCTAATGTTTGTTTATTCATTGTACACACTACACAGTATTTGTGAAAAGCTGGTGTGTATGTGTGTGTCAGGATCAGTTAATGCATTGTGTGTGTGTGTGTGTTTTTTAGGTGGGTGGTGCAGTGCGGGAGGCCACAGGCTACACTGCCACCTACAGGCAGACCATCTCCATTGAGCAAGGGGAGGAGGAGGAGGGCGACTGCCTGCACATGCGGAGGGCCTTCCACCACATCATACAGGGCTTCCCAAACTGTGTGGTCACTGACGGGGTCATCAACTTCTTCCTGGCCCGCACAGACAAGGTCCAGCAGGTGGGCTTCGACCCCCGCCTGGCCAGAGTGGCCCACCTGGGTGAGTATGGCCCCAAAGCACAGCACCACACAGGGTGTACCTGTCCATAACATCAGCTGCACCTGTGGTTAAATTGAGCTACCTGGAGCTGGGCTCCTGCACCTTACTGGTCCAAAGAGGAGTAGGATAAAAGTACTAACCCCAGCCCTAATCCTAACTTCATGTGTACAACCTGGTTCAACCCTAGCCATAACCTTAACACTAATCCTGACATAACCCTAACCTTGTGTTCAACACTGGTTCAACCCTCATCCTAACCCCTCCAAATAGGGCTCCTCCACCTCTGAATTCCCAATTTAACCCCTGAGCTGCACCATCTACATTTGGAAGAAGGTCATATAAGTAACAGTACTTCAAAACCAAATGGAAGAGAACATTTGGATACTTGGGCACAAAACCACAAAACCCATTTTTGCAGTCTTAATAGTCATTAACAGTTATCCAAAAGGTCGAGGTGGGAACAAAATTGCTTCTTCTCATGTTGGTGAGTTGCATTTGTTCATATAAATTGTGTGATACCTGAAGTGCCCTCAGCATAAAAACAAACCTCTTTCCTTTTGCTCTGACCCATTGGTTCTTTTCAGAGTTTTTCATTGATGGCCTTGGCTCGCTTCACGTGGGATCCTGTGATGATGTCATCGTCAATCACGCCACCAAGATCAAGCTTCCCTGGGTCAGCCAATCAGAGAGTGACAAGACTTATGCCAAGTTCCGCTACCCACCAGCCTCCTCGGACGCCACACACACCAAAAATGGCCTCCTCTATTTTAAGAACCACTTCCAGTGTTTGACTCACAATTAAATGTCATGTTTTTTTTACCTGTAGCTTCTCCTCTCGTTCAAGATTCCTGCTCTTCCTGAGTTGCCAAAGAATCCCTCGCCCGATGTGTCCCATCAGATAAGATTTTAGACAACCACATTACATGCTTTCCCTTAAAAACAGCCTGCTTGTTTCACTCTAGAGGGATTGTCATTCAAACAGAGCAAAGCTGTCATTTCTCGTAACTTTGCCCTTCACTTGTGTACTCTTGATTGTAAACTCAAGGTAGAGATAATTTTAAGGCATTTACAGTGCATTCACCCCTTTGATATTTTCCATATTTTGTTACATTACAGCCGTATTCTAAAATGTATTAAAAAAAAATTTCCCCCTCATCAATCTACACACATATTGGGGCGGCAGGTAGCCTTGTGGTTAGAGCATTGGGCCAGTATCCGAAAGGTTGCTAGATTGAATTCCCGAGCTGACAAGGTAAAAATCTGTCGTTCTGAACAAGACAGTTAACCCACTGTTCCTAGGCCATCATTGTAAATAAGAATTTGTTGTTAACTGACTTGCCTAGTAAAATAAATATTGACATAGCAAAAACAGGTTTTTAGAAATGTTTGCAAATGTATTAAAAATACAAAACTGAAATATGACATTTACATATGTATTCAGACCCTTTACTCAGTACTTTGTTGAAGCAACTTTGGCAGCAATTACAGCCTCTAGTCTTCTTGGGTATGCTGCAAGCTTGGCACGCCTGTATTTGGGGAGTTTCTCCCATTCTTCTCTGCAGATCCTCTCAAGCCCTGTCAGGCTGGATGGGGAGTGTCGCTGCACAGCTATTTTCAGGTCTCTCCAAAGATTTTTCGATCGGGTTCAAGTCCAGGCTCTGGCGGGGCCACTCAAGGACATTGAGACTTGTCATGAAGCCACTCCTGAGTTGTTTTGGCAGTGTGCTTATGGATGTTGTCTTGTTGGAATGTGAAACCTCGACCCAGTCTAAGGTCCTGAATGTTCTGGAGCAGGTTTTCATCAAGGATCTCTCTCTGTACATTGCTCTGTTAATATTTCCCTCGATCTTGACTAGTATCCCAGTCCCTGCTGCTGAAAAACATCCCCACAGCATGATGCTGCCACCACCATCCTTCACCGTAGGAATGGTGCCAGCTTTCCTCCAGACTTCACGCTTGGCATTCAGTTCAAAGAGTTCAATCTTGGTTTCGTCAGACCAGAGAATCTTATCTTATCCTTTAGGTGCCTTTTGGCAAGCTCCAAGCGAGCTGTCATGTGCCTTTTACTGAAGAATGGCTTCCGTTTGGCCATATAGGCCTGACTGGTGGAGTGCTACAGAGATGGTTGTCCTTCTAGAAGGTTCTCCCATCTCCACAGAGGAACTCTGGAGCTCTGTCAAAGTGACTATCTGGTTCTTGGTCACCTCTCTGACCAAGACCCTTCTCCCCTAATTGCTCAGTTTGGCCAGGCGGCCAGCTCTAGGAAGATTCTTGGTGGTTCCAAGCTTCTTCCATTTAAGAATGATGGATCCCACTGTGTTCTGTGTATTTCTGTTTTTATTTATTTTTAAATACATTTGCAAACATTTCTGAACCTGTTTTCGCTTTCTCATTATGGGGTACTGTGTGTAGATTGATGAGGGGTAAACTAATTGAATACATTTTAGAATAAGGCTGTAACGTAACAAGAAGTGGAAAAAGTCAAGGGGTCTGAATAGTTTCCGAATGCAGTGTATGTGCGTTTTGTACCTCAAATCTTATCTGACGCCTTGCCACTGAGTCCTCTTGTTAAAGAGACAGAGAACAAAAAGATGCTGAATTCCTATCGATGGCACAATTGGTTGACATTTAGGAAAAGGAGCAAGAAGTAGCATTAACCGCTTACAGGACTTAATGAGGTGAAAAAGTTTCCATACTGTTGCCAAGAGGTCAGAGATGTGTGTAGTCTGCCATTCCTGTTGTACAACAGTTTGAGCTGGACTGAGCTCTATGGGTCAGCCAAATGGGGACTTAGGAGACTGAGGATGGGATTGACAGTCAGTAGAGAGGACACTTAGCATGTGAGAATCTCTCAGACATAGCACATGGAAGATGAACACATTCAAGACTCTAATTGTGTGGTTAATTCACCCTGGTTGGTTGTGCCAAAGGGTTTCCAGGTGGTTTGAGGTTGAATTATATTTTTGTTTGGTTCGTTTTCCTGCCCCTTACCAGTGGTGTAAAGTACTTAAGTAAAAATACTTTAAAGTACTACTTAAGTAGTTTTGGGGGGTATTTGTACTTTACTGTTTATATTTTTGACTACTTTTACTTTTACTTCACTACATTCCTAAGGATAATTATGTACTTTTTACTCCATACATTTTCCCTGACAACCAAAATTACTCGCATTTTAATGCTTAGCAGTACAGGAAAATAGTCCAATTCACACATTAATCAAGAGAACATCCCTGGTCATCCCTGCTGCCTCTTATCTGGCGGACTCACAAATCACAAATGCTTAGTTTGTAAATGATGTTGGATTGTGCTTCTGGCTATCCGTAAAAAAGAAGAAGAAAATTGTGCCATCTCGTTTGCTAAACATAAATTATTTATACTTGGGGTACTGTGTGTACTTTTGATACTTAAGAATATTTTTAAGGATCAAAAGTCAAAGTTTTCCACCACTGCCCCTTACCCAGAACCCTCTGTGTCACTGTCACCCCTGACTGGCCCATGCTTGAGGAGAATGAGGCTCATCCATCTGATCTGGGATCTAACCTCGGAACAATACCCCTATTTCTCCTGGTCTGCTGCAATATGTCTATCTGGGGTCTATCCCACTCTGTTTTCTACTCCAAGCATCATAAAAAGGAACGCTTCTGTCTATGCATGCCTTTTAATGGGAGTTGAGATTGATTGCATTTTTACAGTGCCTTCAGAAAGTATTCATACTCCTTGACTTATTCCACATTTTTTTACAGCCTGAATTCAAAATGGCTTAAATATTTTTTTCTCACTCATCTACAGTACACACAATGCCCCATAATGACAAAGTGAAAATATTTTGTTTTACATTTTTGCTAACTTATTGAAATATATATATACAGAAAATATCTCATTTACATAAGTATTCACACCCCTGAGTCAGTAGTTTGTAGAAGCACTTTGGCAGCAATTACAGCTGTGAGTTTTTGTGGGTATGTCTCTAAGAGCTTTCTACACTTGGACTGTGCAAAATGTACCCATTATTCTTTTCAAAATACTTCAAGCTCTGTCAAATTGGTTGTTGATCATTGCTAGACAACAATTGTCAGGTCTTGCCATAGATTTCCAAGTAGATTTAAGTGAAAACTTGGCCACATTCACCTGTCTTCTTGGTAAGCAACTCCAGTGTAGATTTGGCGTTGTCTTTTAGGTTATTGTCCTGCTGAAAGGTGAATTTATCTCCCAGTGTCTAGTGGAAAGTAGACTGAACCAGGTTTTTCTTTAGGACTTAGCCTGTGTTTAGCCCCATTCTGTTTATTTTTTTATCCTGAAAAACTCCCCAGTCCTTAACGATTACAAGCATACCCATAACATGATGCAGCCACCACTATGCTTGAAAATATGGAGAGTGGTACTCAGTAATGTGTTGTATTGTTTTAAAAACAAAAAGTGCTTTGTCACATTTTTTGCAGTATTACTTTAGTGCTTTCTTGCGAACAGGATGTATGTTTTGGAAAAAATGTTTCTGTTCAGGCTTCCTTCTTTTCACTCTGTCAATTGGGTTAGTGTTGTGGAGTAACGACAATGTTGCTGATCCATCCTCAGTCTTCTCCTATCACCCGCCATTAAACGCAGTAACTGTTTTAAAATCACCATTGGCCTCTTGGTGAAATCCCTGAGCGGTTTCCTTCCTCTCTGGCAACTGAGTTAGGAAGGACGCCTGTATCTTTGTAGTGACTGGTTGTATTGATACACCACCCAAAGTGTCATTACTAACTTCACCTTGCTCAAAAGGATATTCAATGTCTTTTTTAAATTTTATTTAGGGCACAGAGATGAGGTATCATTCAAAAATTATGTTAAACACTATTATGGCACACAGAGTCCATGAAACTTATGTAACTTGTTAAGCAAATGTTTACTCCTGAACTTACTTAGGCTTGCTATAACAAAGGGTGTCACGGTTTTCTGTAGGTGAAAGAGAGTCGGACCAAAATACGGCGTGTCTATTACGATCCATGTTTAATGAAACAAAAGTAAACACTAATCAAATACAAAACAAACAAACGTAACAAGAAAACCGAAACAGCCTAATACTAGTGCAAACTAGCACACGACAGACATAAGGACAAAAAGGACCCAAAACCCAACACCAAACAGGCTACCTAAATATGGTTCCCAATCAGAGACAATGACTAACACCTGCCTCTGATTGAGAACCATATCAGGCCAAACACAGAAACCGACAAACTAGACACACAACATAGAATGCCCACTCAGATCACACCCTGACCAAACAAAACATATAAACATACAAAGCAAACTATGATCAGGGTGTGACAGTCGTCCCCCCCCAAGGTGCGGACTCCGGCCGCAAAACCTGAACCTATTGGGGAGGGTCTGGGTGGGCATCTGTCTGCGGTGGCGGCTCTGGTGCTGGATGTGGCCCCCACTTCACCATAGTCTTTGTCCACCACCTTGTCCGCTTCCTTGGCCTCCTAACTACGGCGACCCTACTATATAACCCCACTGGACTGAGGGGCAGCTCGGGACAGAGGGGCAGCTCGGGACAGAGGGGCAGCTCGGGACAGAGGGGCAGCTCGGGACAGAGGGGCAGCTCGGGACAGAGGGGCAGCTCGGGACAGAGGGGCAGCTCGGGACAAGAGGGGCAGCTCGGGACAGAGGGGCAGCTCGGGACAGAGGGGCTCTGGCGCCTCTGGGCTGAGGGGCTCTGGCGCCTCTGGGCTGAGGGGCTCTGGCGCCTCTGGGCTGAGGGGCTCTGGCGCCTCTGGGCTGACTGGCGGATCTGGAAGAGTCCGGCTGACTGGCAGATCCTGGCTGACTGGCGGATCTGGAAGATCCTGGCTGACTGGCGGATCCTGGCTGAGTCTGGCGGATCTGGAAGAGTCTGGCTGACTGGCGGATCCTGGCTGGCTGGCAGATCTGGAAGATCCTGGCTGACTGGCGGATCTGGAAGAGTCTGGCGGATCTGGAAGAGTCTGGCTGCTCCATGCTGACTGGCGGCTCTGGCTGCTCCATGCTGACTGATGCTGACTGACGGCTCTGGCTGCTCCATGCTGACTGGCGGCTCTGGCTTCTCCATGCTGACTGGCGGCTCTGGCTGCTCCATGCTGACTGGCGGCTCTGGCTGCTCCATGCTGACTGGCGGTTCTGGCTGCTCCATGCTGACTGGCGGCTCTGGCGGCTCCATGCTGACTGGCGGCTCTGGCGGCTCCATGCTGACTGGCGGCTCCATGCTGACTGGCGGCTCTGGCGGCTTCTTGCAGACTGGCGGCTCTGGCGGCTTCTTGCAGACTGGCGGCTCTGGCGGCTTCTTGCAGACTGGCAGCTCTGGCGGCTTCTTGCAGACTGGCAGCTCTGGCGGCTTCTTGCAGACTGGCAGCTCTGGCGGCTCCTTGCAGATTTGGCGGCTCCTTGCAGACTGGAGGCTCCTTGCAGACTGGCGGCTCCTTGCAGACTGGCGGCTCCTTGCAGACTGGCAGCTCCTTGCAGACTGGCAGCTCCTTGCAGACTGGCAGCTCCTTGCAGACTGGCAGCTCTGGCCGCTCCATGCAGACTGGAAGCTCTGGCCGCTCCATGCAGACTGGAAGCTCTGGCCAGGCGGGAGACTCCGGCAGCGCTGTAGAGGAGGAAGGCTCTGGCAGCGCTAAACAGGCGGGAGACTCCGGCAGTGCAGGAGAGGAGGAAGGCTCTGGCAGCGCCTGAGAGGCGAGGCGCACTGTAGGCCTGATGCGTGGTGCTGGCACTGGTGGTACTGGGCCGAGGACACGCACAGGAAGCCTGGTGCGGGGAGCTGCCACCGGAGGGCTGGTGCGTGGAGGTGATACTGTGTAGACCGGACCGTGCAGGCGCACTGGAGCTCTTGAGCACCGAGACTGCCCAACCTTACCTGGTTGAATACTCACGGTCGCTCTGCCAGTGCGGCGAGGTGGAATAGCCCGCACTGGGCTATGCAGGCAAACCGGGGACACCGTGCGCAAGGCTGGTGCCATGTAAGCCGGCCCAAGGAGATGCACTGGGGACCAGATGCGTAGAGCCGGCTTCATGGCATTTGGCTCAATGCTCACTCTTGCCCGGCCGATACGCGGAGCTGGAATATACCGCACCGGGCTATGCACCCGCACTGGGGACACCGTGCGCACTACAGCATAACACGGTGCCTGCCCGGTCTCTCTAGCCCCCCGGTAACCACAGGAAGTTGACGCAGGTCTCCTACCTGGCTTCGCCATACTTCCTGTGAGCCTCCCGCCAATAAATTTTTGGGGCTGACTCTCGGGCTTCCATCTGCGTTGCCGTGCTGCCTCCTCATACCAGCGCCTCTCCGCTTTCCTCCGCCTCCAGCTCTTCTTTGGGGCGGTGATATTCTCCTGGCTGTGCCCAGGGTCCTTTACCGTCCAGTTCGTCCTTCCATGTCCATTCCCCTTTGAGCTGCACCTTGGGGCGGCTACACTCCCCTGGTTTAGGCCAGGGTCCTCTCCCGTCGAGGATTTCTTCCCAAGTCCAGAAGTCCTTAATACGCTGCTCCTGCTGCTGCCCGTGACCACGCCGCTTGGTCCTGTTGTGGTGGGTGATTCTGCCACGGTTTTCTGTAGGTGAAAGAGAGTCGGACCAAAATGAGGCGTGTCTATTACGATCCATGTTTAATGAAACAAAAGTAAACACGAATCAAATACAAAACAAACAAACGTAACAAGAAAACCGAAACAGCCTAATACTGGTGCAAACTAGCACACGACAGACATAAGGACAAAAAGGAAAATCACCCACAAAACCCAACACCAAACAGGCTACCTAAATATGGTTCCCAATCAGAGACAATGACTAACACCTGCCTCTGATTGAGAACCATATCAGGCCAAACACAGAAACCGACAAACTAGACACACAACATAGAATGCCCACTCAGATCACACCCTGACCAAACAAAACATATAAACATACAAAGCAAACTATGGTCAGGGTGTGACAAAGGGGTTAAATACTTATTGACTCCAGACATTTAATATTTTAATTTTTAATTAGTTAGTACAAATTTATACAAACACAACAGCATTTTGACGTTATGGGGTTGGGTGTGTGTGTGTGTGTGAGCCATTTTAACTTCAGGCTGTAACACAACAAAATGTCTAAATACTTTCTGAAGGCACTGTATATGCTGCCTCGAACAGAAGGGTTGGTGTGACCAAAGTGCTCAATTCTATATGGAAATAAACACACATTGAAAGAGTAATGGTAAGAATGACACAGTTTGAGTTTAGAGACTCAGTAAGGTACAGTAGAAACACTTTGCGTATAACACAGAAGGAATTGTTTGGAGAGACAATGTTAGGATGACACACAGTGTGATGATATGAATGATAAGGAAATGGTCAGTCACACCAAAGTATCAAGGCAGCAAAACATTTTATTTTGACAGTTCTTCTACCAAGGGTTGTATCTGTGGTGTGACCATGCCCATGCCGACAGCAGGATCACATGATGTTATTTTGTACCATGACCACAAGATGGCCCCCTTGCATCGGAATAATGTTTCTTAAAATCAAACAAAATCATTTCTGTGGACAGTCATTTGTTATGAACTACCACTGCCAGAAATACATTAGATAACTTTTTATTTTGTCCTTTTTGAATAGAGGAATATTTTAACAGATAATATTTTGTGTGATATGTCTGCTTTAGATTTTTCTTCCCTGAAAGTGGATGTTTAACACTCAGTGAGATCTCAATTCAGTCGAACTCGGATTGCAGTAGCCTATTTGGGCAGTAGCTCCTCTTCCATGAGTAATGTCTGTGTCTCATACCAGATAGTCTCCCCAAGCAGATGCTTCCAGTTTTCAATATGAGAAGTGTTCTGCATGTGTGTGGGGGCAGTAGTTCGTAAACAAAGACACTGCGTAATGTAGGGTTTGATTGAATTCAACTCTCTGACTTAAATTAGGTAAAAAGATTTGGACAGTGATTTCCATTGTACAACTGAGGATGTTGGTTCAATTTTTTCTGCCTGCTTCTCCCTAGAACCAATCTGACAGCTATAATAACAACAACCTGCCGCATTATAGCTCTATTTTCTTTTAAACATGATTGTAAAGTCTGATAAAAGATACCATTTATGCATGGTCCTGTGTTGATTTCATCCAACATTTCATAGAGTGTTCTGGTGTATAGCAAAAGGAAGCTTCTGAGTTAGAGAAAATCAACTTTAAAAATGTATCCATCCATAAACATTTCAACATCCTGTACACCTGTGTTAGTATGAATTACATGGCACGGGGTGTTCTATTTAGGTCTGGATTTACCACTTTCTCACCATCTTCTGAGCAGAAGAAAGAAGAAAACTATCAAGAATGATAAGTCATTCACCAGATTGTCTTATAATAATTTTAGGAAAGGAATAGACACACTTCAGACATAACACAGGCCTTTCCACCTGTAGTGTTCCCTTGTATGTCTCCCACTCTCCTTTTTCCTTCTCATTTGAAGATCAATCAATCTGCAAGAAGGTAAATAATTCCACATCTTTGATCTGGGAGAACACAAGTGAGAGTTAATTTCCATTTTTGATTTCTGTTTCTCTCTCATTCTGTTTATTCTAATCTAGAAGGATTTGATGCACCAGCCTCTGGATCTACCTTGGTGTGCAAATCAGCTGGAATCAGTTAAAAGAGAAACATGTTGCTCCTGTGGCTGTCGTGGACAAGAGCGAGTACAGTACAGATGCTCTAAAGTTCATTAAATATTTAGACCACTGATTCATTACCCAGCCATTCATGTTATATATCACATGCAACAAGTTGTGGAAGGAAAAACAACGTGTCGGCTGTGTAGTTTCTGCCCCTGCCTAAGACGAGGAGACTGAATGACAAATCTATGAAATATTTGTGCACATGGAATACATGAATATATTGATATGTGGATAGGTGAAATATTATACTTATCACTTTGTCATTACTGATGTGTAATTACTGGGTTTTGCCTGTTGTTATAGATGAAAATGTAAATGTATTTTCAATGCCCTTTGGAAACACCAAACCCTAAAGGATACGGATGCATCTTATCCTCATGCACAGTCCTAGGTGAACAGTGATTGATTTGTCCAATTTGGTTAGAAGCGTGTCTCCGTGCTTTGAAGCCATGCTTAGCATTCATCCCAATCATGTGTTCTGACACGTTGAAATGCAACATCTGCCTTTTCAGTCCCCCGCCATACAATTAGCGAGAAAAGATCATTGGATTGGCTTGCTACCATTTTGCATACAAACAACAAAGCATTTGTATTGAGTATAGATGGTGCTTCAGTTTACCTTATATCCTGGGTTTACAAACTGAACTTCTCAAAATAACTTGTTTAAAATAGTCAATGAGCCCCCATAACATTGGCGGTCAAGAAATTGACCTAATCAGGAGATTTTGGTGGCCCAAGATCATCTCCAGTATGATATTGTCCACCAGCCGGCAATCAACTTTATTTTTCTATACAGTATACACTCCCATACGTGTTTATTTGGACAGTGAAGCAAAAACTTATAATAAGTCTCTATACTCCAGCATTTTGGATGTTGAGATCAAATGTTTCATATGAGGCGACGGTACAGAATGTCACCTTTTATTTGAGGGTATTTTCATACATATCTGTTTTGCAATTGAGAAATGAAAGCACCACCATTTGAAGGTGTCATAAGTATTTGGACAAATTCACTTATAGCCTATTAAAGTCATCAAAAGTGTAGTATTTTGTCCCATAATACTATAGCACACAATGACTACATCAAGCTTGTGACTACAAACTTATTGGATGCATTTGCAGTTTGTTTTGGTTGTGTTTCGTATTATGTTGTATCCAATAGAAATTACTGGTATATAATGTATTGCATTTAACTTAATTTCATATCTTTTAAAAAATAAATTATTTAACCTTTATTTAACTAGGCAAGTCCGTTAAGAACAACTTCTTATTTACAATGACGGCCTAGGAACAGTGGGTTAACTGCCTTGTTCAGAGGCAGAACGACAGATTTTTACCTTGTCAGCACGGGGATTCAACGCTCTAAACACTAGACACTACCTGTCGCCCCAGGTAGCCTAGGATTTAGTTCACAGTGTGGGTGTCACACATCTTGTATGAATCATACTGTAGTGCAACACTGCAACATGTCAATGCCAACTTGTTGTGTCCTGGTACACTGTAAAGTAGGTTGGTAAAATTCATGCTAAAATGTGTTTAACTTGACATATCATGAGAGCTACTCAGTTAAAACCTCTTAGTGATCCCTTAACGCGCCAATCCCGTTAGCAGGATAGATTTGACAACATCCAGTGAAATTGCAGAGCACCAAATTCAAACTACAGAAATATCCATTTTCAACATTCACGAAAATATAAGTGTAAAACATCAAAATAAAGCTTAACTTCTTATTAATCCTGCCGCTGTGTCAGATTTCAAAAAGGCTTTACGGCGAAAGCACACCATTTGATTATCTGAGGACAGTAGCCCGCATACAAACACATGAAAATAATTTTTTAACCAGGCAGGTGCGACACAAAAGTCAGAAATAACGATATAATAAATGCCTTACCTTTGAAGATCTTCTTCTTTTTGCAATTGCAAATGTCTCAGCGACACAATGAATGGTCGATTTGTTTGATAAATCCCTTCTTTATATCCCCAAAATGTCAATTTATTTGGCGCGTTTGATTCAGAAATACACCGGTTCCAACTCACCCAACATAACTACAAAGTATCTTATAAGTTACCTGTAAACTTGGTCCAAACATTTCAAACCACGTTCCTAATCCAACCACAGGTATCCTAAAATGTAAATAATCGATAACATTTAAGACAGGATAATCTGTTTCCAATAACGAAGAAAAATAACACGGAGCTTGCTCCTGTTCACACGCACCAAAATACTAGAGACCTTTCAGAATGACATGTACAAAGAACAGCACTACTTCTTCAATTCTCAACAACAAAAAATCAACCAATTTCTAAAGACTGTTGACATCTATTGGAATCCATAGGAACTGCAATATGGGCCCTAATAAATCAGGGTTCCCATAGAAAGCATTGGAAAACACAATAACCTCAACAACAAAAAATTCCCTGGATGGATTGTGCTCAGGGTTTCGTCTGCCAAATCAGTTCTCTTATACTCACAGATATTATTCTAACAGTTTTAGAAACTTCAGTGTGTTTCTATCCAAATCTACTAATTATATGCCTATCTTAGCTTCTGGGCCTGAGTAACAGGCAGTTTACTTTGGGCACACTTTTCATCCGGATGGGAAAATACTGCCCCCTATCCCTAAGAAGTTTTAAGAGTTCCAAGACAAGAAAATTCACTCCATATCGACAGAGTCCTGAATGCCGTAAATTTGGATGCCATATTTATTTGTAATTGTTTATGCAGAGGTTGCTCATTTTTCCTAAACCTCAACTGCAACCCAACTCACCCAATGTGGTATGAATCTGTTATTTTCTGAAGTATTTTTCTTTACTTTTGAACCAGAATCCCCCAACAGCAACTAGCCAGCTAACTAGCTACTAGCTAGTAGTCAGCTAACCACTGCTAGTGGTCATCAGCTAACCTCTAGATCGGAGATCTCTCGCCAGTTTGCACAATGCGATTCAAACCAGAGAATTTCTGGACTTATTTTCTCTCCATATCCCCAGATTCCTACCGCAAGCTAGCTAGCTGCAATCCGAGTGGCTACTCCTGGCTAATGTCTCTGTCCCAAAGCAAGCACCAATTAGCCTGGAGCTAGCCCATCTCCCGGCTAGCTGAAGAGGTCCATCAGCCACTCATTGGGCTACAATACCTATTTTGCCAATTTGCCTGGACCCCTTTTACTACACAAAGTCCTGCTAATCCATCACGACTGGACTACCGACGTAATTCTTTTTCCAACAGGCCCCTCCATCGTGACGTCCCCTGAATGCCCATCTGCTAGCCGCGGCCCGCTAGCTGTCTAGAGCATATCGGACTGTTAGCTGAATAGGTCCATCGGCCAATTTCTTCGGCCACTATACCCATTTTGCCAATTGGACTGGGCCCCTTTACTACACGGACCCTACTAATCCATCACAGCTGGTCTGCCGCCGGAACCGCACGAGGAGGCTACAACAGACTTCTTCCGTCACGACGTCCCTCTAAGGCCCTGCTAGCTTGCTAGCCCCGACCCGCTAACTGTCTGAATTGCCGTGTCTCCAGCCAGGTTAATTACTCACTGGACCCCTATGATCACTCGGCTATGCATGCATCTCCCTAATGTCAATATGCCTTTCCATTGCTGTTTTGGTTAGTGATTATTATCTTATTTCACAGTAGAGCCTCTAGCCCTGCTCAATATGCCTTAGCTAACCCTTCAGTTCCACCTCCCACACATGCGGTGACATCACCTGGTTTAAATTATGCTTCTAGAGACAATATCTCTCTCATCTTCACTCTGTGCCTAGGTTTACCTCCAATGTATTCACATCCTACCATACCTTTTGTCTGTACATTATGCCTTGAATCTATTCTATCGCGCCCAGAAACCTGCTCCTTTTACTTTCTGTTCAGAATGTTCTTATAGCCTTTAGCCGTACCCTTATCCTACTCCTCCTCTGTTCCTCTGGTGACGTAGAGGTTAATCCAGGCCCTGCAGTGCCTAGCTCCACTCCCATTCCCCAGGCGCTCTATCTCATTGGTTGACTTCTGTAACCGTAAAAGCTTTGGTTTCATGCATGTTAACATTAGAAGCCTCCTCCCCAAGTTTATTTTATTCACTGCTTTAGAACACTCTGCCAACCCTGGATGTCCTAGCCGTGACTGAATCCTGGCTTAGGAAGACCACCAAAAATCCTGAAATGTCCATCCCTAACTATAACACTTTCCGACAAGATAGAACTGCCAAAGGGGGAGGAGTGGCAATCTACTGCAGAGATAGCCTGCAGAGTTTTGTCATACTATCCAGGTCTGTGGCCAAACAATTCGAGCTTGTACTTCTAAAAATCCACCTTTCCAGAAACAAGTCTCTCAACGTTGCCACTTGCTATAGACCACCCTTTGCCCCCAGCTGTGCCTTGGACACCATATGTGAATTGATTGCCCCGTATCTATCTTCAGAGCTCGTGCTGCTAGGTGACCTAAACTGGGACATGCTTAACACTCTGGCCATCCTACAATCTAAGGTTGATGCCCTCAATCGCACACAAATTATCAATGAACCTACCAGGTACAACCCCAAATCCGTAAACATGGGCACCCTCATAGATATCATCCTAACCAACTTGCCCTCCAAATACACTTCTGCTATCTTTAACCGAGATCTCAGCAATCACTGCCTCATTGCCTGCATCCGTAATGGGTCTACGGTCAAACGACCACCCATCATCATTTACATTACATTACATTTAAGTCATTTAGCAGACGCTCTTATCCAGAGCGACTTACAAATCACTGTCAAGCGCTACCTAAAACACTTCAGCGAGCAGGCCTTTCTAATTGACCTCATCCCATCAGAGGATGCCTGGTTATTCGTTAAAAGTGCCTTCCTCACCATCTTAAATAAGCATGCCCCATTCAAAAATATTTAGAACCAGGAACAGATATAGCCCTTGGTTCACTCCAGACCTGACTGCCCTTGACCAGCACGAAAACATCCTGTGGTGTACTTCATTATCTACAAATAGCCCCGGTGATATGCAACTTTTCAGGTAAGTTAGGAACCAATATACACAAGCAGTTTGGAAAGCTAAGGCTATATTTTAAAACAGAAATTTGCATCCTGTAGCACAAACTCAAAAAGGTTCTGGGACACTAAAGTCCATGGAGAATAAGAGCACCTCCTCCCAGCTGCCCACTGCACTTAGGCTAGGAAACACTGTCACCACCGATAAATCCACAATAATTGAACATTTCAATAAGCATTCTGCGGCTGGCCATGCTTCCCACCTGGCTACCCCTACCCCAGTCATCTGCCCTGCACCCTCCATAACAACTCGCCCAAGCCTCCCCATTTCTCCTTCACCCAAATCCAGATAGCTGATGTTCTGAAAGAGCTGCAAAATTTGGACCCCTACAAATCAGCCGGGCAAGACAATCTGGACCATCTCTTTCTAAAATTATCTGCCGAAATTGTTGCAACCCTTATTACTAGCCTGTTCAACCTTTCTTTTGTATCGTCTGAAATCCCAAAAGATTGGAAAGCTTCCGCGGTCATACCCCTCTTCAAAGGTGTATCGACGACGTCGTGCCCACAGTGACCATACGTACATATCCCAACCAGAAGCCATGGATTACAGGCAACATCCACACCGAGCTAAAGGCTAGAGCTGCCGCTTTCAAGGAGCGGGACACTTATAAGAAACGCTTATAAGAAATCCCACTATGCCCTCAGATGAACCATCAAACAGGCAAAGCGTCAATACAGGACTAAGATTGAATCCTACTACACCGGCTCTGACGCTCATCGGATTTGCTAGGGTTTGCAAATTATTATGGACTACAAAGGGAAACACAGCCGTGAGCTGCCCAGTGACACGAGCCTACCAGATAGGCTAAATGCCTTTTATGCTCGCTTCAAGGCAAGTAACACTGAAGCACGCATAAGAGCACTAGCTGTTCCAGATGACTGTGTGATCACGCTCTCAGAAGCCGATGTGAGCAAGACCTTTAAACAGGTCAACATTCACAGGGCTGCGGGCCAGACAGATTACCAGGACGTGTACTCAGAGCATGCGCGGACCAACTGGCAAGTGTCTTCAGCGACATTTTCAACCTCTCCCTGACCGATTCTTTAATACCTACATGTTTCAAGCAGACCACCATAGTCCTTGTGCCGAAGAAAGCGAAGGTAACCTGCCTACATGACTGCCACCTCGTATCACTCATGTCGGTAGCCACGAAGTACTTTGAAAGGCTGGTCATGGCTCATATCAACACCATCGACCCGGGAAACCCTAAGCCCACTCCAATTCACATACCGCCCCAACAGATCCACTGATGACGCTCAATCGCACTCCTTATTGCCCTTTCCCACCTTGACTACAGCTCGGCATTCAACACCATATTGCCCACAAAGCTTAACACTAAGCTAAGGATTCTGAGACTAAACCCCTCCCTCTGCAACTGGATCCTGGTCTTCCTGACGGGCCACCCGCAGGTGGTAAGGGTAGGCAACAACACATCTGCCAAGCTGATCCTCAACACGGGGCCCCTCAGGGGTGCGTGCTTAGTCCCCTCCTGTACTTTCTGTTCCCGCATGACTGCATGGCCAAACATGACTCCAACACCATCATTACATTTCCTGACTACACAACGGTGGTTGGCCTGATCACTGACAATGATGAGACAGCCTATAGGGAAGAGGTCAGATACCTGGCAGTGTGGTGCCAGGACTACAACCTCTCCCTTAATGTGAGCAAGACAAAGGAGATGATCGTGGACTACAGGAAAAGGAGGGCTGAACACGCCCCCATTTACATCGACGGGGCTGTAATGGAGCGGGTCGGGAGTTTCAAGTTCCTTGGTGTCCACATCACCAACAAACTATCATGGTCCAAACACACCAAGAAAGTTGTGAAGAGGGCACGACAATGCATTTTCCCCCTCAGAAGACTGAAAAGATTTGGCATGGGTTCCTAGATCCTCAAAGTTATACAGCTGCACCATAGAGAGCATCCTGACCGGTTGCATGGTATGTCAACTGCAAGGCACTACAGAGAGTAGAGCGTACAGCACAACATATCACTGGGGCCAAACTTCCTGCCATCCAGGACCTATATCCTAGGCAGTGTCAGAGGAAGGCCCAAAAAAATGTCAAAGACACCAGTCACCCAAGTCATAGACTGTTCTCTCTGCTACCGCACGGCAAATGTCATCGGAGCGTCAAGTCTAGGTCCAAAAGTCTCCTTAACAGCTTCTACCTCCAAGCCAGAAGACTGCTGAACAATGAATCAAATGGCCACCCAGACTATTTGCATTGACAACCCCCCCCCCCCCCCCCCCAACAGACTTTGTTTTTACTCTGCTGCTACTTGCTGTTTATTATCTATACATAGTCACTCTACCCCTACCTACATGCACAAATTACCTCGACTAACCTGTACCCCCACCCATTGACTCGGTACTGATACCCGCTGTATATAGCGTCATTATTGTTATTTTATTGTTACTTTTTCTTTGTTTTTTATTTTATTTAGTAAATAGTTTCTTAACTCTTTTCTTAACTGCATTGTTGGTTAATGGCTGGTAAGTAAGCATTTCACGGTAAGGTTGCGCATGTGACAAATAACATTTTATTTTATTTGCGTTGTCAGTCAAAAACAATATGCTTACATGGAACAGTTGTAGGCCTATGTGTTTTATTTGAGCTACTGATAACATTGAATCATGGATTCTGTGAGAATATACATAATATGGTACAGTAGACATAGAGAATATTCTAAGCAAACCAGGGACAGAATTATGGGGCTTTGCATGTTGGTTCTTTACATCAGCTTCATATCATTTCACCCTCCATTCCTTCCCTCAGTCTCCAACCTCCCTCCCCTCAGTCTCTCCCCTTCCTCCCTCCCTTGTCCTGAGGAGGGAGAAGAGAAGGAGCATGCCAGGTGATTGGTGAAGTAAAATATTGATGTGGAGTATCAAAGAGTTGAGTGTTACTCCCCATGTATTCCAAAACTAACCCGGGTGTCCCCTTTGATCAGGGGGTCTCTGATCTGGCTTCTGAAGTTGTAACCTACCCCCAAAAAACAAAATACAAAACAAACTTCAAGCTCCTCCAATACCCATGAAAGTTTTCTATTTGACAGATGGAGCAGTTTGTGTTATACAACTCAGTGATATACAGTGCATTTGGAAAGTATTCAGACCCCTTGACTTTTTCCACATTTTGTTATGTTACAGCCTTATTCTAAAATGGATTAAATAAAAAAAATCCTCATCAATCTACACACATTACCCCATAATGACAAAGCGAAAAAAGGTTGTTATGTTTGCAAATTTCTTAAAATAAAAAACACAAATACCGGCCAGTCGAATGGCGCAGTGGTCTAAGGCATCCCAGGCTGCGTTGCAGCCGGCTGCGACTGTGAGACACGAGGCAGCACACAATTGGCCCAGCGTTGTCTGGGTTAGGGGATGGTTTGGCCAGCTGGGATGTCCTTGTCCCATTGTGCTCTAGCAACTCCTTGTGGCGAGACAGGTGCATGCACGCTGACTAAGGTTGCCAGCTGTTGGTACATTGGTGTGGCTGGCCTGGGTTAAGCGAGCAGTGTGTCAAGAAGCAGTGGGGTCGTGTAGGTACATTGGTGCGGCTGGCCTGGTGCGGCTGGCCTGGGTTAAGCGAGCAGTGTGTCAAGAAGCAGTGGGGTCGTGTAGGTACATTGGTGCGGCTGGCCTGGTGCGGCTGGCCTGGGTTAAGCGAGCAGTGTGTCAAGAAGGAGTGGGGTCGTGTAGGTACATTGGTGCGGCTGGCCTGGGTTAAGCGAGCAGTGTGTCAAGAAGGAGTGCGGCTTGGTTGGGTCGTGTTTTGTAGGGTATTTTTCTCTCTACCTTCGTCTCTCCTGAGTTCGTATGGGAGTTGCAGCAATGGGACAAGACTGTAACTACCAATTGGATATCACAAATTTGGGGTAAAAAGTACAGAAGGTTTTTTGCTGTGAGACCTGAGGTCAGGTGCATCCTATTTCTATTGATGATCCTTGAGATGTTTCTACAATTTATTGGACATGATTTGGAAAGGCACATACTACATTTCCATATTTTCTTAACCGTAAAGGAAAACTCCACCTAAAAACTATATTTTCGTATTTGTTTCATTCGTCCATTGTTGACATAGTCCCAGTTGTCAGTGCTCAAATTTTCAAGATATGTAACTGTCAAAATACAGAAATCATCCCTGTATGATGCATTTTGAGTCATATGTTTAATTTTGCATAATAGAAGGATGATTTCTGTATTTTGAAAGGTACAAGTCTTGAAAACGTATGCGCTGATGAGCAAAACATTTTGGGAAGATTTCAACAATGGACTAATGAAACAAATACCAAAATATAGTTTTATGGGTGGAATTTTCCTTTAATACAACAGATCATGAATTACCTTACTATAAAATGTGTATATGAAATAATCTTAAAAATATGAATTATTAATGAATCACACAAGCACTTAGGAGAGAGAGGTCTGGCGTATAGGGATGCTAATGAAATCACATATATGATTTGATCAAAGCATTTCTTTTAAATTAAATTAAGTTGTTTTGATTAAGTCCAAAACAGATCTGATTCCTCTACAAAATCAGGATGACACACGGAGCAACACTCTCTGTAGTGCTGTTTAATATTCCACCAGAATTATAGTAATGTTTTCCGCCCATCATATAAAACCGACCAGGCCCTCTTCAGCATGCAACTGTTGACAGGTAAGGATGGCCATATAGCCTAGCCTAATTATCTCACATCTGCATCCGTGAGTTACCTTGAAGATTACAGTATGTGACATGTTAATGATCTTACAGAAGGATACAGAAAGGAATCTTGGAGAAAGCATGCAGGGTTTTTTCAAAAGATCTAACCTCTCTATTCTCCTCTATGCAATAGACTTACTGCAAGGGTGTTGTCTCACAGTCTCTATTCTCTGTCCAACTGTGTCACTGCTGAAAATCAGCCCAAAACCCATGTGTCATTGTGTCAACTGATTTTCTTTGGTTCTGTGGTATAGTCTACTACAGTTTAGTGAGAGGATGGTTGGATGGGTGGGTCAGGTTTAGGATGTGTGGTCATGGTGATGGTGGCCTATTCAAGGCAACACCAGGGGTGTGAAATCAGCTTTATGACACAGACTGCAAATGCCCTGGTGAGTGACTGGCTTTAAAGATGGTGCAGATGGCCAAAGCAGCTGGGAACATTACAGGCTGATCTGGTTTAGAATGGCCCTTCAGGCTGGGCAGTTATGACATTATAAGGTTCTGAATACTCCCTCTGGAATGGATGGATTTCACACTAAAGACAGACTGCAATCTTTCTGTAAGCTGTTCTTGTTTTGTCGTTCCCAACTTCCTCTAATGCCCATGTGTATGATTTTCATTATGCATACTTTTTCAATTCTGCGAATGAGTGTGTCTACTTATGTCTTTTGTATATAATCTCACAGCAAGCAAAAAAAACAACTGTCCATAAAGTTTTCTAATTCAGGAGATGCATAACATCCCAATCTCTTTTGTCTGGACAGTGGGCAGTGCCAGAGGGTTTCCAAAACAAACCCATCCAAGCATTCTCAACCATCACATGCAGAAGCTTGAGATCAAGAAGAAGAAACAACAAAACCATATTTTCATCACTCATTCACTGACTACATGAATCAAGTGTTCACGTTGGAGGTGCCAAAGGAGGGAATGTCAACATTTCAGTCAGAACCTCTATCATTAATGCCAGAGAGAGAGGTATGAAAGCCTGTTTGTTGATGTGGTATGCTACCCCTCCACCCAGCCTGTTCTAACAGCCTGGTCTCATAGACCAGATGTAACATAGTAAATGTAAATCCAGGACACTCAAATTAATATATCTCAGATTTGGAATGGTTACATAAGACAGAGGGTTAGTTAAGGAAAGTAGAGTGATTGGTAGGGTGGATGGGCAGGTGTATAACATGAGTGTCTAGCAACCCAAAGGTTGGATGTTTGAATCTCATCACGGACAACTTTTGCATTTTAGCAACTTTGCAATTACTTACTACTTTTTAGCTACTTTGTAACTACTTAGTGGAAGGGTTAGCTAACATGCTAACACTAACCCCTATCTTAGCTAACCATAGCCACCTAACTAACATTAGCCACCTAGCTAACGTTAGCCACAAACAATTGGAAGTCATAACGTATCATACAGTTAGCTAATTCTTAACATATTGTACTAATTGCAATTTGTAACATATCATATCAACTGAAATTCGTAACATATCATATAAAATGGATGATGGACCTAACTACCGGTGTGAAATAATACCTCTGAGGGTTTAGAGCTTGAGGTTGTCACCTTACACAAGTACTTAAGAGTATGGCTAGATGGTTCACTGTCCTTCTCTCAGCACATAACAAAGCTGCAGGCTAAAGTTAAATCTAGACTTGGTTTTCTCTATCGTAATCACTCCGCTTTCACCCCAGCTGCCAAACTAACCCTGATTCAGATGACCATCCTACCCATGGTAGATTACGGAGATGTAATTTATAGATCGGCAGGTAAGGGTGCTCTCGAGTGGCTAGATGTTCTTTACCATTCGCCATCAGATTTGCCATCAATGCTCATTATCGAACACATCACTGCACTCTATACTCTTGTGTAAAAACTGGTAATCTCTGTATACCCGTCACAAGACCCACTGGTTGATGATTATTTATAAAACCCTCTTAGACCTCACTCTCCCCTATCTGAGATATCTACTGCAGCCCTCATCCTCCACATACAACACCTGTTCTGCTAGTCACATTATGTTAAAGGTCCCCAAAGCACACACAAGGTGAAATAGTTAGATTTTTTTTTTAAATATTAAAATCCCTGGGTCGCTCCTCTTTTTATTTTGCTGCAGCTAGCCAATGGAACAAGCTGCAACACACACTCCACCTGGACAGTTTTATCTCAATCTCTTCATTCAAAGACTCAATCATGGCCACTCTTACTGACAGTTGTGGCTGCTTTGTGTGCTGTATTGTTGTCTCTACCTTCTTGCCCTTTGTGCTGTTGTCTGTGCCCTGTGCCCTGTTTTGTGCTGCTACCATTTTGTGTTGCTAACATGTTATTGTTATGTTGTGTTGCTACCATGCAGTGTTGTCATGTGTTGCTGCCTTGCTATGTTGTTGCCTTAGGTCTCTCTTTATGTCTGAGATCCCCAAAGATTGGAAAGCCTCCACGGTAATCCCCCTTTTCAAAGGGGGAGACACTCCAGACCCAAACTGTTACAGACCTATATCCATCCTGCCCTGCCTTTCTAAAATCTTCGAAAGCCAGATTAATAAACAGATCACCGAACAATTCGAATCCCACCGTATATTCTCCACTATGCAATCTGGTTTCTGAGCTTGTCATGGGTGTACCTGAGCCACGCTCAATGTCCTAAACGATATCATAACCGCCATCGATAAAAGACAGTACTGTGCAGCAGGATACATCAACCTGGCCAAGGCTTTCAACTCTGTCAATCACTGCAATCTTATCGGCAGACTCAACAGCCTTGGTTTCTCAAATGACTGCCTCGCCTGGTTCACCAACTACTCCTCAGATAGAGTTCAGTGTGTCAAATCGGAGGGCCTGTTGTCTGGACCTCTGGCAGTCTCTATGGGGTGCCAGAGGGTTCAATTCTCGGGCCGACTCTCTTCTCTGTATATATCAATGATGTCGCTCTTGCTGCTGGTGATTCTCCGATCCACCTCTACGCAGACGACACCATTCTGTATACATCTGGCCCTTCTTTGGACACTGTGCTAACAAACCTCCAAATGAGCTTCAACGCCATACAACTCTCCTTCCGTGGCCTCCAACTGCTTTTAAATGCAAGTAAAACTAAGTGCATGCTCTTCAACCGATTTCTGCCTGCACCCTCCCGCCCGACTAGCATCACTATTCTGGATGGTTCTGACCTAGAATATGTGGACAACTACAAATACCTAGTTGTCTGGTTAGACTGTAAACTCTCCTTCCAGACTCACATTAAGCATCTCCAATCCAAAATGAAATCTAGGATCGGCTTCCTATTTTGCAGCAAAGCCTCCTTCACTCATGCCGACAAACATACCCTCGTAAAACTGACTATCACAGTGCCATCCGTTTTATCACAAAAGCCCCATATACTACTCACCACTGCGACCTGTATGCTCTTGTTGGCTGGCCCTCACTACATATTCATCGCCAAACCCACTGGCTCCAGGTCATCTATAAGTCTTTGCTAGGTAAAGCCCCGCCTTATCTCAGCTCACTGGTCACCATAGCAACACCCACCCGTAGCACGCGCTCCAGCATGAAAAGAAAACATATCTGAAGCTGGAGTCTTATATCTCCCTCTCTAACTTTAAGCATCAGCTGTCAGAGCAGTTTACCGACCACTGTACCTGTACGCAGTCAATCTGTACATAGCACACCAGATTACCTCATCCCCATATTATTACTTACCCTCTTGCTGTTTTGCGCCCCAGTATCTCTACTGGCATTTCATCATCTGCACATATATCACTCCAGTATTAATGCTAAATTGTAATTTTTTTCGCCTCTATGGCCTATTTATTGCCTACCTCCCTACTCTTCTACATTTGCACACACTGTACATAGATTTTTATATTTTTTATTTTCTTTTGTGATATTGACTGTACGTTTGTTTATGTGTAACTCTGTGTTGTTGTTATTGTCGCACTGCTTTGCTTTATCTTGGCCAGGTCGCAGTTGTAAATGAGAACTTGTTCTCAATTGGCCTACTTGGTTAAATAAAGGTAAAATAAAAAAAATATCAAATTATATAGTGTTGTCTCTCTTGTTGTGATTATATTTATCCCAGGCCCCGCAGGAGGCCTTTTTTGGTAAACCGTCATTGTAAATAAGAATTTGTTCTTAACTGACTTGCCTAGTTAAATAAAAAGAAATAAAAAAAAAACATCTACCCTGGTTGCCTCTAATGATCCCTGGGATCTCTCCCCGCCCGTGCCTTGGGAACCCAGGGAAGCTGGAGATCAGGGAGAGTTCCATCTGGATCCAGGTGTATTTAAATGATGCTCCGCAGCACAGAGCAACAGCTCAACGCTCCACGGTGTGAGACAGGGGACGCTGGGCACGACCACGGGAGCATTGTGCGCTTCACAGTTCAAAGTGAGAAGAGAGAGAGTCGTTAGCACTTCAAAGACGGTCATCTGGGATCAGTGAGAGAAACGAGTTAGAAGGAGAGGGTTTGGAGGGGAAGGGGGGGAGTGGGACAGGAAATGCGAAGCAATGTAATTGACATCCTCTGTAGCGATGATGAAACACACCGCTGCGGCTGTATGAATGAGACCCAGCACTACTGCCTCAATATTGATCGACAAGTTTCTGCTTGGTTCTTATTTGCTTGGCTTTATCCATAGATTGATATGTGAATCAAACATCTTATACCCTATTGTACGATAACCTCTAGACATAATTTACAACATTTTCTATTGGATTTAATTTCCATATTCCAATTATGTGAAAAAATCATGACAAACGTTGAAGAAATCTGCCAAAAGAGTGTGGTATCCACTGGTGTGATAAATGTTTGTTCCATTGTCTTACATAGATGGAGGTGTCACTCCTACGCCACGCTCGTCCCTCAATCAGTGCAGGCGGGAATCGACGCGCTATATGCCGTAAGAATGGGTTTCCACTAGCTACCTTTTATATTATAAAACTCTTTACGATCAAAACAATCATGTTTCGAACGGCACTTATGGACTTATAAGATGTATAAAACATAATATATAACATAATGGCCTCTTAACTGTGCCCAATTACTGTGTCTCGAACAGCTAATAATAGCTCTCTAGGTTTATTGGCACAGGGAGAGCCTGTCCCTCACATCTGTTATGACCATCTTGTCAAATCACAGTCCTTAGTAGGAGAGCTAGATATAGGCCTATGTGGGGATGCCATAGAGATGTTGGGACTGACAGAAGAAGCAAACTAGATATACCTAATATATCCGTTACAATGAAATGTCCATTGTCCTATCAATTTCCAAGAATACACCTTGAAATGGAAATGCGGTTAAAAGAGATATGGAAGAATAAATTAACAAATAACTACACAATGGTTATTGGCTCCTGAAATATGGCGTTATAGTTATCTAGTAAAGAAATAAAACGAATACACATGCCAGAAAATAGGCTCAATCGAAAGAAAATAAAGTCTATTGTAAATGTAAAGCACTTTGCTTTGCCAACGTAACTTGACACTTCTTGCAGAGTTCTTTGAAGAAGTAAAATGGTCACCACGTAGAAAATGTTGCATCTGCGATAAGATTTGATATTGGCCTTCACTTGAACCAGTCAGAGGGGAGGAAAACCTTCAGTTTGCTTGACTTTCAGATGCTATTGGGGCTCTTTGATCCCGGATTATTATACAGAATTAAGAAGGAAACCCCCCCAAAACGTCAACCACCAGCTCAAATCACTTCCAAACACTTTGCAATGAAGTATCTGCCTAGTAGGCATACCCCACTGGGTATGTTCATGTCTACTTTTCATTTACGTTTGGTTGAGTTGTCAACTAACGTGAATTCAACGAGAAATCAACAACAAAAAGTTCACTCTGTCATTGGATTTAGGTTAAAAGTTCAGAATCCCCTTACATTGATGACTGTTAGCACATCCAATCCGTTTTCCACGTTGATTTCACGTCATCACATTGCTTTTTGTTGTAATTGAAATGGTGTGGAAACAATGTTGATTAAACTAGTTTCTGGTAGTAGGCCGAAGGTATTAGCCTTATCATAAAAATATAAATTGTGGATAGTTTGGCCATTCATTTAAATTAGCCTATCCAGGTAAACCATAAATACTGTAAAAATTTCTGTCCGTCTCTCTGTCCACCCCCTGCCTCCCCACCCCCTCGCGCACTCTCTCTCTCAGGCTCTCTCTCTCAATTCAATATTAATTTAAATTCAAAAGGGCTTTATTGGCATGCGGAACAGATATCTACATTGCTAAAGCAAGTGAAATAAACAATAAACAAACGTTAGAAGAAACAAATTTAACAACATCAACCTAAAAATATTAAAACTTAACAGTAAACATGGCATTAAAAAGGTTAGAAAAACATAAAGACATTTCTACGTAGCCTACAGTGTTTTTTCACAATGTGCAAATAGTTGTAGTAGGAATAGTGGGGGAGAAAAAAATCATTTCTCTCTCTTTCGCTCTCTCCCTCTCTCTCCCTGACATCGACGCACGCACACACAGTTCCTACTTTTCTGTAGGCCCACTCGTGAAAGGGATCCCGCAGAGGACATCTCTCCATAACAAGATGCTGCCAAGAATGTGTCGATTGGTCTCGTCGCACTTCAAAGGATATAGCGTTCGAGGCAATCAGTGAAGACAAGGTTGCTGAAAGTTTGTCACCTAAATGACTGGGAGAGATAGATTGCAGAAGGGATACCACCGGAGCCCGGATTTTGGAATTGTTTCTACAATCTGTTTTTATTCTATGGTATTTTTGATTTATTCACGATAATTTACAGAACGCGTTATGGGGTTTATTTCTTTTTTCAGTAAAGGAGTCTGACTGGATGAGAATTCAGACACTGCCAAATCTCGTTTTCTAGATAAGATTTTGTTTCGGTGCGCTGCGACCAGTCAAAAAGCTACGTTGGCCGCAGATGCGCGTAGTGGAGACACAAAAACGGATGGCCGCTTTGCCGGGGACCGATCACTTTCTACAACCTTTCTTACAGGTGAGGGGGAAAATATGTTTGGAGTGTTTTTGGAGCAAATTTGGTATAGGAGAGACATTTTTTTTTTTTTACCTTTATTTTACTAGGCAAGTCAGTTAAGAACAAATTCTTATTTTCAATGACGGCCTAGGAACAGTGGGTTAACTGCCTGTTCAGGGGCAGAACGACAGATTTTGTACCTTGTCAGCTAAGTAACATTTCAATGTTACTTAGAGTACATTTTTAAAGTGCCATGTGCAATAATTGATTCATTTTCACCCAGTGTCTTCTTAGGAATTCGTCTGGTTTAATAATTTGTTAACATTATTTTACTGTTACTTTAGTTTAGTTCATTAAATACATAGAAAAAGTATAACATATATTTTAGAAATAGAAATGTTATGGTCTACAGTACAAGGTCACCACTGTTCTATTGTTTCTCTGTAATCACTATAATATATTGATTTTGTATCTTGTTTTTTACTCAAGAGTATCAAATTCAATAGTGTACAGCATGTCTAACATCCATTATTTCTCTACTCCACAGCACCGCATAGCCAGCTCCTCTCCTGAGAACGAGCCCCATCCCCTATCCTCCTTCCTGGCCAGAACCTGTGGCCAAGCCCATCTGGGAGGCAGTGGAGTGGGGCAGGAGCGGCAACACCATCCTTATGAGGGGACCATGAACTCCGTGACTGGGATGCTCCAGCTGTGGGGAGGGGATGTGGTCCAGAGCTCTAGTCTTGGGGTCCAACAGGTGGCAACTCTGACAGTGCCAAAAGTATCTTTTCCTGGCCACATCCAGAGTGGACTGGGCCCTCACCCCCACCACCACCACCACCTCCACGAGCTGCCTCTCACCCCTCCGGCTGAGCCCTCCTCCATCCCGACTGCCTACGCCTTTGATCTCTCTCCAGGAAAGATGCTCGCTCCTCAGGTCCAGGGTAGCTCTCAGACCCCATACTTCCACCCCCAGAACAATATTATTGGGCAGAACTTTCCTAACTTCCTCCAAGTTTCCACAACAAGACACCCCTACCACTCTGGTGGGTATACAGAGGAAGGTCAGCAATGGTGGAGCCTGCCGCAGACCACCAGCAGCCCCCATGGCCATCACCAACCTCACAGCCACCCCCACCATCACCACCCTCACCCCTTTGCCCTGGGCAGACAGCTGGTGTTGGGGCACCAGCCTCAGATCGCGGCCCTACTCCAGGGCTCATCCAAGGGCTTGCTGGGCTCCACACGTCGCTGCAGGCGCTGCAAGTGCCCCAACTGCCAGTCCACTTCTGGGGGTACAGGGGCTCCAGCAAACCCAGAAGAACCAGGCCGTAGGAGGCTCCACATCTGCCACCTGCCCGAGTGTGGCAAGGTGTATAAGAAGACGTCCCACCTGAAGGCCCACCTGCGCTGGCATGCTGGGGAGCGGCCCTTCCTCTGCAGCTGGCTCTTCTGCGGGAAGAACTTCACACGCTCGGACGAGCTGCAGAGGCATCTGCGCACACACACGGGGGAGAAGCGCTTCAGCTGTCAGGCATGTGGGAAGAGGTTCATGCGGAGCGACCACCTAGCAAAACATGAGAAGACCCACCAGGGTAAGAGGGGACAGCCAGAGTCAAGGGATAGTCAGGGCCCCCAGCAGGAGGCTCCACAGCGACCGGGTGGTAGCAGAGGACCAGACAGGAACATCAAGAAGGAGTAGAGAAAAGACCAAGAGAGGTAAGCCAAGGGACTCACAGTCAGTGTGCTGTATTCTGAGACCCCCAGCACCAGTCTCTGTGTGTGTGGAGTCCAGGTGATGAGACCCTCAGAAAGAGCAGAAAGACAGGAGGGCCAGTGTGGAGACTGAGAGTCAAGGGCAGACCAGTGATTCAATGGCCTTTCTCTTGAAAAAAAGACTTCTTGCAAACACACAAACCTTTACACTGTCAAACCATTGTCTTGACAACATGTTTGTCATGGTCATTGTAGCCAGCATTGTCCCCGGGCCACCAGCAGGAGGCCTGTGATCTTCAGAGGCCATTCTGTTCAGCATGCCTGCCTGCCTGTGTGGAGACTTGCAATAAAAGCAGGAGGGCTGAGGTGATTGAATATTCCTTTCTCATGGACCCCTAATGGAGATAAGTGGTCTCAGAGAATGACCAAAGACATCAGAGAGGAAGTCAGAGTACAAAGATTCATGGAAATAATGCTGTTTACTATGGTTATTTTCATTCAGTCTGCCAGCAGAGTATTTTCAGTGTTACGGTTTTCAATAATAAACACTAATTACACCACAATGGTCTTTTGACTTTATTGTGTTTATATTTTAGACAGTTTGTGGTATGTGTATCTGTTGCCGGGTATATCATTTTTCATGTATCTTAAATTGTCAAATAAAACTAACCAACAAAAAAAAAACACTAGAATTTATTGTGCTATTAATTAAGCCTTCTATTTTAGATAAGTTAAAAGTATTGGCTTATTTTTAAGTGTGTATTTTTTAAAACATTTTTATTGTAATTATAAAATGTCTTATGAATGAATTTGATATGCATAGGATAAATGACATTGCAAATTCATTGGAATTTGGTTGCCAGAAAGTTAAAATAGTAGTGTGATTCGATAGACATTGATCTACATTACATGAGCATAAAATCTCAAATAAGCAAAACTAAGGTAGAGTAAAAAACAGCTTGATTTCATTCAAATAAAACAAAAAGAGATAACACTTTTCAATAATGATAGTTCAAATGATTGTTTTGCGATGTTGTCAATTGTTGTCAGTTACTATTTAGCCAGTTAATAATCTCTATGGGTAGAGGTATAGCAACAGAGAGCTCTAACAAGGAAGGAAACCTCCTTGTTTATTGGCCCCCATCTGATACCAGTGTCCTTTGATTTAGCCGTGGTGACAGTTTATGATCCCACCCTTCCCCCGTTCGCATTTTTTCCATTCTTGCCAAATCTGACATACATTGGCAGAAACCTCAGCATTCCACCTGAAAAGCTATATTTGAACATGTGTGTGAGCATCTTCTATCCTCAGGTAGCCATATGCAATCTACCACCAGGAGCCCTATATTGAGCATTTAAAGTTGTCCCTCAACTCACCATTTGATGGCGCTAAATACCTACAGTATTTTTCCAGTACACTCAAAGACTGTCATGTTGGCAAAATGAACCGCAAGCAAACACCTACGAATGTGTGAAACGTTGTTCCATTTGATGCGGAATACATCAAATTACTCTTTGCTTATTGGTGCTATTGTTCACTTTTGTATTGTTTTGTGGGATTGTTGAGAGTGGTAGTATTCATTTCACAAAGGCAACAGTTAGTGTGTAAGCTATGTGAAGGAAATGGGCAAGGACGTTCCGGGTTTTTCAGGATAAGAACTCTCACTACCAGTTCCTTTTTGACAGTCTTATAACATGACCACGACCAAGATCACAAGAATGACAGGGGGACAAACAGCAGCGCAGTGTTGCATTTTGTTTTTATTGATATGGTCCCACAGAATATTATTTACATTCATAATGACATTGACAGATGAACGACCCCTTGAACTTTGTTCCCTTTTCCTCTCTCTCCTTCAGCTATGAGTGGGCTTTGTATGAGTTTCCGTGTGTTTTCTTCAGATAATTTTGGAACAATGGCAGTGTTAAAGTAGCCGCTAAAATGAAGGAAAACGTATCAATTATTACTGTGCTGCTCGGTATGCATAGAGTAGACAATTATTACTGTGCTGCTCGGTATGCATAGAGTAGACAATTATTACTGTGCTGCTCGGTATGCATAGAGTAGACAATTATTACTGTGCTGCTCGGTATGCATAGAGTAGACAATTATTACTGTGCTGCTCGGTATGCATAGAGTAGACAATTATTACTTGCTGTGGTATGCATAGAGTAGACAATTATTACTGTGCTGCTGCATAGAGTAGACAATTATTACTGTGCTGCTCGGTATGCATAGAGTAGACAATTATTACTGTGCTGCTCGGTATGCATAGAGTAGACAATCATTACTGTGCTGCTCGGTATGCATAGAGTAGACAATCATTACTGTGCTGCTCGGTATGCATAGAGTAGACAATTATTACTGTGCTGCTCGGTATGCATAGAGTAGACAATCATGACTGCAGCTGCTCAACTCCTAGACAGATTCCGTCCCACAATCAATTTCAAAACTGTACAAGGACCACAATGTCATTGCTGTATGTCAACACTCTTGACCCAAAGGCTGCTTCATGACATAGTGATGAGGATGAATTCAGGATAGGAGCGTACTGGTAAGCTATATAAAAAGAGAGACAGAGAATAGACATGCCATTATCGCCCACTGGTCTTTGCTTCCCTTCTTGTACAAAGTGATAGAAGCTGTCACACGTAGCAGTAGCGTAATGGTAATATGGTTCGCCTGTTTAAGATTAAAGCAACAGTAAAGAGTTGGCGACATAAGAAGCGGTCCCAAATGTCTATCATTTCTTTATGAAACCAAATTGTGTTAAAAATGTCACCACATGAAGTTCAATCATGTATCACAGATGCAATGTACCAGTCAGACATACATACCAACATGCGCACACAAACACACTGTCAACATCAGAGACCACTGGTTACCTTTCCATTTCTCTCACAGAAACACCATAGAGGGCTGCAATTCTGCTTCACTTCTGACATCACAATAGTAAGTAGAGGTTTCAAAATAGTAGAAAATATAATATAATGACAGAAATACACACAAAATAATCCTTATTACAAGCTAGAGATACCATAGTAATAGTAATATAGCAATATTAGGGTAATCACAAGGAGTGATCCCGCCCCAGGCCCCCTGCCTGTCCTCTGTGGAATAGAGCCAGGCAAGCCAGGGGTCTCTCAGCCTGCCCCTCATTAACTCCAGGGTGAAGTCTCCTCTAGGCACAGATCTAGGATCAGCTTTCCCATCGCCCAAACCGAACCTTAGCCATTACTGGGGATAATGCAAAACTAAACTAATACTGTATCAGCATCTAGGGGCAGCTTCACCATACACCCCCTCATTCAGTATGTGAGGCCAAAGGTCATCACACATCATCAGCACTCATGCTCATGCAGAGAGAGATCTGTCAGCTGATCATGGTTGCCAGAGTGATTTGGTGCATAATCTCCTCCCCCCCCCGGCATGGGTCCATGGTATCTGTCAGTACCCCCTGAGAAGACAGGATAAGACAGAGGCAGCATGTTCAGTTACATGCACATAGTGAAGTCATGCTAAGGCCAAGAGGCTTAATATGTCAATTACATTTATATCAAAGCCTTTAAAACCATTTCCTGCAGTCAAATGACCTAGTGGCCTCATGGGTGGAATGTTATTCATAATTTTCATGATTTCATAATTAATACACTTTTTTTATGATTCTAATTTCTATGTCAAACAGTTTTGTTATATTTGCCTCTTCTTTGATATATATAAAGTGTAATATTGGGATGCAAACTCAAAATTTCAACTCTATATCTGACATGGTACAGGTGTATTCTTGTTTTTAAGCCCATAACCATGTGTTTATACTTTAGTTTCAAAGTAGATTTAAGACTACCACTGCAGTAAAATGTTATTGAGACCCTAGCCTTGCAGAGAGGAAGGACAAACGTGGTGGTATGTTGAGTGGTTCTAAAGCAAGATCCTGTCCTTACATCAACCCTGGGTGGAGACAGGAAGAGTGACCTTACTGCACTCTAGCAGTACAAGGTTGCAGTCAGAACTCTCTCAACCTATTGCAGGAAATACAAGTATGATACAGAATTTGTATTTATTTAACTAGGCAAGTCAGTTTAGAACAAATTCTTATTTTCAATGACGGCCTAGGAACAGTGGGTTAATTGCCTGTTCAGGGGGAGAACGACAGATTTGCACCTTGTCAGCTCGGGGGTTTGAACTTGCAACTTTCCGGTTACTAGTCCAAATCTCTAACCACTAGGCTAACCTGCCGCCCCCAATGATATCAGTCCTCTCACCTCTATATCAATTGTAGGTTTCCAAATACACCAGAACAGTTTCAAATACCCCCCATCTACCCACTGATAGGGTAACATTAAACTTTTTTTCAAAGGCCCGAAGGCTTCTCTATTTGTCTGTCTACAAGGGAGACAGAGGAGGAACTAAAATGAAGTGTGGAAAGCTTGATAAGCCTCTCTGATAGGAGTCCTGTAATCAGTTAAGAACAAATTCTTATTTACAATGACGGCCTACCCCTGCCAAACCCTAACCCGGACAACGCTGTGCCAATTGTGCGCCGCCCTGTGGGAATCCCAATCACGGCCGGTTGTGATACAGCCTGGGGAGAGTCTGGCTAAATAGAATAAACTACCAGCCAGGGCACTGGGCTAGTTATCCCCAGGAACTGAAACATCTGTTCCCATGTATTCCCATAAATAAATCTAAGAAGAGATATGTGATCATGTTATTTTCCAATATAATCTATTTTTGGCTTGAAGGGAGGGAAAGGGAATACCTAGTATGCATTCAGCCAAAATGTCTCTTCTGCATTTAACCCACCCCCTCTGAGTCAGAGAGGTGCAGGGGGCTGCCTTAAATGACTTCATGGGCACCCATGGAGCATTTGTTGTTGGGGGTTAACACTCAACGTCAGAACAGCAGATTTTTCTGCCTTGGCAGTTGTGGATTCAAACCAGTGACCTTAGCGTTAATGGCACAACGCTCTTAACCACTAGGCTACCTGCCGCCTTAGTTGTGATCAATTTGCAGTGTACAAATTATTATAAGTATGTTCCGGCCTCCCGACCATCTGCTCTGACAAAAAAATTGGCCTGCAGCTGAGTCTAGTTGCCTACCCCTGCTTTATGGCTTCTATAGTGTTTTTATAGGAACTGACCACATATCAGTGTGACAGCCTGCCAGGGTGCTGTTAGTATTGTAACCCTGGCTGGGAACAACAACAGGATATCTCCCATTAGGAAAGAATGAGAGGGCTGCCCCAGTCATTTCCCTTTAGCACTGACAACCACGACAACCCCAGGCCAATGTCCAGGGGAATATATGTTAAAACAGTAATGAGCTATTTATAAACTAAACTATTTGCTGATCTGTTTGTGATCTGAAGTGATGAAAGAGTTTATGGAAGCATTGGGAGGTTAATGACAGAGATCCTACTCATGGTGGTGAGTCCTAAGTTAAATAACTCACACTTTCCTGTACTGTAAATCAATTATATTTCTGTAGAAATTTGTGGTCAATCTCAAAATAGGACTTGGGGATAGTAGTATTTCCCTGCAGTGTGGTTGAGTACCTGCAAGCTGTGCTGGGCAGGGGGGCGCAGGCCATTGCTGAGCTGTTGAGGGCTGGTCAGAGGGAGATGGGAGGGATGGGATGTCGCAGGGCTAAGATACAGCGGGGACTGAAGGAGATAAAAGATAAAAGAGGCTTGAATAACAAAGAGAGAGAGAGAGGGAGAGAGAGATGAACCTGGAGAAGAGTTCCCTAAGCAAGCTGGTCCTGGGGCTCTGTTCACAAACACAAACAGACCCCACAGAGCCCCAGGATAGCAACAAAATTCGATCCAACCAAATCATGAGAAAACAAAAAGATAATTACTTGACACATTGAAAAGAATTAACAGAAAAACAGAGCAAACTAGAATGCTATTTGGCCCTAATCAGAGAGTACGCAGTGGCAGAATACCTGACCACTGTGACTGACCCAAATTAAGGAAAGCTTTGACTATGTATAGACTCAGTGAGCATAACCTTGCTACTGAGAAAGGTCGCCGTAGGCAGACCTGGTTCACAAGAGAAGACAGGCTATGTGCACACTGCCCTCAAAATGAGGTGGAAATGGAAATGCACTTCTCAACCTCCTGACAAATGTATGACCATATTAGAGACACATGTTTCCCTCAGATTACACAGACCCACAAAATTCAAAAACAAATCCAATTTTGATAAACTCCCATATCCATTGGATGAAATAACACAGTGCGGAATCACAGCATCAGGACTTATGACCTGTTGCCACAAGAAAAGGGCAACCAGTGAAGAAAAAAAACACCATTGTAAATACAACCGATATTTAAGTTAATTTATTTTCCCTTTTTACTTGAACTATTTGCACATTGTTACAAGACTGTATATAGACATAATATAACATTTGAAATGTATTTATTATTTTGGAACTTGTGTGAGTGTAATATTTACTGTTCAATTTTTACATGTTTATTTCACTTTTGTTATTCCATTTCACTTCAAACATGTGTTTCCCATGCCAATAAAGGCCCTTGAATTTAATTTAATTTAATTGAGAGAGAGAGAGAGATAATGTGGGATTTAAATTAAATATATTATATCCAGTTGTTGCTGACACTATTTAATCTTCACTTGCTATGACTATCAGATCAGCCTAGTGAGTTTATTGTTGCAGTCAGTTGGGTAGTAGTACCTGTGTGTCTGCAGGGGGCTGGCTGGGCAGGTGGAGGGAGGGCAGGGAGGTATTGTAAGAACGCAGGTTGGGTAACCGGTGGCGGTCAATGGAGGCAGAGGAGTGGGGTCGAAGGCCAGAGGTCGGTGCAACGGGAGCATTCATGGCTCCTCTCAGGCTGTTGGACTTACTCTCCCGGCGCTGGTACTCTATGGGAGACTGGAGAGCTACGGTACACAGGAGATAGGAGACGACAGGAGGATAGTTGGAGGGATAAGAATTGAGACAAAACCATAAAGTTGACACCAAACAAAATAAAACACAGCTTAAAAATATCCTGAAATCCTCAATTTCCCATGGACATTTACCTGTGTGTGAAAAACTAGAGAAACAAATGTCTGTCTCAAATGGGACCCTACTCCCCATTCAGAACACTACTTTTGACTAGAGTCCTATGGACCCTGTTCAAAAGTAGCACACTAAATAGGGAACAGGATCCCATTTGGGACACACAGAGTGCATTCGGAAAGTATTCAGACCCCTTGACTTTTTCCACATATTTAGGTTTTTAGAATTGTTTGCTAATTTATAAAAAATAAAACAAAAATATCTAATTTACATAACTATTCATACCCTTTGCTATGAGACTCGAAATTGAGCTCAGATGCATCCTGTTTCCATTGATCATCCTTGAGATGTTTTTACTACTTGATTGGAGTCCACCTGCCATAAATTAAATTGATTGGACATTATTTGGAAAGGAACACACCTGTATGTATAATACCCCAGAGTTGATAGTGCCTGTCAGATCAAAAACCAAGCCATGAGGTCGAAGGAATTGTCCGTTAGCTCAGAGACAGGATTATGTCGAGGCACAGATCTGGGGAAAGGTACCGAAAAATTGCTGCAGCATTGAAGGTCCCCAAGAACACATGGGCCTCCATCATTTTTAAATGGAAGACGTTACGAAGCACCAAAACTCTTCCTAGAGCTGGCCGCCCAGCCAAACTGAGCAATTGGGGGAGAAGGGTCTTGGTCAGGGAGGTGACCGAGAACCCGATGGTCACTCTGATAGATCTCCAGAGTTCCTTTGTGGAGATAGGAGAACCTTCTAGAAGGACCATCTCTGCAGCACTCCACCAATCAGGCCTTTATGGTAGAGTGGCCAGAAGGAAACCACTCCTCAGTAAAAGGCACATGACAGCCCGCTTGGATTTTGCCAAAAGGCACCTCAAGACTCTCAGATAGTCAGAAACAAGATTCTCTGGTCTGATGAAACCAAGATTGAACTCTTTGGCCTGAATTCCAAGCATCACATCTGGAGGAATCCTGGCACCATCCCTACGGTGAAGCATGGTGGTGGCAGCATCATGCTGCGCGGATGTTTTTCAGTGACAAGTCTCTAAATGTCTTTGAGTGGCCCAGGCAGAGCTCAGACTTGAAACTGATCGAACATCTCTGGAGATACCTGAAAATAGCTGTGCAGCAACACTTCCCATGCAACCTGACAGAGCTTGAGTGGATCTGCAGAGAAGAATGGGAGAAACTCCCCAAATAAAGGTGTGCCAAGCTTGTTTTTGTTTTTGCAAAAATTTCTAGAAACCTGTTTTTGCTTTGTCATTATGGGGTATTGTGTGTAGATGATGAGGGGGGAAAACTATTTAATCAGTTTTATCAAAATGTGGAATACTTTCCGAATGCACTGTATGTACAGTGGGGCAAAAAAGTATTTAGTCAGCCACCAATTGTGCAAGTTCGCCCACTTAAAAATATGAGAGAGGCTTACAAAAAAAAAACGTTTTACCTCTGTCATTGCCAACAAAGGGTATATAACAAAGTATTGAGATAAACTTTTGTTATTGACCAAATACTTATTTTCCACCATAATTTGTAAATAAATTCATAAAAAATCCTACAATGTGATCTTCTGGATTTTTTTTCTCATCTTGTCTGTCATAGTTGAAGTGTACCTATGATGAAAATTACAGGCCTCTCTCATCTTTTTAAGTGGGAGAACTTGCAGAATTGGTGGCTGACTAAATACTTTTTTGCCCCACTGTATATGGCCCGTGGTGGTAAGCAGCAGTACCGTTGAGGAAGTTCCTCTGGGTCTCCAGGATCTGGACAACGTCATTGACCCAGGCCCTCCGAGTCTCCTGGGATGAGGCCTGTAGAACGAAGCGTGCCACGCTCCCATCAGACCCGCGGGACGTCAGGACCAGACGACATGGGTCCTCCTCACAGTGGTCCTCCACACCCAGACAGCTGAGCTGCAGTACAGAGAGACAGGGGTCACACACATTTACATTTAATCATTTAGCAGACGCTCTTATCCACAGCGACTTACAGTTAGTTTGTGCATTAATCTAAGATGGCTCGGTGGGACAACATCATATCACAGGCATACAGTAGTAAGTACGCTCTTCCTCAATAAAGTAGTTATCAGCAAATTCATGTACACAGGTCATTCTCACCTTGATGCTGTTTTTAAAGGTGTACCCTGGCAGAGAGAAGCCCTTCTTCCTATCGATTGGTTCACTGATAATGACCAGCTGTTCAAACAGGAAGACCCGCCTCTCTTTGGCACGGGACAGGAAGCTGCTGTCCTGCTCACTAACTGTAAAGGTGTCCTGCTGGAGCAGTTTCCCCTGGGCTGTGATCTTCCCCTGAGAGACACACAGAGAGAGAGAGAGACAGAGAGAGAGAGAGAGAGAGAGAGAGAGAGAGAGAGCGAGAGACACACAGAGACACAGAGAGACAGAGAGACAGAGAGAGACACAGAGAGAGAGAGAGAGAGAGGCAGAGAGAGACAGAGAGAGACAGAGGGTTGTGGGGTTAGACAGGGATGCAGCTTAAGCCCCACACTCTTCAACATATATACCAATGAATTGGCGCGGGCACTAGAAAAGTCTGCAGCACCCGGCCTCACCCTACTAGAATCCGAATTGCTGATGATCTGGTGCTTCTGTCACCAACCAAGGAGGGCCTACAGCAGCACCTAGATCTTATGCACAGATTCTGTCAGACCTGGGCCCTGACAGTAAATCTCAGTAAGAGCAAAATAATGGTGTACCAAAAAGGTCCAGTCACCAGGACCACAAATACAAATTCCATCTAGACACTGTTGCCCTAGAGCACACAAAAAACTATACATACCTTGGCCTAAATATCAGCGCCACAGGTAACTTCCACAAAGCTGTGAACGATCTGAGAGACAAGGCAAGAAGGGCATTCTATGCCATCAAAAGGAACATAAATTTCAACATACCAATTAGGATTTGGCTAAAAATACTTGAATCAGTCATAGAGCTCATTGCCCTTTATGGTTGTGAGGTCTGGGGTCCGCTCACCAACCAAGACTTCACAAAATGGGACAAACACCAAATTGAGACTCTGCACGCAGAATTCTGCAAAAATATCCTCTGTGTACAACGTAGTACACCAAATAATGCATGCAAAGCAGAATTAGGCTGATACCCACTAATTATCAAAATCCAGAAAAGAGCTGTTAAATTCTATAACCACCTAAAAGGAAGCGATTCCCAAACCTTCCACAACAAAGCCATCACCTACAGAGAGATGAACCTGGAGAAGAGTCCCCTAAGCAAGCTGGTCCTGGGGCTCTGTTCACAAACACAAACACACCCTACAGAGCCCCAGGACAGCGGCACAATTAGACCCAACCAAATCATGAGAAAACTAAAAGATAATTACTTGATACATTGGAAAGAATTAACAAAAAAAAACAGAGCAAACTAGAATGCTATTTGGCCCTACACAGAGAGTACACAGCAGCAGAATACCTGACCAATGTGACTGACCCAAAATTAAGGAAAGCTTTGACTATGTACAGACTCAGTGAGCATAGCCTTGCTATTGAGAAAGGCTGACTTAGGCAGACATGGCTCTCAAGAGAAGACAGGCTATGTGCTCACTGCCCACAAAATGAGGTGGAAACTGAGCTGCACTTCCTAACCTCCTGCCCAATGTATGACCATATTGGAGAGACATATTTCCCTCAGATTACACAGATCCACAAAGAATTCGAAAACAAATCCCATTTTGAAAAACTCCCATATCTACTGGGTGAAATTCCACAGTGTGCCATCACAGCAGCAAGATTTGTGACCTGTTGCCACGAGAAAAGGGCAACCAGTAAAGAACACACACCATTGTAAATACAACCCATATTTATGCTTATTTATTTTATCTTGTGTCCTTTACCGTTTCTACATTGTTAAAACACTGTATATATATAATATAACATTTGTAATGTCTTTATTGTTTTGAAACTTCTGTATGTGTAATATTTACTGTTAATTTTTATTGTTTATTTCACTTTATATATTCACTTTATATATTATCTACCTCACTTGCTTTGGCAATGTTAACACATGTTTCCCATGCCAATAAAGGCCTTGAATTGAGAGAGAGAGAGAGAGAGAGAGAGAGAGAGAGAGAGAGAGAGAGAGAGAGAGAGAGAGAGAGAGAGAGAGAGAGAGAGGCAGAGAGGTAGAGAGAGGCAGAGAGAGACAGAGAGAGGGAGACATACACATAAGAAAACACAACATCATGTGGAGAACAGAGTCTGGTGTTGGGTATCTCACCTCAAAGCCCTGCAGTCTGCCCACGTTCATCATATCATTACATCGCTTGGGCACGAAACACATCACCTCCACCGCTCTCTGTGGGTAGAAGAGGAGGAGGGGTGGAGATAGGGAATGAGGGACGTGGAGATAGGGAATGAGGGACATGAAATAGAGAGAGAGATGGTGTGGGATTGCAAAGACAATTATGGTTTGTAACTGAAAAGAGTACCTTTTTTTTGCTTTCTTCAATAGAGCAGGGAGATTAAACTGTGTGTGCAGTTTATAGTAATATCACAAGTGAGTATTGGAAATGTTTTGACCATGACGGTTTGTACCATAGTTTTGGGAGAACTCTCACCTCCAGCTCTGAGGTATCCCTTCCTGCTTTGGTGTAGTACTTCAGGAAGTCCTGAGGGATCCAATTAGAGGACAGTTTATTGAATGTTTTGGAGGGCCTCTAAAAGGATTAGTCTACAAAATAGGACTGATCTATATCTTGTGTTTCATCACGGAAGAGTTACATATTATCCACTGTGAGATTAAGGAGCTGATGAGAGGACCTGTGACTCTTGGGACAAAAGCTTTCAACATTAATCTCTAAATCACAACTAAAGCTTCCACAATGCTGCGGGATGGCCTGCCTATTCTCCAGTGACTCCCAATCTATTTCTTTATTTCTGCCTTTCTTTTTCATCATCTCTTGCAGTGACAGGTCACTCAATACATCTCTATTACGTGAAGCTTCAAATCATCTAGGGCTAGATGACATCATGCTAATTGTATTCTAAACACACGTACACACACACACACACACACACACACACACACACACACACACACACACACACACACACACACACACACACACACACACACACACACACACACACACACACACACACACACACACACACACACACACACCTTGAGCAGTAGTTGGTATTTCATGATCCTCTGTACTGGTTTGATAAGCAGGTCGTTGAGTTGTAGTCTGTGGCCCAGCTGCTGCCTCAGCTCCTACAGAACCAGATAGGTTAGCTCCTCATAGCAACATACACAGAACTAAGGGCAGGTTTGGGTCAGTCAGACATAAACCAAGACAAAGAATGAGCACTGAAGATACACACAGTCAGAACCAGAGTTAGATAAATAAGAGGAATTGGGCTAGAACAATGCCTAAGTGGGGTTAAACTGCTCTTAAACTGTCCATGTAGTTGTACTGTGAAGAGTCACTCACCTCAAAATAGGTCTCGATATACTCTGAGACAATGTGCTCTGACTTGGGCTTGTTCTGACAGTACACTACGTACATGTGGAGACGCCGCTCCTAGAGGTCCAAAAACAAACACAGAGATGATGAGAGATCGATACCAGATGGTGGCACATGTGGTCCGTGTGTGTGTGTGTGTGTGTGTGTGTGTGTGTGTGTGTGTGTGTGTGTGTGTGTGAGTTAGTGTGAGCAGGTCTGTGTGTGTGTGTGTTGGTGTGTAGGTTAAGTGCCTCCCCCAGCATGGCTGCTCTAAACTTCTTATCCCCCTAAGTTTGACTCAGTTCTCCTTCCCCTCCAGGCTCTTTTGAAGTCTGTTAAATAAGAGCAGGAACTTTGCCTTATTAAATGGTTCCGGCGGCTTGGTGGGAACAATTTAATTCGCCCTTGCTTAATTAAACATGTTGGAGTAATGAAGGAACTGGGACGACAGAGAGAGAGAGAGAGAGAGAGAGAGAGAGAGCAAGCGAGAGAGAGAGAGAGAGAGAGAGAGAGAGAAGAGAGAGAGAGAGACTGAGGGGGGAGATAGATACAGTAACAAATAGAGAGGAAGACAGAGGGGGAGACAGCAAGGCACTGTGAAACTACACAAAATCAATTGAAGTGCTCCCTCTGTTTATTACTCTCTTTTTCTCTCTCCCCTGCTGCTGTTGTGTGGGAGAGGGCTGGTGTGTGTATCACATAAAATAAAATTGCATTCGATGTGCAGTGGTACGAGGTAATTGAGGTCGATACTGTATGTACATATAACTAGGAATAAAGTGACTAGGCAGCAGTGTATTTTTAGGGCTTTTGTCAGACACCGCCTGGTATAGAGGTTCTGGATGGCATGGAGATCAACCCCAGTGAGGTACTTGGCTGTACGCACTACCCTCTGTAGCGCCTTGTGGTTGGAAGCCCAGTAGTTGCCATACCAAGTGATGATGCAGCAAGTCAAGATGCTTTCAATGGTGCAGCAATACCCTCGATGCAGTTGCACCCCTAAAAACTAAAAACATTTCTCATAAGAAACTAGCTCCCTGGTACACAGAAAATACCCGAGCTCTGAAGCAAGCTTCCAGAAAATTGGAACGGAAATGGCGCCACACCAAACTGGAAATCTTCCGACTAGCTTGGAAAGACAGTACCGTGCAGTATCGAAGAGCCCTTACTGCTGCTCGATCATCCTATTTTTCCAACTTAATTGAGGAAAATAAGAACAATTCGAAATTGATTTTTGATACTGTCGCAAAGCTAACTAAAAATGAGCATTCCCCAAGAGAGGATGGCTTTCACTTCAGCAGTGATAAATTCATGAACTTCTTTGAGGAAAAGATCATGATTATTAGAAAGCAAATTGCGGACTCCTCTTTAAATCTGCGTATTCCTTCAAAGCTCAGTTGTCCTGAGTCTGCTCAACTTTGCCAGGACCTAGGATCAAGAGAGACGTTTAAATGTCTTAGTACTATATCTCTTGACACAATGATGAAAATAATCATGGCCTCTAAACCTTCAAGCTGCATACTGGACCCTATTCCAACTAAACTACTGAAAGAGCTGCTTCCTGTGCTTGGCCCTCCTATGTTGAACATAATAAACGGCTCTCTATCCACTGGATGTGTACCAAACTCACTAAAAGTGGCAGTAATAAAGCCTCTCTTGAAAAAGCCAAACCTTGATCCAGAAAATATAAAAAACTATCGGCATATATCGAATCTTCCATTCCTCTCAAAAATTTTAGAAAAGGCTGTTGCGCAGCAACTCACTGCCTTCCTAAAGACAAACAATGTATACGAAATGCTTCAATCTGGTTTTAGACCCCATCATAGCACTGAGACTGCACTTGTGAAGGTGGTAAATTACCTTTTAATGGCATCAGACCGAGGCTCTGCATCTGTCCTCGTGCTCCTAGACCTTAGTGCTGTTTTTGATACCATCGATCACCACATTCTTTTGGAGAGATTGGAAACCCAAATTGGTCTACACGGACAAGTTCTGGCCTGGTTTAGATCTTATCTGTCGGAAAGATATCAGTTTGTCTCTGTAATGGTTTGTCCTCTGACAAATCAACTGTAAATTTCAGTGTTCCTCAAGGTTCCGTTTTAGGACCACTATTGTTTTCACTATATATTTTACCTCTTGGGGATGTCATTCGAAAACATAATGTTAACTTTCACTGCTATGCGGATGACACACAGCTGTACATTTCAATGAAACATGGTGAAGCCCCAAAATTACCCTCACTAGAAGCATGTGTTTCAGACATAAGGAAGTGGATGGCTGCAATCTTTCTACTTTTAAACTCGGACAATACAGAGATGCTTGTTCTAGGTCCCAAGAAACAAAGAGATCTTCTGTTGAATCTGACAATTAATCTTAATGGTTGTACAGTCGTCTCAAATAAAACTGTGAAGGACCTCGGCGTTACTCTGGACCCCGATCTCTCTTTTGAAGAACATATCAAGACCATTTCAAGGACAGCTTTTTTCCATCTACGTAACATTGCAAAAATCATGAAACTTTCTGTCCAAAAATTATGCAGAAAAACTAATCCATGCTTTTGTCACTTCTAGGTTAGACTACTGCAATGCTCTACTTTCCGGCTACCCGGATAAAGCACTAAATAAACTTCAGTTAGTGCTAAATACGACTGCTAGAATCCTGACTAGAACCCAAAAATTTGATCATATTACTCCAGTGCTAGCCTCCCTACACTGGCTTCCTGTCAAGGCAAGGGCTGATTTCAAGGTTTTTTCCTATAGAGCTCCATTTTTATGGAATGGTCTGCCTACCCATGTAAGAGACGCAAACTCGGACTCAACCTTTAAGTCTTTACTGAAGACTCATCTCTTCAGTGGGTCATATGATTGAGTGTAGTCTGGCCCAGGAGTGGGAAGGTGAACGGAAAGGCTATGGAGCAACGAACCGCCCTTGCTGTCTCTGCCTGGCCGGTTCTCCTCTTTCCACTGGATTCTCTGCCTCTAACCCTATTACAGGGGCTGAGTCACTGTTTTACTGGGGCTCTTTCATACCAACCCTGGGAGGGGTGCGTCACTTGAGTGAGTTGAGTCACTGATGTGATCTTCCTGTCTGGGTTGGCGCCCCCCCCCCTTGGGTTGTGCCGTGGTGGAGATCTTTGTGGGCTATACTCGGCCTTGTCTCAGGATGGTAAGTTGGTGGTTGAAGATATCTCTTTAGTGGTGTGGAGGCTGTGCTCTGGCAAAGTGGGTGGGGTTCTATCCTTCCTGTTTGGCCCTGTCCGGGGGTGTCCTCGGATGGGGCCACAGTGTCTCCTGACCCCTCCTGTCTCAGCCTCCAGTATTTATGCTGCAGTAGTTCATGTGTCAGGGGGCTAGGGTCAGTTTATTATATCTGGAGTACTTCTCCAGTCCTATTCGGTGTCCTGTGTGAATTTAAGTGTGCTCTCTCTAATTCTCTCTTTCTCTCTTTCTTTCTCTCTCTCTGAGGACCTGAGCCCTAGGACCATGCCTCAGGACTACCTGACATGATGACTCCTTGCTGTCCCCAGTCCACCTGGCCGTGCTGCTGCTCCAGTTTCAACTGTTCTGCCTTATTATTATTTGACCATGCTGTACATTTATGAACATTTGAACATCTTGGCCATGTTCTGTTATAATCTCCACCCGACACAGCCAGAAGAGGACTGGCCACCCCACATTTGCTCTCTCTAATTCTCTCTTTCTTTCTCTCTCTCAGAGGACCTGAACCCTAGGACCGTGCCCCAGGACTACCTGACATGATGACTCCTTGCTGTCCCCAGTCCACCTGACCGTGCTGCTGCTCCAGTTTCAACTGTTCTGCCTTATTATTATTCGACCATGCTGGTCATTTATGAACATTTGAACATCTTGGCCATGTTCTGTTATAATCTCCACCCGGCACAGCCAGAAGAGGACTGGCCACCCCACATAGCCTGGTTCCTTTCTAGGTTTCTTCCTAGGTTTTGGCCTTTCTAGGGAGTTTTTCCTAGCCACCGTGCTTCTACACCTGCATTGCTTGTACGAAGGGCTATATAAATAAATTTGATTTGATTTGATTTGCAGCTATAGAACTTTTTGAGGATCTGAGGGTCCATGCCAAATCTTTTCAGCCTCCTGAGGGGGAAGAGTTGAAGGAGAGGTTGTTGTCCTTGCACCACTCTGCTAAGTCTCTGACCTCCCTATAGGTTGTCTCATTGTTGGCACTCCTGGGCACAGGGACTATGGTGGTCTCCTTGAAACATGTAGGTATTACAGCCATTTCAGGTGTAATTTGAAAATGTCAGTGAAGACAGTTGCCAGATAGTCAGCACATACTCTGAGTACGCGCCCTGGTAATCCGTCTGGCCCCACAGCCTTGTGAAAGATAACCTGTTTAAAGGTCTTACTCACATCCGCTACAGAGCGAGTGATCAAACAGTCATCCGGAACAGCTGGTGCTCTCATGAATGGTTCAGTGTTGATGCCTGGAAGCAAGCATAGAAGTAATTTAGCTCGTCTGGTAGGCTCGCGTCATTGGGCAGCTCCCAACAGGGTTTCCCTTTGTAATTCGTGATAGTTTGCAAGCCCTGCCACATCCGACAAACATCAGGGCTGGCATAGGAGGATTAAATCTTAGTCCTGTATTGACGCTTTGCCTGTTTGATGGCTCATTGGAGGTCTTAGGGGGATTTCTTATAAGCGTCCGGATTAGTGTTCCACTCCTTGAAGTGGCAGAACTAGCCTTTAGCTCAGTGCGGATGTTGCCTGTAATCCATGGCTTCTGGTTGGGATATGTACGTACGGTCACTGTGGGGACAACATCGTCGATGTGCTTATTAATGAAGACGGTGACTGATATGGTAAACTCCTCAATGCCATCGGATTAATCCTGGAATATATTCCAGTCTGTGCTAACGAAACAGTCCTGTAGCTTAGCATCCGCTTCATCGGACCACTTCTCTATTGAGCGCATCACTGGTACTTCCGGTTTGAGTTTTTGCTTGTAAGCAGGAATCAGGAGGATAAAGTTATGGTCAGATTTGCCAAATGGATGGAGGGAGAGCTTTGTATGAGTTTCCGTTTGTGAAGTAAAGGTGATCTAGAGTTTTTTCGCCTATAGTTGCACGGGTTACATGCTGGTAGACATTAGGTAAGCTGGATTTCAGTTTCCCTGCATTAAAATCACAGGCCACTAGGAGTGCTGTCTCTGGATGAACATTTTCCTGTTTGCTTATGGCCCTATACAGCTCGTTGAGTGCGGTCTTAGCATCGATGTCTGGGGGTAAATAGACAGCTACGAAAAATATACTGTGGATGAAAACTCTCTTCGTAAATAGTATGGTCTACAGCTTATCGAGCATGACCTCTACAGTTCATTAATATTAGAGATTGCACACTAGCTGTTGTTAACATAGAGACACACACCTCCCCCTTGAGCTTCCACAAAGCTGCCGTTCTGTCCTGCCGATGCATAGAAAAAACAACCAGATGTATGTTATCCATGTCCTTGTTCAGCCAAGACTCAGAGAAACATCGGGTATTACAGTTCTTCAGGTCCTGTTGTTTGGATAGTCTCGAACGGAGCTCGTCCAGTTTGTTTTCCAGTGATTGTACATTCGCCAATAGAATCAAGGGTAGAGGTGGTTTATCTACTCGCCAATGTAGGGGTGACCGCACGTCATCCTCTCTTACACCGTCTCTTTCTCTTCCGACTCCCTGGGATTAAAGTCTGTGTTTGCCTATAGAAAATAATGTATGAATGTGTGTACGTGTGGAAAGGGGAGCAACTTTAGTTTTAGAAGTGGGGGAGACATATTATTATTATATTTTTTTATTTTATTATCCAGTCGGATAAACACTCCAAACAGCCTACCCGACTGTTGGGAGGCGTCTACATGGTCCTAAAGCACACCGCTGGCTCGTTTTGTATCGCGTTTTGTATCGCCAAGAATAAACTGGGGGGACAAAAATGCAATTTTGGAATGGGGAGGGGGGGTGCCCCTGCATGTACACGAACTGTTTCCTGCCACGGTCCTGCTCTTTCTCTAACTTGGACCAATATTTACTGTGAGATCCTGATCTCAGCACACAAAGCACAGCTGTTTTTGTGTGTGTGTGTGTGTGTGTGTGTGTGTGTGTGTGTGTGTGTGTGTGTGTGTGTGTGTGTGTGTGTGTGTGTGTGTGTGTGTGTGTGTGTGTGTGTGTGTGTGTGTGTGTGTGTGTGTGTGTGTGTGTGTGTGTGAGTTTGTTTGTGAGTGTGCACTAAGTACCAACACAGCTGTTTATTTGCTTTCAATGTCATTTATTGAGCTATTCTGGCTTATTTGGTTCCACAGTTTCATCAACAGTCTGGCGTTTTAACACTGGCTCTTTGTAATTGGATCTGTGAGCTGTGACCACAGCATAGAAAAAAGCTCTGTTGATAATTATGCCTGCACTTATTATTATTCTACTGGCTTTCCCCTGTCCTCTCCTCCAGGCAGCCTGAACAATCAAGACATATCTGGCGGCAGTAGGTCAGAGACAGAGACTCTAAGCACAGTTCTCTGAAGAGACCAGTACTTCTTACCAAACACACAGAAAAACACAGAAATAAACCCTGGAACTTCATTCCAAATACAAGTAAACACAATCAAAGACAATGTAAGTCGCTAGGTTTTCATGGTGTGTCTGCAAATAAAGAGTCACACTTGTGCAAACTCACACACACTCATTTGCACACCAACACACACACACACACACACACACACACACACACACACACACACACACACACACACACACACACACACACACACACACACACACACACACACACACACACACACACACACACACACACACACACACGCATGCTAGACACACACGCATGCTAGACACACACGCACATTACAAGCCACACAGACTCACATGCTTGATGAAGAGTTGGGCCAGTCTGTTGGGCTCAGCCACACACTTCTCCAGCTCCCCCAGAAGATAGCTATGACACACAGAGCAGAGGAGGGGGTCAAAAACCAGTACACACTCTTCTACACACACAGGCAGAGGGGAAGAGACATAGACACACACACAACTACACAGAGAGTACAAACCAGTAAGAACACCTTCATAATATTGAGTTGCATCCACTTTTGCCCTCAGAACAGCCTCAATTCTTCGGGGCATGGAGTATACAAGGTGTCGAAAGCGTTCCACAGGGATGCTGGCCCATGTTGACGCCAATTCTTCCCACAGTTGTGTCAATTTGGCTTGATGTCCGTTGAGTGGTGGATCATTCTTACAGTTTTTTCCAACTGCTTACACAAGTTTTCAAAACTGTCTCCTTTTTTTCAAAACTCTACACACAATTCCCAAAACGGCACACACAAAATGCAAAATGCCTCACATCTCCTTCAAAATGTAATACTGCATTCAAAATGCCATAAACACATGTCAGAATGAAGCATTTGCATCAAATGGCAAACTGCTTTCATAATAGTACATTTTTGGATATACCATGTAAACACTGTTGTTCTAAATCTAAAGTTCTTTGGTCTTTCATAGTCTTATATCTACATTTCAATACAATGTTCTATAGTGAAAGTAATCGGCTGAGAGGGGTAACAAGTACACTGTAAACACCAATGCAATGTAGAAACAGAAAATGTTTATTCGGCCAAACATTACTGTTGTATACAGTAGCATACAACAAAACCATAAACATATGTAAACCAAAAGTATATTCTTTAGAATACATTAAAGAACACAATTGTGTGTGTGGCGTCCCAAGGGGGCAGTACAGGAATTGGTAGGGGGGGGGGCAGTCACCAGCGCTAAGCTACGCTTCATCTCTTCTCCGGCCTGAGTCTGGCCACGATACTTCGTCCACATCACAAGATAGGTTTTCTCTTGCCAAACATTGAGGGAAGAATCTCCTAGCATGGCGTATCCAACCTCGGACAGAGGCAACCTCTATGTCCCCACATAGACCATATTTATAATTGCAGTCTCTTGTACATCTGTAAACAAGCGTCCTCGTCCTCCATGATGTCTTTGCCTTTCCACTCTGTACAGAATTCAAACACAGTATGTGTTCAGCATAGGAACTGTAAACAATGTACAAAAACATGCAGTACAGCATGAAAACCAACCTCATTCATTCAATGCAGTGCAGTAAATGGATGACTTAGAGTTACAAATGTTTATGCAATACTATGAAGTCATACGTATTTTACAGTACATTACTGTAATGCTAAAATAGTCATTAGATAGTTGCATACCTGTTCTCATTTCTGAAGGTTCAAATTATGGACGCCACTGTAAATCGACTCAAATTGGGCTGGACTCTCAGTCCAGCCTCTCTCATGGTCAAACCGTGGTTGATCACATGATCAACAAATTTTGCCCTTTGTGTTTGGAAAAGGAAAGCAAGTTAGATTTTTGTGTTTTAGGTTGAGAATTGTGTGTAGTATTTTGAAAAAAGTGTTTTATGCAATTGACAACTGAGTCAAAGGCTGAGAAATAGCTTATGGTTTTTCACATTTGGTGTGTAGTTTTGCACTTTGAGTGAGAGGTTTCAAAAATCGTGTGACATGAAAAGATTTTGTGTAAGCAGTTGGAAAAAACTGTAACACACATGGGAAACTGTTGACCGTGGAAAAGCCCAGCAATGTTGCAGTTCTTGACAAACACATATCCGTGCACCTGGCATCTACTACCATACCCTGTTCAAAGGCACTTAAATATTTTGTCTTGCCCATTCACCTTCTGAATGGCACACATACACAATTCATGTCTAACTGTCTCAAGGCTTAAAAATCCTTCTTTAACCTGTCTCCTCCCCGTCAGCTACACTGATTGACGAGAATGTAACATTAATAAGGGATCATAGCTTTCACCTGGATTCCCCTGGTCAGTCTACAGTATGTCATGAGCAGGTGCCCATAATGTTTTTTACATTCAGATGTACACACAGAGACACAAACACAGGAGAGAGAGAAATAGATGCACAGACACGCACACACGCCCGCACAGAACACAGGAAATGTCTGACACAGCCAGGTGGATTCGGTGTGACAGAATAAGACTGTGATAGTGCTGATAAATATGCTCCAGTCTCAGTGTGCACTCCAAAACAGGAAACACTTCAGATTAAGGGTGCTCAGTATACACGTATACAGGTACAGTACACACACACACACACACACACACACACACACACACACACACACACACACACACACACACACACACACACACACACACACACACACACACACACACACACACACACACGCACATACGCACACACGCACGCACGCACACGCGCACACATGCACACACACACGCACGCACACACGCACACACACACACACACACACGAGACCTACTCTTTATGCCAGTCATAGATCTGGTGAATGTTCCCGAACACTATCTTGTCTTTGCCCTTCATGTCTTCTGGGATCCCCTGACTGGCCATGCTGGCCATGTAGCCCTGGGCAGAGCAGAGGAGACACATACACACATACATGCATAGATCAGTGCTGAGGGGTCACACACACCACCGCAGGAGGGAAAATACGACTACTTCACAGAAGAGCATCTGGCTATAGTCATCTTTGTGTATATGGTAGACAAAATAGGGCAACTGCTATGAAATAACAAAAAATGGAGACTTGAAGTGTACTTTAGATCATACAAATAACTAAGAAAGGTGTCTGCATCAAACATGGTAGATGATAGATTTGTCACACACCTCCACTATGAATCCCAGGTCGTCAACATACATCTTCTCTGTCTCTATCAGCTCTGTCAGCACATATCTGGGGAAAGGGGGGAGATAGAGAGAGAGAGTTGGCTGCAGTAAAAGAGGGCAGCCATTAAACAGTGTGACTTCTCTCATAACAGTGAGGGATGGGGTTCTCCCAGAGTGGAACCTGCACTTCCATCACACCGTTAGCTCTCATCATCATAGTAATTGCGCCCCAAATTACGCCCTATTCCCTATAGTGTGCTACTTTTAACAAGGAGTGCACTGTGTAGGGAATAGAGTTCCAGTTGGGGAGCAACCAGAGACTTAATGGCTGAAGCACCAGGAGCACTCAGATGCTGCATTATACTGTGGTGTAAAACTGATAGTCCAGTCCATTAATGAGATAGGGGCTATGAAGACTGGACACAGTGTGGGTTGACGTGGAGGTCACCACCACCTACATGCTCTTCTCTAAGGCACTCCTCCTGTCCTCTTCACTGTCCATTGTGGCTGACCATTGGCTGGTTGAGTCATCAATCAGGGAGGAGCCATCTTCTTCTTCCAAGAGAATGGTGGAAGATTGATGGTTCTGAAAGCAGAGGGTGGAGAGGTGAGCTCATGTATTCACTCCAGGTCCATTGACTATATGCTGCTGTACAAAGAGAGCATAGAGTCCAGGCCAGACAAACCAACAGACTCTTCATTAACTGGACCTCATCTGCGGCTGGCGGCTGGTTCCTAATCCAGAAAGCAGACGTCCATGGGAATGTGAGTGAGGAAATAGGGAGAGTGCAGGACAAGGCCAGCACCCTGTGGGTTGTTCCAGGAGGGAGACTCCTCAGGAAAAGGAGAGCATTCTGTTGGCTGTTCCAGGAGGGAGACTCCTCACTACTTATCCTCTCGGAAAAATACTGCCTGCTGTGCCACTCCAAACCCACAGTAATCCGATAGCAATAAGCGTTTTTCCATCTCTCTCCCTCTATTAATATTTTTCTCTCCCTCTCTCCTTTTTATTGAAACTGCTGAGGTTATTTTAGAGTTTTACATGTACTGGAGAGAGTGAGGGAGGTGTTGAAAGCGAAATGATGAATATAGTCAAATAGTCAGATACACAGAGGGAGAACGAGGGGTACATTTTGTGTGCCAAAAAGGGGTTCCCTAGGTCATTGTTTCCAAACTCCAGTCCTCGAGTACACCCAACAGCATACAGTGCATTTGGAAATTATTCAGACACCTTGGCTTTTTCCAAATTTACTTGCATTACATTGATCAAATAAAATTGAATCCCTCACCAATCTACACACAATACCCCATAATGACAAAGCAAAAACAGGTTTTTAGAATGTTTTGCAAATGTATTAAACATTTTAAACTGAAAGAGTTCAATCTTGGTTTCAGCAGACAAGAGAATTTTGTTTCTCATGGTCTGAGAGTCCTTTAGAGGCCTTTTGGCAAATTCCAAGCAGACTATCATGTGCCTTTTACTGAGGAGTGGCTTTCGTCTGGCCACTGGAAGGAGCTCTGTCAGAGTGTCACTCTACATCTGGCGATGACAGAGATGGTCGCCTCGCTTTGCGTTTTTAGGAAAATATGCAGTATTTAGTTTTTTTAAAGCATTATTTGTTACACTGTTACCCCAGGAAATCTTAAGTCATATTACATACAGCTGGGAGGAACTATTGGATATAAGAGCAACGTCAACGTACCAACATTACGACCAGGAATATGACTTTCCCGAAGCGGCTCCTCTGTTTGGTCCACCACCCAGGACAATGGATCGGATACCAGCAGGCGACCCAAAACAACGGCGCCGCAGAAGGGGCAGACGGAGCGGTCTTCTAGTCAGACTCTGTAGACAGGCACATCGCGCACCGCTCCCAAGCATACTACTTGCCAATGTCCAGTTTCTTGACAACAAGGTAGATGAAATCCGAGCAAGGCTTGCCTTCCAGAGAGACATCAGAGATTGTAACATTCTCTGTTTCACGGAAACATTGCTCACTCAGGATACGTTATCAGAGTCGGTACAGCCACCTGATTTCTTCACGCATCGCGCCGACATAAACAAACATCTCTCTGACAAGAAGAAGGGAGGGGGTGTATGCCTTATGATTAACGAGTCATGGTGTGATCATAACAACATACAGGAACTCAAGTCACCTGACCTAGAATTTCTTACAATTAAATGCCGACCGCATTATCTACCAAGAGAATTCTCTTCGATTATAATCACAGTCATGTACATCACACCCCAAGCAGACACCTCGACGGCCCTGAAAGAATTTCCTTGCACTCTATGTAAACTGGAAACAACATATCCTGAGGCTACATTTACTGTAGCTGGGGATTTTAACAAGGCTAATCTGAAAACAAGGCTCCCTAGATTTTATCAGCATATCAAATGTGCGACCCGGGCTGGAAAAATTCTGGATCATTGTTACTCTAACTTCCGCGACGCAAACAAAGCCCTCCCTCCCCCCTTTCGGCAAATCTGACCACGACTCAATTTTGTTGCTCCCAGCATATAGACAGAAACTAAAACAGGAAACGCTCATGCTCAGGTCTGTTCAACACTGGTCCAACCAATCTGATTCCACGCTTCAAGATTGCTTCGATCACGTGGACTGGGATATGTTCCGGATAGCGTCGAACAACAACATAGATGTATACGCTGATTCGGTGAGCGAGTTTATTAGCAAGTGCATCGGTGATGTTGTGCCAACGGTGACAATTAAAACCCTGGATTGATGGAAGTATTCGCGCAAAACTGAAACCGCAAACCACTGCTTTTAATCGGGGCAAGGTGACCGGAAACATGACCGAATACAAACAGTGTACCTATTCCCTCTGCAAGGCAATCAAACAAGCTAAGCATCAGTATAGAGTCACAATTCAATGGCTCAGACACAAGAGGTATGTGACAGGGTCTACAGTCATTCACAGACTACAAAAAGAAAACCAGCACCGTCGCGGACCCTGATATCTTGCTCCCACACAAACTAAACAACTTCTTTGCTCGCTTTGAGGACAATACAGTGCCACTGACACGGCACGCTACCAAAACCTGCGGTCTCTCATTCACCACAGCCAATGTGAGTAAAACATTTAAACGTGTTAACCCTCACAAGGCTGCGTCCTCAGAGCATGTGCAGACCAGCTGACTGGTGTGTTTACAGGCATATTCAATCAATCCCTATCTCAGTCTGCTTTTCCCACATGCTTTGAGGGCCATCATTGTTCCTGTCCCCAAGTAAGCTAAGGTAACTGAGCTAAACGACAATCGCCTCGTAACACTCACTTACGTCATCATGAAGTGCTTTGAGAGACTAGTCAAGGATCATATCACCTCCACCCTACCTGATACCCTAGACCCACTCCAATTTGCATACCACCCCAATAGGTCCACAGACGACGCAATCGCAATCACACTGCACACTGCCCAAACCCATCTGGATAAGAGGAATACCTATATAAGAATGCTGTTCATCGACTACAGCTCAGCATTTAACACCATAGTACCCTCCAAACTCGTCATTAAGCTCGAGACCCTGGGTCTCGACCCCGCCCTGTGCAACTGGGTCCTGGACTTTCAAATGGGCCGCCCCCAGTTGGTGAGGGTGGGAAACAACATCTCCACCCCGCTGATCCTCAACACTGGGGCCCCACAAGGATGTGTTCTCAGCCCTCTCCTGTACTCCCTGCTCACCCATGACTGCGTGGTCATGCATGCCTCCAACTCAATCAACAAGTTTGCAGACGACACTACAGTGGTAGGCTTGATTATCAACAACGACGAGACGGCCTACAGAGAGGTGAGGGCCCTTGGAATGTGGTGTCAGGAAAATAACCTCACACTCAACATCAACAAAACAAAGGAGATGAACCTCAGGAGGCTGAAGAAATTAGGCTTTTCACCAAAAACACTCACAAACTTGGGGGCAAACTACCTGCCCTCCAGGACACCTACACTACCTGATGTCACAGGAAGGCTAAAAAGATCATCAAGGACAACAACCACCCGAGCCACTGCCTGTTCACCCCGCTATCATCCAGAAGGCGAGGTCAGTACAGGTGAATCAAAGCTGGGACCGAGAGACTGAAAAACAGCTTCTATCTCAAGGCCATCAGACTGTTAAACAGCCATCACTAACATTGAGTGGCTGCTGCAAACATACTGACTCAAATCTCTAGCCACTTAATAATAAAAAATTTGATGTAATAAATGTATCACTAGCTACTTTAAACAATGCCACTTAATATAATGTTTACATACCCTGCATTACTCATCTCAAATGTCTATGTATATACTATACTCTATATCATCTACTGCATCTTGCCATCTTTATGTAATACATGTATCACTAGCCACTTTAAACTATGCCACTTTTATGTTTACATACCCTACATTACTCATCTCGTATGTATATACTGTACTCGATACCATCTACTGCATCTTGCCTATGCTGTTCTGTACCATCACTCATTCATATATCTTTATGTACATATTCTTTATCCCTTTACACTTGTGTGTATAAGGTAGTAGTTGTGGAATTGTTAGGTTAGATTACTCGTTGGTTATTACTGCATTGTCGGAACTAGAAGCACAAGCATTTCGCTACACTCACATTAACATCTGCTAACCATGTGTATGTGACCAATAAAATTATATATATTTGATTTAAAAAAATATATTATAATTGTTATTTGTTTTGATTTGATTTGAGTGACCATCGGGTTCCTGGTCACCTCCCTGACCAAGGCCCTTCTCCCCCAATTGCTCAGTATGGCCGGGCGGTCAGCTCCAGGAAGAGTCCCATTTAAGAATGGCCACTGTGGCCCCTGTGTTCTTGGGGACCTTCAATGTTGCAGAAATGTTTTGGTGCACTTCCCAAGATCTGTGCCGCGACACAATCCTGTCTCGGAGTTCTACGGACAATTCTTTCGACCTCATGGCGTGGTTTTTGCTCTGACATGCACTGTCAACTGTGGGACCTTATATCGTAAGGTGTGTGCCTTTCCAAATCATGTTCACTCAATTTTATTTACTACAGGTTGACTCCAATCATGTTGTAGAAACATCTCAAGGATGATCAATTGAAACATGATGTACCTGAGTTCAATTTCAAGTCTCATAGCAAAGGATCTGGATACTTATGTAAATATGGTATTTCTGTTTTGTTTTGTAATTCAAAATTCAAAAAGGCACTCGCACATCTGAGTTATCTTTTTTGTAGGTGCATGTTAGCAGATGTATAAGATGAGTAAAAAGAAGAAACATGCACACTGCTCTTGATAGTATCACTGCTCGTTAATAAGCTTTACGTATCGGCCTAAAGGCCTTCGTCAGAGCTTTTGTGAGTTTTTATTAGCACCCTTATGTAGCCATAGCTCCACCCACATCTGTTCAATGCATCGAATGGTGTTGGAGTCGAAAATAAGGAAGGGTTACCAAATATAACAATGTGCATTACATAAATATTCTAAAGTGTGTACATAAAACGTATTAAATACGCCTGTAAATCCACAATGAGGACATCGACCCATCAAGCACGTTTTCATAAATCATTGGGTACAACATCTGTACCGATACGTAAAGCTTATTAAAGAGCAGTAATACTATCATGAGCAGTAATACTATCATGAGCAGTAATACTATCATGAGCAGTAATACTATCATGAGCAGTAATACTATCATGAGCAGTAATACTATCATGAGCAGTAATACTATCATGAGCAGTAATACTATCATGAGCAGTAATACTATCATGAGCAGTAATACTATCATGAGCAGTAATACTATCATGAGAAGTGCTCATGTTTCTTTTTGTAATCTTTTTTTTTATTGTTCCTAAAACCTGTTTTCACTTTGTCATTATGGGGTATTGTGTGTAGATTGCTAAGATGTTTTATTAATTTAATCCATTTTAGAATAAGGCTGTAACGTAACATAGTGTGGAAAAAGGGAGGGGGTCTGAATACACTCCGAATGCACTGTACATTTTTGTTGTAGACCCAGACAAAGTCACATGATTCTACTCATTGAGAACTTGATGATTAGTTGACAAGTGTACTTGCCCTGGGCTACAAGTTAGGGAACACTGGTGATATCAGGCTGAGATAGTGAGAGTCTTCACCTCATACACAGGGTCATCTCAGAATAGGAATAAGAATATAATCTTATGTTTCTAAGCCGCCTCTGTATTTATTTGCACCACCACTCAATCCCTCTCTCTACCTTACTACACTAATCCTCCCATTCAATCAGTTTATGGACAATCCCTCTCTCTACCTTACTACACTAATCCTCCCATTCAGTCAGTTTATGGACAATCCCTCTCTCTACCTTACTACACTAATCCTCCCATTCAATCAGTTTATGGACAATCCCTCTCTCTACCTTACTACACTAATCCTCCCATTCAATCAGTTTATGGACAATCCCTCTCTCTACCTTACTACACTAATCCTCCCATTCAATCAGTTTATGGACAATCCCTCTCTCTACCTTACTACACTAATCCTCCCATTCAATCAGTTTATGGACAATCCCTCTCTCTACCTTACTACACTAATCCTCCCATTCAGTCAGTTTATGGACAATCCCTCTCTCTACCTTACTACACTAATCCTCCCATTCAATCAGTTTATGGACAATCCCTCTCTCTACCTTACTACACTAATCCTCCCATTCAATCAGTTTATGGACAATCCCTCTCTCTACCTTACTACACTAATCCTCCCATTCTGTCAGTTTATGGACAATCCCTCTCTCTACCTTACTACACTAATCCTCCTATTCAGTCAGTTTATGGACAATCCCTCTCTCTACCTTACTACACTAATCCTCCCATTCAATCAGTTTATGGACAATCCCTCTCTCTACCTTACTACACTAATCCTCCCATTCAATCAGTTTATGGACAATCCCTCTCTCTACCTTACTACACTAATCCTCCCATTCAATCAGTTTATGGACAATCCCTCTCTCTACCTTACTACACTAATCCTCCCATTCAGTCAGTTTATGGACAATCCCTCTCTCTACCTTACTACACTAATCCTCCCATTCAGTCAGTTTATGGACAATCCCTCTCTCTACCTTACTACACTAATCCTCCCATTCAATCAGTTTATGGACAATCCCTCTCTCTACCTTACTACACTAATCCTCCCATTCAGTCAGTTTATGGACAATCCCTCTCTCTACCTTACTACACTAATCCTCCCATTCAGTCAGTTTATGGACAATCCCTCTCTCTACCTTACTACACTAATCCTCCCATTCAATCAGTTTATGGACAATCCCTCTCTCTACCTTACTACACTAATCCTCCCATTCAATCAGTTTATGGACAATCCCTCTCTCTACCTTACTACACTAATCCTCCCATTCAATCAGTTTATGGACAATCCCTCTCTCTACCTTACTACACTAATCCTCCCATTCAGTCAGTTTATGGACAAGCACTCTCTCTCTCCTGGCCTTGTGCTGTCCCCCTTCGTCCTCCCTTATGCTCCCACACGTTAGCTCACATGTCCTCTCACTCTATCTCAATGAACTGGCATCTCCATGTTCTCCTTTTCTTTCTCTCCTTTAATCAGTTTTTCAATGCTGGGTAAAGTCCTCCTTCCATCACTTCCACCTTCTCAGTGACCAGTCATGATAAACATCCCAAACTGACACACACACACACACACACACACACACACACACACACACACACACACACACACACACACACACACACACACACACACACACACACACACACACACACACACACACACACACACAAACACACACACACAAATGGGCGCTGATGTCCATAATGTCTGTAGTGCATTTGGCTCATGCTTCCTCATATCCTAATTTTACCACTGCCAGGCAGCTAACAGACAGTAGGTATATTCACCAGTACCTAATCTGTGTTAAAGGGATGGCAGAGCTCCTGATGCACCTAGTGAAGCAGCCTATTCAATGCAGCTCAGCCCGGTGACGTCTCTGCTGACCGTAGAGGGGAGGTAAAGGTAGGGCAGTGATGAGAGCCCTAAAAATTTACATATTTATTGACCCTCCTGAGTCATGGAGAGTTTCAGTGGTCAGAATGTGCCGTTGTGTAAACTGTGGAGTTCTGGTAAAAGTTAAGAGGAAGGAGTGAATGAATAGACATTTCTAGCCCTGGCCTAGTCCCTCTATCACTTCCTAAAGCCTCCCTCTATTTCCTTTAATTCCTTCCTCTGAATTCTCCAGTCTCTCCAAGCCTGGTCTAGACTAATGCAAAATACCCTATTCTGAGCTCCAGTCCTCCTTTACCTCCCTCTTCCCTTCCCTTGACAGCCTCCCAGCCTTCCCTGGTTTCTGTTCTATCCACAATTACCCACTTCTCCTCCCTCCACCTCTCTCTGCCCCTAGGTCTGCTTCTTACCCCTGTTCTACCCAGCATCCCTGTAGGCCCTTACTCTAACCCCCACACCATAGTCTACCACGGACCTCTACTCTACTAACCCCACTCCACCCACCCTTCCAGTCCTTCACCCCCAGCCCTGACCCTGTTTGCAGCTCTCCAGTGAATCTGTGGAGGCAACAGGCTGTCCGGGGCTGACTGCAGCTTTGCTACTTGATCACTGCCAAATGCGGCCTAGAAAAGCCGACACTATTGATCCCACTGGGCAATGGCTTTCTAAAGGTTGTTTCCCAGCTATCACATTTGGTTTCTTGGAAGTTGTGGGAATGTACGTTTTTCCCATTGGTTGTGGAGACAAAGATATACATTTCCTGCCCGGAAAATGATTTTTTTAAATGTGAATGTTCTTAGAACCGAATTGAACATTTTGCCTGTTCTGGGATGGTACATTTTTAGTTATATGGTGGTTCAGAGAATTTTATACTATGGTTCTCTGAAAGTTTTCCTGGGAGGTTTTATTAACGTTCTGAGAATGGTTGAGAATGTTCCAAAGCCAAGCAACTATCATGCACCCCTTACAGAATGTTGTGGGAAGGTTGTATGCAAAATAACCATAGGACAACCACGCTCTCACCAAGCTCTAAGAATCATATGGTTCTCAGAACATTACGTGCTAGCTGGGTTAGTTTTAACCCACCAAGCATTTACAGATGGCAACGTCTTCTGGTTGTCTTTTTTTTGTGCAGTTTGGACCAGGCTTGATTTCAACGTCAACAAACGTCTAGTCCGACTTGCCTATATTTGACCCAAACATAGACATGTATAATTGGTTCAGGTTTGGTCCGGTCTGGACCGGCATTGCTTTCAATGTCCACAGACGTCTGGTCCGGACCGGCTTATATTCAGTCCAAACATACAGAATACAGTACATTACAGTACAGTACAGTACAGTACACAGTACGGTAAAGAAAAGTTGAATATAGTACAGTACAGTACAGTAAAGAAAAATAAAGTATGGTGTACTGTATTGTACCCTACTTTACTTTAATGTACTCTACTGAGCTAAACTGTATTGTACTCTACTCTACTGAATTAAACTCTACTGTACTGTACTCTACTGAATTAAACAATACTGCACTGTACTCTACTGTACTGAATTAAATTACTGTCCTGTACCGTACCATACAGTACTGTACTGTTCTCCACTGTACTAAACAGTGCAGTACAGTACTGTGATGTTCAAACTTGGGAAACATAGCCTAGAAGTCTATGATTTGTTCAGACTTGGACACCAACCAAAATGTGTACTTGTTTGGGGGCGGGGCTCATGACAATAATACACAGTATACTTTGTAATGGTTTGTTTTTACAATTACATTTTGGTCATTCAGTAGACGCTCTTATCCTGAGCAACTTACAGTACAGTCAGTGCATTCAAACAATGTATGACAGTCAGAGCATGAAAATACATCTGTAACAGTTACAGAGTATGTCATTGTAGTTGAAGTGGTCTGTTGATTTAGTCTGTGGACTTGACTACTTCGCACATCATCGCTGTCAGTTTTAAAGCTTTTGAAAAAACAAACTTAAGTACATGGGACAAATGGGAGCAATAATAAATATTCTGTTGCAATCTTTAGTTGGCTCCTTTTACCTGTATTAAGAGGCTTGAAAAATGATGATGATATAATTTTTACTTAATTGAGAATGTATTTGCGAATTGGCCATAAAATAAATGACTGAAAAATAAATATTTTCAACTTTCATCCAAAACCTAAAATTCACCTGAGTTCAACATCCGTAAAATACATACAGTACCAGTCAAAAGTTTGGACACACCTACTCATTCAAGGGTTTTTCTTTATTTTTTACTATTTTCTACATTTTAGAATAATAGTGAAGTTAACAAAATCATGAAATAACACATGGAATAATGTAGTAACCAAAAAAGTGTTAAACAAATCTAAATATATTTTATATTTGAGCTTTTTCAAAGTAGCCACCCAGCCTTGATGACAGCTTTGCACACTCCTACTGATTCCATATGTGTTATTTTATAGTTTTGATGTCTTCACTATTATTCTACAATGTAGAAAATAGTAAAAAAGAAAGAAAAACCCTTGAATGAGTAGGTATGTCCAAAGTTTTGACTGGTACTGTATTTTCGACATCTGGAGAATACGCATTTTCGACGTCTGGAAAGGATGTCTTTTCACCTTTCATTCAGCACCTAAAATGTCATTTTGCTTACTGGGAAGGTGGTCGACAGGTTTCTCCTGTTTAGAGATAGAGGGAGAGAGTGTGTATTTGTGTGTGTTTATGTGTACAATGATTGACAAGGCAAATTTGTTCTTGGTAGTTAAGGTTTGGGTGAAGTTGAGCCAAATATACTGAATATACTGTACGGCATTCCCAGATTGTATTTGTGGGAGAAATTGTTTTGTTTGATAAACATTAGAATTCTCCTCTGGTTTGGTTGATGACTCTAGCATTGCTTATGTGATATGTTTCTATGTTCATGCTCTAATTTCCTATTTTTTTGTTGCGTTAGTCAATAAGCTGTTGCCCAGGTTACATGAGGAGTGACTTGTTGTTTCTGACTTTACATCTATTTATGGTCTATTCTCCTTCGCTTCCTCTGTGGGTCAGGATTCTCTCTTTCTCTTTCTCTCTCTCCCTCCCTCTTTCTCTCTCTCCCTCTTTCTCTCTCTCTCCCTCTCTCCCTCCCTCCTTATTAAATATTAATGGGGGTTTCAAAGGGAGTTCTTTCAGCCTCAGTGCCAGTGCTTGACGAACATGGACATGAGTGGTCTGACAGCTGTAGTCTCTCTCTCTGTTCTCTCAACCAACACAGAATCAGTCTTTGAGTACAGAGCTCTAACAAAGGACTGCAGTGCCTACTGTCTGCTCAATGTGTGTGTGTGTGTGTGTGTGTGTGTGTGTGTGTGTGTGTGTGTGTGTGTGTGTGTGTGTGTGTGTGTGTGTGTGTGTGTGTGTGTGTGTGTGTGTGTGTGTGTGTGTGTGTGTGTGTGTGTGTGTGTGTGTGTGTGTGTGTGTGTGTGTGTGTGTGTGTACTCCTTACCAGGCTATGTGTGTCCCTGTTCTGCAGCAGGTCTGATAGGTAGCTATGGCAGAGGGTGGGTGCTGGAGAGTACGCTGCTGGACTCACCAGACCATCATTCCACCCCTACACATCACACAACATACACAACATAACACACACAAACACACTTAACATATTCTGGTTACTTCGTAATGCATATTGTCGTTGGTAGAGCCAGGAGTTTGTCCTGAACAGGTGATGTAACTAAAACCATAAACTGCAGTTTTATAAAAACCCTTGTGTGGATTCCCAGGCTATATTTTGTATTTGTATTTATTATGGGTCCCCATTAGCTGCTGCCAAGGCAGAAGCTAATTTTCCTGGGGTCCAGCAATATTAAGGCAATTATACTATAGTGAAGCCTCACCAGGTCTCCATCAGTGCAGGGGAGGATGGTGTAGTTCTCCCCCTGCTCCAGAGGCCTTCCTAGGGCCTGGCCGAGAGGTAGATGGGTAGAGGGTTGCTTCCCATCCAGCCTGTGGACCTGCCTGACTCCCTTCCCATCCCCTCCTCCCACACTCAGCTTGCAGACGGGCATGGTGAGCCATTTCTTCAGGGCACTGACAGAGTGCCGTGATCCCCCTGGGGAGGAGGAAGAGCAGGGTCTGGAGCTGCCCGAGGCCTGGGGGGCTAGGGAGCCTACGGATGGGGTAATGCTGCCCTCACTGCCCGCCACCGAGTATGACTCTACAGAGAAGAGAGAGAGAGAGAGAGATACATGTTTTGGTTATTCAGTTATTGAGGTTATTGAGTCCGACAAAAATTATGGATGGCTCCCACTTGGACTTGATTTAAGTGCAGGTTTTCCTGGTGGTTATTTCCTTTGAATACCTTGGAATTATAGACTAATGTAATAACATTACTCTACTAACTTCAGCAACCAGGCCCTTTTTCTAACCCACACAGAGCTCTCAGGTAGATATTGCCTTTCCACCTCACAAAAATGTGCTTCAATTTCCTGTTTTAAGCCGATAAAGTATTTCTACCAATGCAGCACAGGGAGTCACATGCTGGGACTAAATAAACCACATTCTCCGACTGTGTGGAAGTGACATGTGGAAACTCACTCCACAGAGTAAGGAAACAAACTAAAAGAACAAGATACTTCAGAGATGTAATTTGGACAGTGTTTATCTACAGCAGCGCTATCTGTTTGTTTGCTGTGTACTTACTACACAATGGAAGGCAGTAGATGAAGAGAAGGGTACTGCTTTGAGGCGGGCTTAGATAATAGTCAGCGAGAGGGGTGGGCGGTGGGCCGTGGGGAGTAGGAGGCGTTCTAAATTAAGCTATGGAGAAAACTGTTGATTAGACATCCAAAATGAGTTCATACACGACAGCCATCGAGTCAGCCTGCCGATGTTATGTCATCACTTAGAGTGAAAAGGAATGTCTGCAATTCTGGTATGCTCCGTTGGTGATGTAATCAGACACACAAAAAATACAACATTTCGATCCGAGTTGGATCTTCGTTAGGTCATCATGATCCAACTCAGATGGAAACGTTGTCTGTTTTGTGTGTCTGATTACATCACCTTGGGAGCATACTAGAGTTGCGGATACATTTGCTACTTTCTTCTGAGCTGCACCCGATAAGTTGGATGTACATATTTATTATTATTAATTTTTTTTTATCACTGAGAGAGAGACAGGAAGGGAGGAACAGGAGATTTACCAGGATTTATTGCCACAAAATAAAATAACTAACTGCGAGGAACCGTAAATGATAATACATTATTCATGTGAACAGCATGGCTTGGAATGTAACTGTTAAATGATATGCAATCTAAATCTGTCTTTTCTACGGCCTCTGCATAATGAATCATCAACGCTCAGGGTGGGGACAGATAGCACAGCTCAGTATAGAGCGCAGTTCACAACACATGTAGACCTATCATCTCATCATGGTAACTTTTTTTCTTGTGACAGGTAGGCCTGCATTTTCTGCAGCATAGTCTATGCTACAGTAATATAAAGACCGAATGCACGTCTAATTTACCTGGCTCCATCTGGCTTTAGGGGGTCACCTTATTTTTGAATTGTAAAGATTTTAATATTTTTTTGCAGCTGCAGAGTTTTAAAACAACCTATCACTCAAATATCGTTGCTTTAATTCCAGTCCATATAATGCAGTATAATACAATACAGTACAGTAATACAGTTCACACTCAAAGATCTTAGCCTTCTTGTCACGCCCTGACCATAGAAAGCTGTTTATTCTCTATGTTGGTTAGGTCGGGGTGTGATTAAGGGTGGGTTCTCTAGGGGAATTATATGTCTATTTTGGCCTGGTATGGTTCCCAATCAGAGGCAGCTATTTATCGTTGTCTCTGATTGGGGATCATATTTAGGTAGCCATTTCCTCATTGTGCTTTGTGGGATCTTGTCTAGGTATAGTTGCCTGCGAGCACTACTTTGAGCATCACGTTTTGTTTGTTCGCTTTATTGTTTTTGTTCTTTAAGTTTCTCTTCCAAATAAAAGGGATGGAAACATACCACGCTGCATCTTGGTCCAATCATTATGACGAGCGTGACACTTCTGCAGCTAGTTTCATGTATTTCCCAAGAGAGCGTATAGCTTGCTACATCTATGGGCTTTTATGCTTTTATGTTGTGCTTAATGTGCAGTAGCCTATATCATATATGTATTGGATAACGGCACAGTCATTTGGGCTTTTTTGGGCTTGGGATCATTAAATGTCTTTAATGTAGGGCTCATAATATGTATTTTATGTATGGATTATTAAATGTCTTTAATGTAGGGCTCATAAAATGTATTTCATGTATGGCTACTCAGGCTCAGGTAGCATTAGGTTAGAATTTTCGACCAAATCTCAAATTAAATCCAGACACGCCTATATCTATGCTTTATAATGCTTTTGAATGACACTTCTGGTTTTGGCGGGAAATACTGGGTTACCCGGGAGAAAAGGGATTATTCTCAGGATGGAACATTTGCAAAATACTGGGAAAATATTCAACCCTAGTGTGGAATGAGTCCACATGGAGAAAGGGGTAAACATACTGGAGCTGGTTTATGTTAAGACATACTGTATATGTCCTCAAAGAGAGTATGGTTACCATGTTGCAATGAGCCCAGCCCACCTCGTCCTCTCTCTCAGTGGGGTAAGGAGTTGATGTTTACTGAATGGTGTATACTGGCTGACCCCAATGTATATTTGGATTCCAGTGAGACATTACAATGACAGTGAAAATTAGGAAAGGAAGGGGTATGAAGAGGGGAGGAAGAGAGAAAGAGTGAGAGGAATTCAGAGGCAGGAGATGGAGCGATGAGCACAGAGTAAAATAGTTTGAGAGGACAGAAGAAGACAAGATGGAAGAGTCTGGTTCTCTTGGAAGACGAATGAGGCCTTGAGAAAACACACAGTCAGCAAGAGCAGGCTGACCGAGACACTCTCTGTCTGTTCTGTAGTGATGAAAAAGAAGCTGATATACTGTAAATCACGACAGCCAAAGCAGCCATAATCACACACTCGGTCCTACCCATAATATCCTGTCCTCCTAGCCTAGCATTAGTGGGCTAATAGAAATGTTGTCACACTCACACCACAGAATGAATTCAGCTCACTAAGCCTCTAGACTAGGGAAAACAGTATGATCTCCCACACACTGCTCTGATTAGGCAGTCCCAACAATAACGTTTGATTCTGTTCTGCTGATCTTAGCGAAGGCTTAAGCTCTTTGTGGCTCTTTTCTGTCACTTTGGCTCCCTCCCAGAATCTAACTATGTCCTGTCAGCATATTGATGTAAGCTGTAATCATAATAACAGGGCCTCAGGGGCCCAGAGAAAAGCGGAGACTCAGAGCTCTGCACTAAATGTCTGACGCAGCCCTTTTTTAGGAGACCATGCTGCCGGTAACACCATTAATAACGTGGCAATTTTTTTGGCCCTGTTCTCTTTGGTGGAAAATGGCCGAACTGTTCTGCTCAATTTGAGTTTTGAGTTTATTTATCTACATAAATTTATGTCTGTTAAAATTGGTTGCACCTACGTCAACTTTCCCCCTCTTTATATTAAACAGTTGCTGCAATACACGTCATACTTTTACAGGTCAAGTAAGATGGACCGAAGGTCAATCCGTTAAATAACGACACATTTCCCAGGAAAGTGCAGCCATTCATTTTAAACCCAGAACTCAGATGGGCCATTGTAATTATAGTAATGTATCATCTAGCACTTGCTGCCGTGCTGCTGTGAACAACACAAACTAATTTCTATAATGGGCTGATGGTTGGCGGGGAGGATTAAAGTGGGGAGGAGTGGGAAATTATATTACAGTTTTTCTCAAATGCTAAAACACAATTTCTGAAACGTTGCTCCATTTCCTGAAAACATTCAACACAAAACCTCATCTTCAAGCACTATTTACATAACCTCTGACTCCTCTTGCAAAATGAAACATTCGCCTCAAAACAGTTTTACCTGACTTCAAAATCAAACACTGCTCTCAAATCATAAACAAAGTGATCAAAACGATATACACTCTCAAGCAGTCAGTAAACAATACACCGAAAATAGAAAACACATTGTTCAAAACATACAATTCTCAGGGAGAAGAACATTTTTTATCCAAAAATAAATTCATATTTTTCTGTCATTGTCCTTAGATGAAAGAAAACATGTTCTATCATAGTAGCTCAAAATTGATCAGAAATTACTACTCTGCTATGCTCTTTGCAATTTTGTTTTTTGTTCTTCCTCCTCCTTGTACCCCTATTTTTACAATACTGTACCCTGCATCTCACAAACCTGTCCTTTGTCTCTGTGATACTGTAATTCTTGTTCTTTGTTGATATGAACCTGCAACCAGTCAAAATATATTGAGCAGTTAGTACTGTTAATAAATGGAAAGCACAATGTTCAGGACCATACAATTTGTCCATTGTACAGTATACAGCCTACAATGCACTGTACTACAGTATCCATTCTCAGACTTTCTCATTCCCACCTTCAACAACCTGTTTGCTCTCTGAACTGGCTTATATTGGTTGTGTCGCATCATTTGAAACAGGTAAAATCAATTTTGAGTGGTTGTGTTCAATCAATGACATATGTTCTCTACCACTCGCCACTTGTGTTTACCGGTATGGATGACATGTGCATTAGAGTGCAGAATGTGTTTTGAGAATGAGAATGTGTTTAGAGTTTTGCTGAAAAGTCTAAGTGAGATCTGCAAATTGTGTTTTACCATGTGAAATGGTTTAAGGTATTGACAACAGACTGTGTTTTACCATGTGAAATGGTTTAAGGTACTGACAACAGACTGTGTTTCACCATGTGAAATGGTTTAAGGTATTGACAACAGACTGTGTTTTACCATGTGAAATGGTTTAAGGTATTGACAACATACTGTGTTTTACCATGTGAAATGGCTTAAGGTATTGACAACAGACTGTGTTTTACCATGTGAAATGGTTTGATGTATTGACAACAGACTGTGTTTTACCATGTGAAATGGTTTAAGGTATTGACAACAGACTGTGTTTTACCATGTGAAATGGTTTAAGGTATTGACAACAGACTGTGTTTTACCATGTGAAATGGTTTAAGGTACTGACAACAGACTGTGTTTCACCATGTGAAATGGTTTAAGGTACTGACAACAGACTGTGTTTTACCATGTGAAATGGTTTAAGGTACTGACAACAGACTGTGTTTTACCATGTGAAATGGTTTAAGGTATTGACAACAGACTGTGTTTTACCATGTGAAATGGTTTAATGTATTGACAACAGACTGTGTTTCACCATGTGAAATGGTTTAAGGTATTGACAACAGACTGTGTTTTACCATGTGAAATGGTTTAATGTATTGACAACAGACTGTGTTTCACCATGTGAAATGGTTTAAGGTATTGACAACAGACTGTGTTTTACCATGTGAAATGGTTTAATGTATTGACAACAGACTGTGTTTTACCATGTGAAATGGTTTAAGGTATTGACAACAGACTGTGTTTCACCATGTGAAATGGTTTAAGGTATTGACAACAGACTGTGTTTCACCATGTGAAATGGTTTAAGGTATTGACAACAGACTGTGTTTTACCATGTGAAATGGTTTAATGTATTGACAACAGACTGTGTTTCACCATGTGAAATGGTTTAAGGTATTGACAACAGACTGTGTTTTACCATGTGAAATGGTTTAAGGTATTGACAACAGACTGCATAATTAGCTAAATGAGTCCAGGCAACTGAGAACTTTGTTCAGCCAATGGAGTTTAGTGTTTTAGCAATTGAGAAAAACTGTAATTCAGTTTGATCTGTCCTAGCCCCACACTGAACCTTTGAGTCACCAAATAGTATGCGAGACCAGTGATGACAGAGTGTCAGTGAATAGGAAAATTGGTGGTAAATGCAAGAATGTGGCCCATATGTCATATCCACATGGGAGGCTCAGTGGAGAGAGGCGAGTGAGAGGGAAAGCTGTGACAGGAGCAGAGAAGTGCCAGCGGATGCAACACTCTGAACCACTGAAACCTGTCTCCGGTCCCCCCATGAACCACCAAGAGAGAGAGAGAGAGAGAGAGAGAGGAGAGAGAGAGAGAGAGAGAGAGAGAGAGAGAGAGAGAGAGAGAGAGAGATTGAGATTGGGGCAGAAGAGGGGCAGTCCAGTCCCATCCATCACACACACCACAGACAGTCAGCCTGTCTGTGTGTTCACCACATACCCTACCCTATCGCACAGAGACCAGCAGTAGGCTAGCCTAGTGGGAAATCAGACCTACTGGTTAAAACAACACACAAACCCCAGCTGCCAGAGAGCTAAGCAAACTGGAAATCATCCTCCCTTCCACTCGCCACCTCACCTCAGGTGACTCCATGACACACTGTACGTTGAGCGCATGAACACACACACCACCCTGAGCAAGGGGCACATCTCCCCAGCACTCTGAACAAACAGCCATCTGGCCTCCTAAGGTCATAATGGAATTTAGATATGATGTTGTTTATTCCCTTTCCCATTTGGTCACGAGTCCACTAAGAGCAGGAACGTCTTTACAGTAGCGTTAGATACTGTAGGTACAGTACGCTAGGTACACTCTGGTAAGTGTCTCATTTGAGAAGCGGCTTTCTCAGAAGCGGTGACTTTTAGTGGTGATTAGACCTGGTGGTGACGTGCGAATCCTGGGTGAAGCGAGCAACTGGGATCATGGTGTTTGTTTGAGATGCTTACTTTACGTAATCAGCCTTTTTCCTTTCAGTGGAGAGGGTGTTTGTGCGTGTGTTTTGAATGGCAGAATGTTTTAGCACCCTACTCCAGGTGACAACAAGGGGTTCTTAAATCCACCTTGACACACCTATCCAATAAGTTCACCTAAACATTCATATGAAGAATGCCACTGTCAACTCCAGCGCAATGCATCAAATGATTGCTCTTTAATATTATATATGTGGTGTCTTAAAGATTATTTACGGCTGTCATGGTGTTCTTCGGCTTGCAAGCCTCCCCCTTTGTCCTCCTAACATAATGAGGGTCATTATGGCCAAAAGGTTCTATTTTTGTTTCATCGGACCAGAGGATATTTCTCCAAAAAGAACGATCTTTGTCCCCATGCCCAGTTGCAAACCTTCAATATGGCGGTTTTGGAGCAGTGGCTTCTTCCTTGCTGAGCAACCTTTCAGGTTATGTCAATATAGGACTCGTTTAACTGTGGATATAGATACTTTTGTACCTGTTTCCTCCAGCATCTTCACAAGGTCCTTTGCTGTTGTACTAGGATTGATTTGCACTTTTCGCACCAAAGTATGTTCATCTCTACGTGGTACGTGGTACCTTCAGACCTTTGGAAATTGCTCCCAAGGATGAACCAGACTTGTAGAGGTCTATCAATTTTTTTCGGAAGTCTTGGCTAATTTCTTTTGATTTTTCCATGATGTCAATCAAAGAGGCACTGAGTTTGAAGGTAGGCCTTGAAATACATCCACAATTGGAGGTACACCAATTGGAGGTGGGTGAGGTACACCTCCAATTGACTCAAATGATGTCAATTATCCTAACAAAAGCTTCTAAAGCTATGACATAATTTCTGGAATTTTCCAAGCTGTTGAAAGGCACAGTCAATTTAGTGTATGTAAACTTCTGACCCACTGGAATTGTGATACAGTGAATTATAAGTGAAATAATCTGTCTGTAAACAATTGTTGGAAAAATTATTTGTGTCATGCACAAAGTAGATGTCCTAACCGACTTGCCAAAACTACAGTTTGTTAACAAGAAATTTGTGGAGTGGTTGAAAAGTGAGTTTTAATGATTACAACCTAAGTGTATATAAACGTTTGACTTCAACTGTACACGTGTAAGGTGACTAGGCATAAGGATATATGGTAAACAGTGCTGAAGCAGCACGGAAATTATGATTGTTTGTGCATGTGTGGAGAGTTAGTATAACTCTCCACACATTTCCTGTAGTTCCCATTTCCTGTAGTCCACAATCAGCTTCTTGGTCTTACTGACGTTGAGAGAGATGTTGTTGTCCAGGCACCACACTGCCAGGTCACTGACCTCCTCCCTGTCTCATCGTCACCGGTGATCAGGCCTACACCGTTGTGTCATCAGCAAACTTGACGATGGTGTTGGAGTTGTGTGTGGCCATGCAGTCGTGGGTAAACAGGGAGTGCAGGAAGGGACTAAGCACACACCTCTGTAGAGCCGCCATGTTGAGGGAGGCGTAGCGGAGGTGATGTTGCCTACCATCACCATCTGGGGACGGCCCGACAGTAAGTCCAGGATACAGTTGCAGAGGGAGGGGTCCAGTCACAGGGTCCTAAGCTTGGTGCTAATCTCGGAGGGGACAATGGTGTTGAACGCTGAGCTGTAGTCAGTGAACAGCATTTTCACATAGGTATTCCTCTTATCTAGGTGGGTGATGTCAGTGTGGAGTGCAATTGAGATTGCATCATCTACAGCTCTGTTGGAGCGGTATGCAAATTGGACTTGGTCTAGGGTGTCTGGGATGATGGTGGTGATGTGTACCATAACCTTCCTTTTAAAGCACCTCATGATTACAGATGTGAGTGCTACAGGGCGTTAGTCAATGTGGCATGAAGCTTTAGAGTTCTTAGGAACAGGAATGATGATAGTCAGACTGGGACAAAGAGAGGTTGAACATTTCTGTGAATATGCCTGCCAGCTGATCTGCACATGCTCTGAGAATGCTCCCTGGAAAAACGTCTGGCCCGAGGCCTTGCGAATGTTGACCTGATTAAAGGCCTTACTCACGTCGCCCTCTGAGAGTGAGATCACCCAGTCCTCTGGGTCGGTGTGGCCCGCAAGCACGGTACGTGTTGTTATTGTCAAAGCGTGTAGAAAATGCATTGAGTTCGTCTGGAATAAAGACATCGTTGGGCAGATCATGGATGTGTCTTCCTCTGCAATCCGTAATAGACTGTAGCCCTTGCCACATGCAGCGGGAATCAGAGCGTATGGTGTGTGATTCTACCTTATTCCTACATTGTTCTTTTGCTCATTTTATGACTCTGCTGAGGGCTACTTGTACTTGTTCCTGTCTTCGGCCTTAGCTTCAGGGTTGTCTGAGATAGCCTTGTGCGTGGTAGCCCTGTCCTTTAGTTTAGTGCCAATTTTTGTGTTAATGCAGGGCTTTTGATTGGGGAAGCAGAGAACCTTCATTGTGGGGACAATATCAGCGATGCATTTCCTTATGAAGCTGGTGTTGGAGGTGGTTAGCTCGTCTATGTTATTGGTGGAGTCTCAGAACATAATCTCCCCTAGCAAAGCAGTCCTGTAGCATAATCTCTGATTATGATGACCATTTATCAACAGAGTGAGTCACGGTTACTGCTTCTGCTTGTTAACAGGAAGCAGGAATATGGACTCATGATCTGATTTGCTGAATGGCGGATGAGGGAGGATCTTGTATGCTTGCTTGTGGGTAGAGCAACAGTGGTCTAGGACTTTATTGCCAATAGTGGTGAAAGAGACGTGTTGATGGAAGTTGGGAATCACATGTCTTAATGATGCAAAATTAAAATAGCCGGTGACAAGAAAGGCAGCCTCCGGATGTAAGTTTTCCTGCTTGTTTATAGCCTCGTACAGTTTGTTAAGTGTCAGCTTGTTATATATCTTGTCCTGAGGTGGAATGTATACAGCAATCACGATAACAACTGAAAACTCCCTCGCGAGGTAGAAGGTTTTGGCTTTTGACCATCAGATTTTCCAAGACAGGTGAACAATGAGTAGAGACTACCACTGCGCTCGATTCAGCACACCATTAGTTGTTGATGAAGAGGCAAACCCCTCCCCCTCTCGATTTCCCTTACTCCATTGTCCTGTCAGCTCCGCGAATAGAGAGTCCATTGAGTTGGATAGCCATGGGGAGCAGCTTGTCCGAAATACATTTTTCAGAAAAGCAGAGAATATTGCAGTTTATCGAGTCCCATTGGTAGCAAATCTGAGTTCGGAGGTCATCCATATTATGATCAAGTGGCTGTACATTGGCCAATAGACTAGAGGGAAGAGGTGGTCGGTTTTCCCTTTGCCTTAATCTCGCCAGGACTCCGCCTCTCTTGCCTCTAACGCAGGCGTTTCCTCTTGATACCCCGAAAATTCGGTTGTAATTACAGAAAGAGCCCTTGGCAGAGGAGTCTAAATTGAAGCCGGAATTGGGGTAAGTATTTTTATTTATTTTTATTTTTATTTTATTTCACCTTTATTTAACCAGGTAGGCTAGTTGAGAACAAGTTCTCATTTGCAACTGCGACCTGGCCAAGATAAAGCATAGCAGTGTGAACAGGCAACAACACAGAGTTACACATGGAGTAAACAATTAACAAGTCAATAACACAGTAGAAAAAAAAGAAAAAAAGAGAGTCTATATACATTGTGTGCAAAAGGCATGAGGAGGTAGGCGAATAATTACAATTTTGCAGATTAACACTGGAGTGATAAATGATCAGATGGTCATGTACAGGTAGAGATATTGGTGTGCAAAAGAGCAGAACTCTGTCTGCAAAGTAGTTGGTGAACCAGGCAAGGCAGTCATCAGAAAAACTGAGGCTACTGAGTCTGCCGATGAGAATATGGTGATTGACAGAGTCGAAAGCCTTGGCAAGGTCGATGAAGACGGCTGCACAGTACTGTCTTTTATCGATGGCGTTTATATATGATGTCGTTTAGTACCTTGAGCGTGGCTGAGGTGCACCCTGACCGTCTCGGAAACCAGATTGCACAGCGGAGTAGGTACGGTGGGATTCGAGATGGTCAGTGACCTGTTTGTTGACTTGGCTTTCGAAGACCTTAGATAGGCAGGGCAGGATGGATATAGGTCTGTAACAGTTTGGGTCCAGGGTGTCTCCCCCTTTGAAGAGGGGGATGACTGCGGCAGCGTTCCAATCCTTGGGGATCTCAGATGATATGAAAGAGAGGTGGAACAGGCTGGTAAATAGGGGTTGCGACAATGGCGGCAGATAGTTTCAGAAATAGAGGGTCCAGATTGTCAAGCCCAGCTGATTTGTACGCGTCCAGGTTTTGCAGCTCTTTCAGAACATCTGCTATCTGGATTTGGGTAAAGGAGAACCTGGAGAGGCTTGGGCAAGTAGCTGGGGGGGGAGCTGTTGGCCGAGGTTGGAGTAGCCAGGAGGAAGGCATGGCCAGCCGTTGAGAAATGCCTGTTGAAGTTTTCGATAATCGTGGATTTAACGGTTGTGACCGTGTTACCGAGTCTCAGTGCAGTGGGCAGCTGAGAGGAGGTGCTCTTGTTCTCCATGGACTTCACAGTGTCCCAGAACTTTTTGGAGTTGGAGCTACAGGATGCACATTTCTGCCTGAAGAAGCTGGCCTTTGCTTTCCTGACTGACTGTGTGTATTGGTTCCTGACTTCCCTGAACAGTTGCATATCGCGGGGACTATTCGATGCTATTGCAGTCCGCCACAGGATGTTTTTGTGCTGGTCAAGGGCAGTCAGTGAACCAAGGGCTATATCTGATGTTAAAAAGTGATCATCGGTTACAAGAAATGATAGGGGATACATTTTGTGAAAGTAAAGTAAAGGAAACACCAAAGTAGATAAGTTGGGTCGGAGCTCGCAAAACAGCAGCCATCCAGTACGGCACCATCTTATTATTTTTACAGTATTACAATACGCTAGGTACGCTCTAGTAAGTGTCTCATTCATCAGAAGCGTGCGAAGCCTGAGTGAAGCGAGTGACCGGGTTCATGGTGTTTGTTTGAAATGCTTACGTTATGTAATCATCCTTTTTCAAACAGAGAAACAGTTGGGACGCCATCCGGATCACAACCGGAATGTCATGGAAATTATGTTTCCGGTCAGTGTGTGTGTGTTTGTAAGTGTCAGAATGTTTCGTACAATACTCCAGGTGTAGACAGAGGAGTCTTAAATTTAACTTGGCACACCTATCCAATACGTTCATCTTACATATGAAGTGCCACTGCCAACTCTAGTGCAACACATCAAAATATTGCTCTTTAGTATTATACAGTGCCTTCGGAAAGTTATCAGACCCCTTGACTTTTTACACATTTTGAAACGTTACAGCCTTTTTCAAAAAATTGTTTTTCCTTTTATCCTCAGCAATCTACACACAATACCCTATAACAACAAAGCGAAAACAGGTTTTTAGAAATGTTTTCAAATGTATTAAACATTTAAACAGAAATGTCTTATTTACATAATTATTCAGACCCTTTGCTATGCGATTCGAAATTGAGCTCAGGTGCATCTTGTTTCCATTGACCATCCATGAGATGTTTCTACAACTTGATTGGAGTCCACCTGTGATAAATTCAATTGATTGGACATGATTTGGAAAGGCATACACCTGTTTATATAAGGTCCAACAGTTGACAGTGCACGTCAGAGCAAAAACCAAGCCATAAGGCAGAAAAAAAATTGTCCGTAGAGCTCTGAGACAGGATTGTGTCGAGGCACAGATCTGGGGAAGGGTACCAAAACAATTCTGTAGCATTGAAGGTTTCCAAGAACACAGTGGCCTCCATCATTTTTAAATGGAAGAAGTTTGCAACCACCAAGACTCTTCATGGATCTGGCCGCCAGGCCAAGCTAAGGTGACCAAGAACTCCTCAGTAAAAGGCACATGAAGGCCTGTTTGGAGTTTACCAAAAGGCACATAAAGACTCTCAGACCATGAGAAACAAGATTCTCTGGTCTGATGAAACCAAGATTGAACCATTTGGCCTGAATGTCAAGTTTCACCTGGCACCATACCTACAGTGAAGCATGGCGGTGGCAGCATCATTCTGTGGGGGTGTTTTTCAGTGGCAGGGACTGGGAGACTAATCAGGATCGAGGTAAAGATGAACTGAGAAAGTACAGAGATCCTTGATGAAAACCTGTGCCCTAGGGCTCAGGACCTCAGATTGGGGCGAAAGTTCACATTTCAACAGGACAACCACCCTAAACACACAGCCAAGACAATGCAGGAGTGGCTTCGGGACAAGTCTCTGAATGTCCAAGAGTGGCCCAGCCAGAGCTCGAACCTGATCGAACATCTCTGAAGAAACCTGAAAAAAGCTGTGCAGCAATGCTCCCCGTCCAACCTGACAGAGCTTAAGAGGATCTGCAGAGAAGAATGGGAGAAACTCCCCAAATACAGGTGTGCCGAGCTAGTTGCGTCATACCCAAGAAGACTTGAGGCTGTAATCGCTGCCAAAGGTGCTTGAACAAGGTATTGAGTAAACGGTATGAATACTTATGTAAATGTAATTCCATATTTTTTATTTTCATATATTAGCAAAAATGTTCTACAAAACAGTTTTTTCTTTGTCATTATGGGGGTATTGTGTGTAGATTGATGAGTGGGAAAAAACTATTTTATAAATTTTAGAATAAGGCTGTAACGTAACAAAATGTGGAAAAAGTCAAGGGGTCTTTCTATATACTTTCTGTATATGTGGTGTTTGTACACTCGGTGTACAAAACATATTGAGTTGCACCCCCCTTTGCCCTCAGAACAGCCTCGATTCATTAGGGCAGGGACTATACAAGGTGTTGAAAGCATTCCACCAGGCCCATGTTGACTCCAATGCTTCCCACAGTTGAGTCAAGTTGGTCTGATGTCCTTTGTGTGGTGGTCAGTCTTGATACACATGGGAAACTAGTTAGTTGAAAAACCAAGCAGCGTTGCATTTCTTGACACTCTCAAATTGGTGCACCTGCCACCTACTAACATACCCCATTCAAAGGCACTTAAATCTTTTGTCTTGCCACCCCACCCCCTCCTCAGGTGTCACCCATCTGCCCCTTATCCCCTTTGTATTTATACCAGGGTTCTCTGTTTGTCTGTTGCCAGTTCGTCTTGTCAGGTCTTACCAGCTTGTCTTCCTGTTTCTCAAGTTCTGTTTCCTAGTTTTTCCCAGTGCTGACCGTTTGCCTGCCCTGACCCCGGGCCTGCCTGTCGCCTGTACCTACCTGACTCTGACCTGACTACAAACCTCTGCCTGTCCTCAATCTGCCCTTTTCCCCGTGTTTATAATAAATGATCTGAGAACTCTACTATCTGCCTCCTGTGTCTGTATCTGGGTCATATCCCTAGTCGTGATATAAAGAAAATGAAAAAGTCCAGGCCCTGATCATAAACAGAGGGCATTATTTGGTGTGTGTTAGGAAAGTGTGTCAGAATGTGGTGAAGCAGTGAACACAACATATTGAGTATTGCTTCATCTTGACAATCCATCCAGAGCAGCTGAACCAGGACAACTCCCCTGGTTCCATCTAACTCACAGCAGAGGCTTTCACACTGATGAGAACAGCGAGGGAGTGCCAGCATAACCACACTTTATCACCATCATTTCCTTTTTAGTTACTCTGTATCAGGTTTATTTTTACATTTACCGGAAGTGATGAGCTCGTACATGCACACACGTAATGGGCAATAAGTCTGAGTTTATGTGCTGCAGTAGTTTAGGAGTCAGAGAGATTATAAATTCACTGGGAAGGCTCTGTGTGTTTCAAAGCACTTTTTGCAAAACATTTCCATAACATACTCAGTCTTTCTCACTTTGTGTTTATAAACAGATCACACATTTTTGGGAAGAGAGGATGGAGAGGAGAGAAAGAAAATATTGTGTGTGTGATTAACAAAATGAGTGAGCAATTGCGTTGCTTGAGCATGTTCGAGGAAAAGTCAGTGTCCTGGATAAGTACAAGTACTGCATAAAAATATCACCAGCATTCAATTGAATTGCCAAGAATTTCTTTCAATTGTGACCTATTAAACTGTTAATAGGGGAGACTGGGGTTGGTTGTCAAATGGGTTGGTTTTCAAAGTGCTTATTACTCCCAATCTAGAGGTTTATGTTTAATAATTTTAAGATTAAAATGTGTGAATTATTTGAAAGAACTCATCCACCTGCTCAGTTCCTGTCAGAGTGACAAAATAATGACATGAGTGGAATTTGTGTTTTTCATAGGATAGTATAAACATACACAGTGCCCTCGGAAAGTATTCAGACCCCTTGACGTTTTCCAAATTTTGTTATGCTACAGCCTTATTCTGAAATTGATGAAATTGTTTATTTTCCTCATCAATCTACACACTGTACCCCATAATGACAAAGCAAAAACAGGTTTTTAGACATTTTGAAAAACATAAATATTAAATTTACATACAGTGCCTTGCGAAAGTATTCGGCCCCCTTGAACTTTGCGACCTTTTGCCACATTTCAGGCTTCAAACATAAAGATATAAAACTGTATTTTTTTGTGAAGAATCAACAAGTGGGACACAATCATGAAGTGGAGCAACATTTATTGGATATTTCAAACTTTTTTAACAAATCAAAAACTGAAAAATTGGGCTTCATGATTGTTGTTGATTCTTCACAAAAAAATACAGTTTTATATCTTTATGTTTGAAGCCTGAAATGTGGCAAAAGGTCGCAAAGTTCAAGGGGGCCGAATACTTTCGCAAGGCACTGTAAGTATTCAGACCCTTTACTCAGTACTTTGTTGAAGCACCTTTTACAGCCTCGAGTCTGCAGCGATTACAGCCTCGTGTTTTCTTGAGTATGACGCTACTAGCTCAGTATACCTGTATTTGGGGAGTTTCTCCCATTCTTCTCTGCAGATACTGTCAAGCTCTGTCAGATTGGATGGGGAGCGTTGCTGCATAACTATTTTCAGGTCTCTCCAGAAATGTTAGATCAGGTTTAAGTCCGAGTTCTTGGCTGTGCCATTCAGAGACTTGTCGCGAAGCCACTCCTGCATTGTCTTGGCTGTGTGCTCAGGGTGGTTGTCCTGTTGGAAGGTGAACTTTCGCCCAATCTGAGGTCCTGAGCCCTCTGGCACAGGTTTTCAGGTTTGCTCCATTCATTTTCCCCCGATCCTGACTAGTCTACCAGTCTCTGCCGCTGAAAAACATGTCCATAGCATGATTCTGCCATACCGTAGGTTTGGTGCCAGGTCTCCTCCATATGTGACGCTTGGCATTCAGGCCAAAGAGTTCCATCTTGGTTTCATCAGACCAGAGAATCTTGTTTCTCATTGTCTGAGAGTCTTTAGGTGCCTTTTGGCACACTCCAAGCGGACTGTCATGTGCCTTTTACAGAGGAGTGGCTTCCGTCTGGCCACTCTACCATAAAGGCCTAATTGGTGGAGTGCTGCAGAGACGGTTGTCATTCTGGAAGGTTCTCCCATCTCCACAGACGACTTCTAGAGCTCTCTAAGAGTGACCAGTGAGTTCTTGCTCATGTCCCTGACGAGCTCTAGCAAGAGTCTTGGTGGTTCCAAACGTTTTCCACTTCCAATGATGGAGGCCACTCTGTTCTTGGGGACCTTTACTGCTGCAGAGATTTTTGGGTAAACTTCCCCAGATTTGTACTTTGACACAATACTGTCTTGGAGCTCTACAGACAATTCCTTCGACCTTATGGCTTGGTTTTTGCTCTGACATGCACTGTCAACTGTGGGACTTCATACAGATAGGTGTGTGCCTTTCCAAATCATGTCCAATCAATTGAATTTACCACAGGTGGACTCCAATCAAGTTGTAGAAACATCTCAAGGATGATCAGTGGAAACAGGATATACAGTTGAAGTCGGAAGTTTAAATACACTTAGGTTGGAATCATTAAAACTCCATTTTTCAACCACTTCATAAATTTCTTGTTAACAAACTATAGTTTTGGAAAGTCGGGTTAGGACATCTACTTTGTGCATGACAAAAGTTATTTTTCCAACAATTGTTTACAGACAGATTATTTCACTTATAATTCACGGTATCACAATTCCAGTGGGTCAGAAGTTTACATACACTAAGTTGACTGTGCCTTTAAACAGCTTGGAAAATTCCAGAAAATTATGTCATGGCTTTAGAAGCTTCTGATAGGCTATATGACACCATTTGAGTCAATTGGAGGTGTACCTGTGGATGTATTTCAAGGCCTACCTTCAAACCAGTGCCTCTTTGCTTGACATCATGGGAAAATCAAAAGATATCAGCCAAGACCTCAGAAAAAAAATTGTAAACCTCCACAGGTCTGGTTCATCCTTGGGAGCAATTTCCAAATGCCTGAAGGTACCTCGTTCATCTGTACAAACAGCAGTATGCAAATATAAACACCATGGTACCACGCAGCCGTCATACCGCTCAGGAAGGAGACGCGTTCTGTCTCCTAAAGATGAACGACTTTGGTGCAAAAAGTGCAAATCAATCACAGAACAACAGCAAAGGACCTTGTGAAGATGCTGGAAGGAGTCCTATATCGACATAACCTGAAAGGAAGAAGCCACTGCTCCAAAACCTCCATATTAAAGCCAGACTACAGTTTGCAACTGCACATGGGGACAAAGATCGTACTTTTTTTGGAAAATGTCCTCTGGTCTGATGAAACAAAAATAGAATTGTTTGGCCATAATGACCATCGTTATGTTCGGAGGAAAAGGGGGGGGGGTTGCAAGCCGAAGAATACCATCCCAATCGTGGAGCACGGGGGTGGCAGCATCATGTTGTTGGGGTGCTTTGCTGCAGGAGGGACTGGTGCACTTCACAAAAGAGATGGCATCGTGAGTGAGGAAAATTATGTGGATATATTGATGCAACATCTCAAGACATCAGTCAGGAAGTTAAAGCTTGGTCGCAAATGGGTCTTCCAAATGAACAATGACCCCAAGCATGCTTCCAAAGTTGTGTAAAAATGGCTTAAAGACAACAAAGTCAAGGTATTGGAGTGGTCATCACAAAGCCCTGACCTCAATCCTATAGGAAATTTATGGACAGAACTGCAAAGCATGTGCGAGCAAGGAGGCCTACAAACCTGTTTCAGTTACACCAGCTCTGTCAGGAGGAATAGGCCAAAATTCACCCAACTTATTGTGGGAAGCTTGTGGAAGGCTACCCAAAATGTTTGACCCAAGTTAAACAATTTAAAGGCAATGCTGCCAAATACTAATTGAGTGTATGTAAACTTCTGACCCACTGGGAATGTGATGAAAGAAATAAAAGCTAAAATAAATCCTTCTCTCTACTATTATTCAGACATTTCACATTCTTAAAATAATGTAGTGATCCTAACGGACCTAAGACCGGGAGTTTTTACTAGGATTAAATGTCAGCAATTCTGAAAAACCGAGTTTAAATGTATTTGGCTAAGGTGTATGTAAACTTCTGACTTCAACTGTATGTGCCTTCAGGCCACTACTCTACTACCACATATCTACAATTCAAAATCCATGTGTACGTGTATGTAGAGTGCATGTCTTATCATGTTTATGTGTCTGTGCCTGTGTGTGTGTCTCTTCACAGTCCCCACTGTATGTTTAAATCTGTTTTTTACATCTGATTCTACTGCTTGCATCAGTTACCTGATGTGGAATAGAGTTCCATGTAGCCATGGCTCTATGTAGTAATGTGCGTCTCCCATAGTCTGTTCTGGACTTTGGAATTGTGAAGAGACATCTGGTTGATGTTGATGCCTGGCCGACGTAAGGCATTAAGCTCTCTAATAGATCAGTGTTATCTTGGTGGTGCAGAAGTGGATCGTATCCGTCAGAAGTCAGTTTGTAACAGCGATGTAGAATATAGAATGTAGATATTCTAAATACGTCTGTGAGACGTCTTGACAATTAGCAAACGATGTCTAAACTGCATCTTCCAGATGCATCATGTATACGTCCGTTGGGCAGAGGAATCTGTGCCATCTGGGTTTGTTGATTCTCTCTCATTTCTTCTGTCTCACACCCACATGCATACGCACACATTTATTCAAACTGCCATATGTCGTTCTCAAGGCATTAAATGCTGAATTTTGTTAGGAATATCCTTCCATCAAAAGGCTTCCCAAGACTCTGTATATTATATTGCTTTATTTCCTGTTATGAAAGGAAAAAGCAACAAGCAAACATTGTGACAACCGACCCCGTACTTTGCAACAAACATTGTGACAACAAACCCCATACTTTGTGACAACCAACCCCACAGTGGGGCTGGTTATCAAAAGTGGACAGAGTGTGTTTGATGGCTTATAACTCCATGTTGTAATACTATATGAGAATAAAGACGGTCCCCAATTCAACCCAATACCTTTCATTCGTTGAAAAGGGTCTTGTAAGATATACTGGTGCTGAGAACTACACATGAGAGTAAAATGTGTGACAAGCAACACTGGTCTCCCCTACAGATTTTTCCATGATGAAAGTAGGGGACTTGATTTCGCCTTATAAGCTGATGACAAAGAGAGAAAATGCAGTGACATCACTGGGCATTCCCCCCCTATTTATGCACACAAATGATTGCATCTCTGACACTGAGGTCACTGACAGACAACAGCTGCTGAACAATGTTCACATTAACACACAGACAGTCACATTACACTTCCTTAGATGAACTGGGAGAAGGGTGGGGGGATAAAGAGAGAGAGGATGAGAGAGTGAGGGAGAGACAGAGAGAAGGGGAAAGAGAGAGAGCGAGAGAGAGAGCGAGAGAGCGAGAGAGAGAGAGAGAGAGAGTCTTGAGATGACTAACAAACACCAGGGGGTTGGGAAGGGAATAGAGGTCAAGGATCAACAGGAAGACACAGAGGAATAGAAAACTACAAGTACGAGGAGAGTGTCCTAAGAGTGGAGGATGGAAAGACAGAGGAGAGAGAAAGTGGAACGGGTAGAAAGGGGGACAGAAAGCTCCAAGAAGAGACAAATCGGACCCTAACACTCAGCCATGTCAATAACACACACACAAAATCAGAACCAGGCTTACCACGGGACAGAGAGAGAGCTAGGAGGGTGGTGGATAAGGAGACCCATTCTCTTTCTCTCTCTCTCTCTCTCTCTCTCTCTCTCTCTCTGAGTATGCACACTTTAATACCATGGTGATGGTGACCTCACTCAGACAGGGTTATTTTAAAACGCCAGGCAGGCAGCGTTAATTATCACTGTCACATTAACACGAGCATTTTCTCACTGTCTGACAGGCGTTATGATAATTACAGTAAAGAAAAATAGGAGCTCATCCAAGAGGAATGGTGGTTGAATACACTGGGGATCTCCATCATGGCCTGGAGATGATGCTGTCCTCCTACATTAACTATTAAATTAGTATATTACGACTCCCTCACGACACAATGCTTGTTAGAGTTATCCCTCTATAGTGTGCACATAAGTTTACAGTGCCTTCTGGAAGTATTCAAACCCCTTGACTCTTTCCACATTTTGCTACCTTACAGCCTTATTCTAAAATTGATTAAATAGTTTTTCCCCCTCTTCAATCTACACACAACACCCCATAATGTCACAACAAAAACAGGTTTTTAGACATTTAACCAAATGTATCAAATATAAATAACTAAAATATATAAATATAAATAACTAAAATAATATATATACATACGTTTTACTCAGTACTTTGTTGAAGAACCTTGGGCAGCGATTACAGCCTCGAGTCTTCTTGGGTATGTCGCTACAAGCTTGGCACACCTGTAATTGGGGAGTTTCTCCCATTCTTCTCTGCAGATCCTCTCAAGCTCTGTCAGGTTGGATGGGGAGCGTTGCTGCACCTTGTAAATAAGGTATTCCTGTTTTTTTTGTTTTTATGTATGCATTTGCTAAAATGTCAAAAAACCTGTTTGGCTTTGTTATTATGGGGTATTGTGTGTTGATTGCTGAGGATTTTATTTATTTAATCCATTTTATATTAAGGCTGTAACATATATATTTTTTGTTTAAAGTCAAGGCGTCTGAATACTTTCCGAAGGCACTAGTCCCTGTCCAAATGTCTGTCTGTGTGTGTATTTACACACACCTTCGATTTGCAGTGTCTCTGTCTCTGCAGGAGGGACAGACCAGCTCTTTAATCATCCCGTCCCCCACACACACACTGGGCAATAAGCTCTCTAATAGATCAGTGATATCTTGGTGGTGCAGAGGTGGATCGTCCCAGTCAGAAGTCAGATTAGAACAGCCTGATGTTCTTTACTGCACTACGGCACAGAGCACTTGTTCATATGGCACCTCCCTGCACTTTGATGAATACAACTGTGTCCGTGTCCCTAGAGGCACCCTATTCCTATGGGTCCTGGTCAAAAGTAATGCACGATATAGGGGATAGGTTGCCATTTGGGACGCAAACCACTTATTTTACAACCTATCACTACCACAATCTAGCCTGTACTGTGAAAGAGACAATTCACTGTCTGTCTGCCGTCTGTCCGTGTTCTCATCATGTTGCTTCCATTACTCTGGATCTATCTCTCCACATGGCTAGCTTAATGCTTTTGATGGCTCATAAACCAAGAGAGATGGCCTTATGATGAGAGCAAAGACAAATCGCCCTCTACACTGACGCTAACTGACACTGGACCAAATGTACTATTGTACGCCTACTCATCTGGCCCAGTGTGAGAATAATTTAATATCAAATCAAATTCATTTATAAAGCCCTTCTTACATCAGCTGATGTCACAAATTGCTGTATAGAAACCCAGCATAAAACCACAAACAGCAAGCAATGCAGGTGTAGAAACCCAGCCTAAAACCCCAAACAACAAGCAATGCAGGTGCAGAAACCCAGCCTAAAACCCCAAACAGCAAGCAATGCAGGTGTAGAAACCCAGCCTAAAACCCCAAACAGCAAGCAATGCAGGTGTAGAAACCCAGCCTAAAACCCCAAACAGCAAGCAATGCAGGTTCAGAAACCCAGCCTAAGACCCCAAACAGCAAGCAATGCAGGTGCAGAAACCCAGCCTAAAACCCCAAACAGCAAGCAATGCAGGTGTAGAAACCCAGCCTAAAACCCCAAACAACAAGCAATGCAGGTGTAGAAACCCAGCCTAAAACCCCAAACAGCAAGCAATGCAGGTGTAGAAACCCAGCCTAAAACCCCAAACAGCAAGCAATGCAGGTGTAGAAACCCAGCCTAAAACTCCAAACAGCAAGCAATGCAGTTGCAGAAACCCAGCCTAAAACCCCAAACAGCAAGCAATGCAGGTGTAGAAACCCAGCCTAAAACCCCAAACAGCAAGCAATGCAGGTGTAGAAACCCAGCCTAAGACCCCAAACAGCAAGCAATGCAGGTGTAGAAATCCAGCCTAAAACCCCAAACAGCAAGCAATGCAGGTGCAGAAACCCAGCCTAAAACCCCAAATAGCAAGCAATGCAGGTGCAGAAGCACGGTTTGTCATGTGTGCCGAATACAACAGATGCTTACTGACAGGCTCTAACCAATAGTGCAAAAAAGGTATTAGATGAACAATAGGTAAGTAAAGAAATAAAACAGTAAAAAGTTAGGCTATATACAGAAGCAAGGCTATAAAAGTAGCGAGGCTACATACAGACACCGGTTAGTCAGGCTGATTGAGGTAGTATGTACATGTAGGTATGATTAAAGTGACAATGCATATATGATGAACAGAGTGTAGCAGTAGCGTAAAAGGGGGGGTTGGCAAGTGGGGGTGGCGGGACACAATGCAGATAGCTCGGTTAGCCAATGTGCAGCTGGTTGGTCGGCCCAATTGAGGTAGTATGTACATGAATGTATAGTTAAAGTGACTCTGCATATATGATAAACATAGAGTAGCAGCAGCGTAAAAAGAGGGGTTTGGTTGGGGGGGGCACACAATGCAGATAGTCTGGGTAGCCATTTGATTACCTGTTCAGCTCGTCTGGGTAGCCATTTGATTACCTGTTCAGTATGGCTTGGGGGTAAAAACTGTTCAGAAGCTTTTTTGTCCTAGACTTGGCTCTCCGGTACCACTTGCCATGCGGGAGTTTAGAGAACAGTCTTTGACAATTTCTAGGGCCTTCCTCTGACACCGCCTGGAGGTCCTGGATGTTAGGCAGCTTAGACCCAAATCAAATCAAATCCAATTTTAGAAGCTGTTTTTCAGTCTCTCGGTCCCCACTTTGATGCACCTGTACTGACCTCACCTTCTGGATGATAGCAGGTTGAACAGGCAGTGGCTCGGGGGGTTGTTGTCTTTGATGATCTTTTTGGCCTTCCTGTGACATCGGGTGGTGTAGGTGTCCTGGAGGGCAGGTAGTCTGCCCCCGGTGATGCGTTGTGCAGACCTCACTACCCTCTGGAGAGCCTTACGGTTATGGGCGGAGCAGTTGCCGTACCAGGCGGTGATACAGCCCGACAGGGTGCTCTCGATTGTGCATCTGTAAAAGCTTGTGAGTGTTTTTGGTGACAAGCCGAATTTCTTCAGCCTCCTGAGGTTGAAGAGGCGCTGCTGCGCCTTCTTCACCACGCTGTCTGTATGGGTGGACCATTTTAGATTGTTTGTGATGTGTACCCAGAGGAACTTAAAACTTTCCACCCTCTCCATTACTGTCCCGTCGATGTGGACCCAGTGATGTACTGGGCCTTACGCACCACCCTCTGTAGTGCCTTGCGGTCGGAGGCCAAGCAATTGCCGTACCAGGCAGTGATGCAACCAGTCAGGATGCTCTCGATGTTGCAGCTGTAGAACCTTTTGAGGATCTCAGGACCCATGCCAAATCTTTTTAGTTTCCTGAGGGGGGAATAGACTTTGTCGTGTCCTCTACTGTCTTGGTGTGTTTGGACCATTCTAGCTTGTTGTTGATGTGGACACCAAGGAACTTGAAGCTCTCAACCTGCTCCACTACAGCCCCGTCGATGAGAAGGGGGGTGTGCTCGGTCCTCCTTTTTCTGTAGTCCACAATCATCTCCTTAGTCTTGGTTAAGTTGAGGGATAGGTTGTTATTCTGGCACCACCCGGGTAGGTCTCTGACCTCCTCCTTATAGGCTGTCTCGTCGTTTTCGGGGATCAGGCTTACCACTGTTGTGTCATCTGCAACTTAATGATGGTGTTGGAGTCGTGCCTGGCCATGCTGTTGTGGGGGAACAGGAGTACAGGAGGGGACTGAGCATGCACCCCTGGGGAGCTCCAGTGTTGAGAATCAGCGTGGCAGATGTGTTGCTACCTACCCTCACCACCTGGGAGTGGCCCGTCAGGAAGTCCCCGATCCAGTTGCAGAGGGAGGTGTTAAGTTCCAGGATCCTTAGCTTAGTGATGAGCTTTGAGGGTACTATGGTGTTGAACGCTGAGCTGTAGTCAATGAATAGCATTCTCACATAAGTGTTCCTTTTATCCAGGTGGGAAAGGGCAGTGTGGAGTACAATGGATATTGCATCATCTGTGGATCTGTTTGGGCGGGATGCAAATGGTGTTGATTTGAGCCATTACCAACCTTTCAAAGCACTTCATGGCTACGGACGTGAGTGCTAAGGGTCTGTAGTCATTTGGGCAGGTTGCCTTTGTGTTCTTGGGCACAGGGACTATGGTGGTCTGCTTGAAACCTGTTGGTATTACAGACCCAATCCGGGACATGTTGAAAATGTCAGTGAAGACACCTGCCAGTTGGTCAGCACATGCCCAGAGCACACGTCCTTGTAATCTGTCTTGCCCCGCAGCCTTGTGTATGTTGACCTGTTTAAAGGTCTTACTCACTCCCTAGAAATATAATTTGTCACACACACAACAATGAAAACGTGTACATTTTTTGGGCTGTTGATAAAGTATACATATACAGTTTATCCGGAAAGTATTCAGACCCCTTAACTTTTTCCACATTTTGTTACGTTACAGCCTTATTCTAAAATAGATTTAATTGTTTTTCCCCCCTCGTTACTACACGCAATACCCCATAAAGACAAAGCCAAAACAGGGTTTTAGACACTTTTGCAAATGTATTAAAAAAAATGAACACTGAAATATCACATTTACGTAAGGATTCAGACCCTTTATTCAGTACTTTGTTGAAGCACCTTTGGCAGCGATTACACCCCCAAGCCTTCTTGGGTATGACGCTACAAGCTTGGCACACCTTTATTTTAGGTGTTTCTCCCACTCTTCTCTGCAGATACTCTCAAACCCTGTTACTGTAGCTTGGATGGGAGCATTGCTGCACACTTATTTTCTGGTCTCTCCAGAGATGTTCGATCGGGTTTAAGTCCGGGCTCTAGCTAGTTCACTCAAGGACATTCAGAGACTTGTCCCGAAACCTCTCCTGCGTTGCCTTGGCTGTGTGCTTAGGGTGGTTCTCCTGTTGGAAGGTGAACCTTCGCCCCAGTCGGAGGTCCTGAGCCCTCTGGCACAGGTTTTCATCAAGGATCTCTCTGTACTTCGCTCTGTTCGTCTTTCCCTCAATCATGACTAGTCTCACAGTCCCTGCTGCTGAAAAACATCCCCACAGCATGATGATGCCACCACCATGCTTCACCGTAGGGATGGTGCCAGGTTTCCTCCAGACGTGACACTTGGCATTCAGGCCAAAGAGTTCAATCTTGGTTTCATCAGACCAGAGAATCTGGTTTCTTATGGTCTGAGAGTCTTTAGGTGCCTTTTGGCAAACTCCAAGCGGGCTGTCATGTGCCTTTTACTGAGGAGGGGCTTCCGTCTGGCCACTCTACCATAAAGGCCTGATTGGTGGAGTGCTGCAGAGATGGTTGTCCTTCCAGAAGGTTCTACCATCTCCACACAGGAACTCTGGAGCTCGTCAAAGTGACCATCAGGTTCTTGGTCACCTCCCTGACCAAGGCCCTTTTCCTCCCGTTGCTCAGTTGGCTAGGCGGCCAGCTCTCGGAAGGGTCTTGGTGGTTCCAAACTTTTTCCATTTAAAAACGATGGAGGCTACTGTCTTCTTGGGGACCTTCAATGCTGCAGACATTTTTTGGTAACCTTTCCCCAGATCTGTGCCTTGACATATTCCTGTCTCAGAACTCCATGGAAAATTCCTTCAACCTCATGGCTGTAATGTAACAAAATCTGGAAAAAGTGAAGGTGTCTGAATACTTTCGAATGCACTGCAGATCATCTCTATACTGACATGTTAAAAAGTTAACACGCGCACCCCAAATAGGTTGTTAGAGCAGCAGTTTGTGTGCATGCATGTATGCATGTGTGTGTATGTGTGTGTATGTGTGTGCTGGATTTTATTTGAGGATGTGTGCAGGAAGGATGGAGGACTAGACGGATGTAATCCTCAGTCAGCCAGGCAGCAGATCTGCCTCGAGCCTGAGCACCTTTATATTTAGCCAGCGGTAAATTAGGAAATGAATCAAAACAGCGCTGGCAGAGAGAGAGAGATTATCTCTACACTGTATAAACACACTTAAACATGTACACACACACACAGCCGTGGTTACAAGAGTAATAACATTTGCCTGGTTACTGTATTAGAAATGAATGTGTCTGCTTTGGCAGGGAGGGAGCTCTGTGACATCTTAAACTCATGGAGAGGAGAGCTCTCCTGTACGGCTCCTTTGCCAGGGCAGGATCCCGGCACTGCTATACGGTGCCAAAGGCAGAGCTTTGATGACATGAGAGGACCTCTAGTCAAAACGAGGAGAGAGTATCACACTGGTCAAAGCTCTATGTTCTATTTAAACTCTAGTAAAGTCCACAGCATACTAATAGACCACAGTGGTCAGCAACCTATTATGTTATTTGCCCCAATAACCAACTGTTTGACGTAAAGATATATGTGCCTCAGAACTGGACGGTTGCCACACCACAGAACCTGTAGCCCCAAAGTTAGAGCACATAAGCATTTTTCTATCCACCAGTCATCAGCTCTGGGCTTCTGTGGACAGTCAGAAAATAATGAACATAACATTTCTTCACCACAGGGGGGGGGTTACTTTTTTTGGGGTGAAGGAATGTAGGCAGAGTGACTCTGTGACTCAAGCGTTTCCATGATCCAATGATCCGAGAGCAGCACATTCCGAGACACTGCAGAGTTCCAGATGCGAGCATATCGCTGACTCTGTGTGTGTCTGTTTAGACCCTCCATCACTGAGCAGCGTCACAGCATCTATGTAAACGCTCCATCCCTGATCAGAGTCACAGCATCTATGTAAACGCTCCATCCCTGATCAGAGTCACAGCATCTATGTAAACGCTCCATCCCTGATCAGAGTCACAACATCTATGTAAACGCTCCATCCCTAATCAGAGTCACAGCATCTATGTAAACGCTCCATCCCTGATCAGAGTCACAGCATCTATGTAAACGCTCCATCCCTGATCAGAGTCACAGCATCTATGTAAACACAGCATCCATCCCCCTGATCAGAGTCACAGCATCTATCTAAAAACACAGCTCCATCATCCTGATCAGAGTCACAGCATCTATCTAAACGCTCCGTCCCTGATCAGAGTCACAGCATCTATGTAAACGCTCCATCCCTGATCAGAGTCACAGCATCTATGTAAACGCTCCATCCCTGATCAGAGTCACAGCATCTATGTATCCATCCCTGATCAGAGTCAAGCATCTATGTAAACGCTCCGTCCCTGATCAGAGTCACAGCATGTAAATGCATCAGAGTCACAGCATCTATGTAAACGCCCCATCCCTGATCAGAGTCACATCTATGTAAATGCTCCATCCCTGATCAGAGTTACAGCATCTATGTAAATGCTCCATCCCTGATCAGAGTCACAGCATCTATGTAAACGCTCCGTCCCTGATCAGAGTCACAGCATCTATGTAAACTCTCCGTCCCTGATCAGAGTCACAGCATCTATGTAAACGCCCCATCCCTGATCAGAGTCACAGCATCTATGTAAATGCTCCATCCCTGATCAGAGTTACAGCATCTATGTAAATGCTCCGTCCCTGATCAGAGTCACAGCATCTATGTAAACGCCCCATCCCTGATCAGAGTCACAGCATCTATGTAAATGCTCCGTCCCTGATCAGAGTCACAGCATCTATGTAAACGCCCCATCCCTGATCAGAGTCACAGCATCTATGTAAACGCCCCATCCCTGATCAGAGTCACAGCATCTATGTAAACGCCCCATCCCTGATCAGAGTCACAGCATCTATGTAAACGCCCCATCCCTGATCAGAGTCACAGCATCTATGTAAACGCCCCATCCCTGATCAGAGTTACAGCATCTATGTAAATGCTCCATCCCTGATCAGAGTCACAGGGCTCTATTTTCGACTGTCTTTAAGGCAGAGCTAATGTCAAGCGATTTGCAATTTCGACTTGTACATTTTCCATCCCTTTGCACCACGGTTGGAAAGGTGTCAGTGACTTCAGGTAGTCTGTTTAGGAACATCTAGTTATTTACTAAAAAGACTGGTTATTGGTTTTATTTATAATTTTGTTTAAAAAATGCATTTTTAACTTTCCTCTGTTGGACCTAACTGTCAAATCGCGGGAATTTGTCAACGGTGCTGAATCCACTTGTCGGCTAATTGACTTTAGTTTGTTTACCTTTCAGGTGGCAAACTCACTGCTAGCCATATCAACGGCAATGGTAGGCTATAGCGATATACATTTGGGGG